>NC_143191.1:26985000-27292500 GCF_051530095.1 Phoenix dactylifera
CTTCTTTTTATTTTTTGGGGTTGACGGTTGGGATTGGTATTTTGCTATCAATTGTAATATTGTGCAAACATAGAGAGATTATTATTTGTTTCATAAGATTGGAACCTAATATAGAAGAATAGATGGATTGCAGATACAAGCCAGAGGACAATGGGATGAGATCATGTTATTGGGGCCGTATTGTCATTTTTTTTCTATCTTTCGTCAGCACTTAGACCCCACGACCACGTACAATAGGTAGAAATTGTTTGATTTAGTTAAAATGATTAAATGACTCAACGCGTGGTCCAACTCTATAGACATTGTCAATCAAAGCATCAACTTCATTACTATCTTTCTTATCATTAGCCTAATTCAGAAAGGCCTTTTCAGCAAGCTTTGCTTAATAAAGACTGATTGCTCTATATTCAGAAATTATGATGTGTTGTGTATCTTTAATATGATTCAAAGAATACTCTAACCATATGTCTAATCATCATCCACCTTTAAGGCAACCTTTGTTGGTATTGCCTTTTCACTAAATGCAACAACCACTCCCCCCTCTTGGTTTTGTTCTTTCTCCTTTTGCTTCGATCAAGAGAGAAAAAGAAATGTACCAAACAAAGGTGAAATTTAAAAAATATTATATAATATATCCATGAAGTTCAATTTTGATGAACATAATTTAATTAGTAACCCTACTTTAATTAGTTGTTACTTTAAGAGAATAGAAAATTTGACAAGTGAAAATTGAGAGTATTATCAAGATACATGAGAAATATAAAAAAAAAGAATCTTTTGTCATATTAAGGATAGCTACCATTCATGCTCCTACATGCTTTTCATGTACCAAGCCCCAACATAACACAGCAATTTGACTCTACTTGTCCCAATACCACTTCATCTATATCTACCAGATCCGACATTTCCATCTTTAATTAACAAATATGCCTTCAATTCTTACTTGAAGGGTGGGGAAAGAAGATTTCATTAGCCAAAATTAAGAATGTTTATTAAGTTTATAAATAAAAGAGAAATTTTTTTAGTAGGAAGAGGACCATAGCCATCCATGCAACTCTCTGCACATATTTAACTCTCAAACAAAGAGTTCAGGGTTATATTTTTCATGCAAAAGAAGGATTCACCTTTCAGGGTTAGATCATCCATCGGTCGCTTTAAGATCTATACAGGTGAATGAATGATGGAGTTCGGAATGCTTGGAGCTATCTGTGGTGGATATATTCAATGTTTTGTATGTATAAAACATTTGTATACATCCTGCACACCTGGGCCCAATCATCAAGCACCACACTGTCAAAATTGTATGATGTCGATTGAAACATTGAATACCATCCATGCCATAAGTAGGTTGAAAGGGATCATGATGCATAGCATCAAATATATCAAGTTTGAAGAGCTGCCTCCACAATACTCATAAAAAGGAAACGCCACCTCCTGCACTTCCGTGTTAATCCAATGGTGCTTCACAAAATTACAGCAGGCACAGATTTGTTTCCTCTAGAAGACCCATTGATCGATGAGAGAATATTTTGCTTTCCGAAATGCATGGAATTGCCCAACGGAGCCGAAGAAGCCGAGTAATCGGCTCGGAGTCGAGATGTGGTCGGTGTCTAATTTGACGGCGTGAACGGGGGACGGACGGAAGGAGTGCATGGGAATCGAACTACGAGAGAGCACAGAAAAGAAAGGGAGGTCGGCTTCGGGTTCGGGATGAGGGCATCGTGGGCTCGGTCTGGAGCCGAGCCGACCGGGACGCGCCCAACAAAGCAATTGCCGGAATGGGAAGGAACCGCTTCCCATCCCAAGTAAGGGCATTGAAGGTTAAAAAGTTCGCAACAAAATTCTCTCTCTTATCTTAGCTCGGGAAACAAGAGACAACCCTAGTCTCTAACCTTGTCTTTGGGCTAATTCTACTTCTAATCTAACTTTCTTTAACTCCGTTTTATTGGTTGGTGTGGGCACTCAGAGGTGCGATATTTTAGTACCACCATCCTCCAATGAATGCTCTTCCTCCTCTTACTCCAGATTGTCTTTCTCTTTTATCTCTCTCTCCCTCTCTCTCCCTTTTCTTCCCCTTTGCTTTTATACACTTTCTCCCTACTAAGTACTTTTCTTCTCTCTCTCTCCTCTCTCTATCCATCCTGCTATCTAACACACATCCGTTCGATCTTTTATTATTTCTTTAATCAGTGAATTTTTACTCCACTTTACACTTTTGAGTTATCTCTATTATTTGGTGCTCTAATACTCTCTCTCTCTCACTCTTCTCTATAATAGGCTCTTCTCTCTCTCTCCTCTATAATAATAGGCTTTCAGTCTAGAAATCCACCGCCCTCCTCTCTTTCCTGGCCTCCAACCATGGCAGACCCCTACAGCAATTTCTTCGAAGGATACCACAATTACCACCCTTACTCCAACAACCCTGCTCCCCCTCCAATTGCCATCCCCACCTACAACTTCTACAGCACGCACAGCTACAACCACAACCCCCACCTCCCAACCCCTCCCCCCTCCCCTCCCCTCAGGGAGGCCCTCCCTCTCCTTAGCCTTAGCCCGACAAGGCCAACAGAGGAGGAGGACACCTGTTGCAGTGAAGCCAAGAAGAAAGCCATGAGGATTGATGAAGAAGCTGATGATGGTGATGATGAGCCTGTGACGGTGGCCCTTCACATAGGCCTTCCAAGCCCGAGTGCAGCTGATCTCATCTCCAGAGTCTCCTCCACCGCAGAGGACAGTGGAGACAAAGAAGGAGAAGGTGGTGACGATGTGGTTCTTCTAGGCTACCCTTCCACTCCTATAGGAAGGCTCAACAAGGGCCAGTACTGGATTCCCACCCCTTCTCAGATCCTTATTGGCCCCACCCAGTTTTCCTGCCCCGTGTGCTTGAAGACCTTCAACAGATACAACAACATGCAGGTGATCCATCTCTTCCCCTTTGCCTCTTTTAAGTCTTTTTTTTTTTTTTTGGAGGGGGTTATATGGGATCTGTCTTTCTGATCCACATATTTTTTGTGCTATAAGGCCTTTGCATGGTAAAGAGGTGTGGGATGTTATGTCACACCTGTCCAGATGTCTGGTGTCTGGTCTAATTGAGGCTGTGATCCATAGGACCTCCCCTTTTTATGTGATTGAACTACACATAGGCAATGTTCCTCGTGCTTTTGTTGCTTTTTGAATTTGTGTTTTTATTAGGCTTTGGCTGCTGCGAAACTACTGAAAAGATTTCCAGCTCTTTTACGGTGGCTCAGATGTCTGTATGGCCTGTAAAGAAAAACAGTATCACATATCTACTGTACTCACAGTCACTGACCCAGAGAAACCAGTCCTTGTGAAGATTTCGATCTTGGGTGGTTTCGCCCCAAAACAAAATGAGTGCTGCAACCTTCACCCTCTCTCTCTCTCTCTCTCTCTCTCTCTCTCTCTCTGAGAGGGTGGTTCTCTTGCAGTGAACTTTCTTTGACGCTCCTATTTTCGTGTGATTATTTCCTGTGATTCCTTACTTTCAAGTTTTTGACTGATCACAAAGGCCAAACTGCAACAGTTCAGATTCACCAACATATATAAAACCAAATGAGGAGGGCATCATTTTTGTAGAGCGCCCTCATGTCAGGGAGAATATTTCTTTCTTTCTTGCCATGATGGAGAACTTATCCCAGTCTTCTAAGCAAAAAGAATGACAAACTCTAATGACTAAAATATTCTAAAGAGCAACATTTTCTTTGTCGATACCAGAATTCCAGAATTCTACTACAATATTTCCTACGCCAAATAGTGCAAATGGTAGTATCCTGGAAGTGTATCTCGTCACACTGGAAATCATATCGAAACTTCTCAAAGAAAAGAACTGGACATTCTATACATCAACATCATGAAATATTCTCAAGGCCAGGAAACAACTTTACTTGGTCCTTGCCGGAATTCCACAATTATTCTTATGCAGAATCCCATGTGCTGGTGTCAACCTTAACATTCTGGTTATATAGTAGAATTCATATCTAAGCTTCTCGACAAAAGTTCGAACATAGCTTATACACATGTTAATGACCTCAATATTATTTGAGAAATAATAGCCCCAGTAATTTTAGGAGCACTCATTCTATGGCATATGCATCCTGGCGATTCTCACTGGAACAGCAAGTGTTGATCTCTTGACTCCTTTTATTTCATGGGGTGTAACTATAGATGCATATGTGGGGGCATGGCTCACAATATAGGAAGGGTCCGGAATCTTTGAGGGGCATCCAACCAACTGCAATGCTGAGGCTCCCATGCTATTGCTGTGCACCGGGGTGCCGGAACAACATAGACCATCCAAGATCCAAGCCACTGAAGGACTTCAGGACCCTCCAGACCCACTACAAGAGGAAGCATGGAATCAAGCCCTTCATGTGCCGGAAGTGCGGCAAGGCCTTCGCAGTGAGGGGGGACTGGAGGACACATGAGAAGAACTGTGGCAAGCTCTGGTACTGCATCTGTGGATCTGACTTCAAGCACAAGAGGTCGCTGAAGGACCACATCAAGGCCTTCGGGCATGGCCATGCAGCATACGGCATCGACTGCTTTGAGGAGGAGGATGAGCCATCATCTGAGATCGAACAAGATGGTGATCTGTCGCGATGAGTAGAGGGCATGCAGTGTAGAAGAAGTGGGGTCTGGAGTTGGGTACATGGTTTGATATTTGGTAGCTAGTGAATTGGCTCTATCAAATGTAGCGAGCCCTCCTAATTTCGAATTGATTTAGTTAGAGGGTTCTTTGCTCTCTTTGTTCTGGTTTTAGTATCCGACCGATATGAAAGCAATGTAGGCCAATGGCTTTGTAAATGGAGTTGCCTTAGTTTCTCTTTCTTAACTTTAACTTGGTTCGTGCAAGTTCTACTGTACTTTTAATTTGTTAGATGAAATGGAGAGCATTGAATTGAGTTATGAGGTCCTCAAGGTTTGGGCAGTTAATCTATCTTTTTCTTTCCTAGTTTTGGTTAGCAATATATCTTCTTTCACTATCTTTGGTTGTCTAATTTAGTCGTCTTCTGTCCTTTGCTGGTCTCCTCTTACCCCAAAACTGGGAGTATACGGAGAGTGAGAGAAACGATGCACCTTATTGATTGTCTGTTCCTTTCAAACGGGGCAGGTATTGACCTATTTTTTGATCCAGTGCCAATGCTTTTTGGCTATAGTTTATTTCATTTTTTTCTTTTTTTTACTTTTGAATTATAATTTCCAGCACTAACACAACAATGTCAAGCCCAACTCTAGTAAATGCAGTTTGCGTTTGGTTCATGGAAATTCAGTTGTGGAAGTCCTTTTCATGTCTTCTTCTTCTTCTTTTTCTTTCTTTTTTTTGTTCCTTCAGCGGTTAATATATACTCAAATCTCTGTAACTCTTAAATACTTCTTCTTGCCCGAGAACTTGTGGCTTATATCTAGAGCTTATTAATTGTCATACAACAAGAAGGGATGCTTTATATTAATTTTCTCCAAATATCACCTTCCTCGGAGGGGAGCCTTGGAAAAGCCCCTCCTCCTCTTCCTCCTCTTTATACTTGCTTTCAGCACCTCCGGCAAGGCGGCCTCCTTCCTCTACCCCCTACCGCAAAGGAGCCTTCTTTCGCTGCAGCGAGTCCGGGCATTTTAGAAGTTACTTGTCGAAATGCACTCGTGTAAGCGCTTCCCTTGCAGAGGGATCGGCCACTCTTCTAAAGTATGTTATTCTTCCCTACTTGCTCCATGCTAGAAATCTAAGCGGAAATGTTCGGTGATCCTTATTAGGGACATCCTCTCTTGCTTGCAGCCTCTTTGGAACAGATCTTGCTATCCTATGGGAAATAGGCTTGGAGTACTTCTTTTGGAAAGATAAATGGACTCTTCTTGCTGATGTTCAGCTGGATCCTAGACTGCAAGATGGCATCTCTTGGCATCCCACCAATTCATCAGGTGAATTCTCCACTGCTTCACTCCATATATTTCTAAATACGAGGCAAGTGTTAAGTGGGATCTTGCTCCAACTGTGTAGAATCTCAAGGCCCCTCTCAAAATCAAATACTTTTTGCGGCCGGCTCTCTTGAACAAATTAAACACCAGAGGCTATATTCTGAAAGGGATAGGCAAATTTCTTGGTGGCTGCCCCTATTGTACTGAGCAGCTAGAGACCGCTAATCATCCTCTTATCTCTTGTTCGTTCGCCTCTGAGATGTGGTCCTTGTTCTGCTCTTATCTGAATAGACGTAGCTTTCTCAATCGATGCTCCTCCCCTTCAATAGTTTCTTCTTGCATGCTTTACTGCTTTACTGGTCCCTACTTTGTGATCGCAAGACTTCCAGGTTTTGGCAAAATTTGGGAGTGGATCAAAGGGATCAGTGGCCCCTCTTCAGTCGAGCATGGATGAGTCCTATATCTATGTTCCTGCTTAATGTTTGCTCACAGTTTGAGGAATGGTGCTGCATGCATCCTTCTTTTTAACCCTTCGGTATTTCTGGTCCTACTGATGGAGACGATGATAGAGGAACTACAGCTGTGTGATCGACTACAGGATCTCCTTCTGCTGCAACTGCAGTTGATTTTTTTTGACTGTGACTACTTCCGAATCTCCTGCTTTTGCTCCTATCCTGGGAATGCATCTGTTTTTTCATCTCTATCAACTCTTTTGGCCCACTCAGTTTCTTCTTGTCTTCTATTATGATGTAAATCCTTTTCCAAACTCTCTGGACTGCATATATTCTTGTATCCTTTTTCCTTAATAAAATTGGGTGACTAATGCGGGCACAGTTCCCACTAGCCTCTTTTTTACTCAAAAAAAAAAGCTAATTTTGCATATCAAGTCTATCTCGTTTACTTGTTTTTTTATATAACTTAATGCGATACGTATTAGTCTTTGGCTTTTTATTCTCGAGTTTCGACATTTCTGTCCCACAAAAGAATCCCATTCTTACACCCTTTCGCTCAACTTGTCTATTCCTTGCCCATAAAGGAAAGGTGCGTACGCTTTGGAGATGATTCCAAGTGCAAGCTTCTCAAACAGAAGTAGATATTTGTGACCTCACCTTTTGTATCCATGCATGGATCTTTCACCAACCCAGAATTTCCTTTTCTTTATTTTCTAAGAACTGCCATGCCTTCCACCAACAAAATCCAACGAGTCCTGCAAGACGAAGGCCAGAAGTATAATATCCCCTACAAGTGCAGTTGGATAGGCTTTTCAAACCCTGCAAGCGGATCAGCTTTTTCGGTGCATATGATGCCTTTGCTTTGCTATAGTGGATTTATGTATGTATTGGTTGATGGATGGAACATATACTACCAGTCATTCAAATCAAATGATTAGCTTGCCTTCAAGATAGATAGAGAGAGAGGGTATAATATATATTGCATGGCAAAACGCTATACTCTAAAATATAATATTGGCAGTACATCAATAGTTTATGCCATAAGGTATGTCCTGTGTGACGGAGTGAATCTTCGTGGCAGTTTCTGTTCTAAAGTGGGGGGAGAGAGAGAGAGAGAGCAGTCAGCAGCAAAAGCTCCTTGAGGGGTCTTTTCAACCACAATCCACCCATCAGTATCTGTGTGAACTGCGGATGGCGGATCAGCAAGCGTTGCAGAGACAAGCCTGCCAGCATTGCTTAGCCATCATACTTCCTCACTTTGCCCAGAATTCTTGTCATCATCCATTTATCCTTTCCGACCCTTTTGTTGTGCAACTTCTTCTTTCTTGGTTTCTCCAGTGGGATGGCTAGATATATAAATGTTATAATTTATGAAGTTGCTCCGGCATTTTACTCAAATACGCAACAACGTACAGTACAATTTTGTACAATAACTTCTCTCAGAAAAAAACAATTGGGTAAGAAGAGCAGGAAAAAAAAAACAAAGTAACAAAAATTATTGTTGTTGTTATCCTTTGGCAAACATCTAATACTACACCGTGAGGGTGAAGACTCGCCTATGCTTGTACTATAGACTCCAGTGTCTGCATGGAAGGGTAAATCTATATATGATATATAAATTTAACAAGTATTCCATTCTACTTGAACTGAGAAAATGAGCTACAGATTGTGCCATGCATCCTTTGCTCGATGGATTTAATTGCTGACTTCAAGACACCTGATGGGAGAGTAAATGCCCCTCCAATGGAATATATGGCTGTGGTTAGGTTTAATAGGAGTTCATTTTAAAGCACTTCTTTCGTTGATAGGGCACTAAATTTTCAATAACAACTATGTATCTAAAGAAGAATGAAATCTCTGAAGAGGGACAAGAAAGAAGCAGAAAAAACAAAAAGAAAAACTAAAAAAAAAATGATGAGTGGTTCAAACGTAGTAAAAGAAAATGCTTATCGACCGCAAAATAAAACAAGACTGCTAAAGTTCATGTTATGGTCAAGCTAGTTATGATATCTGAAAATATTTGTTACTATAGCTACTGCAATAAAAAGGGGGGGTCTCTTTAGTATAGATCAAAATATACAAGCATGAACATGCATAACCAGCAAGCCTTGTATGATCTAATGGACGCCAAAGATCAAGGCGCACAGGCATGAGCATGTACACACATAAACAACAAGATTTGTATATTCTAGTGGAGACAAACGACTGTATACAAGCTTTATCTATTCTACTGGAGACCCCTAAAAAAAAGAAGAAAAAAAAAGTTGAGTGGAGATATATCACATTATTGCCCATCACTACAATCAATCATACATGGCATTGGTGCCATTGCTATTATACTCACATGCCCATGTATATATTTATCCAATAGTCGTTTCTCAAAAAATATTATTATCAAAGATTGCGTTGCGATTTGCCATTGTCCTGCATGTCAGAAATGATCACTAGTTTTATTGAGAGTAGCACAAGTCAACGGTCTATTCTTCAAACTGTTGACTTTAAATTTCCTAGAAGTTGGATGCCGTTTGAAGTGCTAGGCAAATTCTATTTATTAAGCCCCTGGCCTTTTCCCATGCTACGTATTGAATGAATCGTGACCTACATGCACACCTACATCCTCTTAGAACATTGCAAGCGTGTGCCTCATTGCATCAATATGCTAATAAAAAATCAAGGGAGTGCATTTCCCACGAAGTCGTTCTAAACCTTTCCAGTATGGAGATACTCTCAAGAATGTCTCTTATATATTGTTATTAATTTTATGTTGAAGTGCGTGAACCAATCCAAAAGAAAGGGAGGCCAGTTTACCTGAAACAGTGGACAAGATGGAGAAGGAGGGAGGGAATGGGGGAATTACAAGAGGATTGCCCCACATGAGGGCATCAGAATTTATTGTCCCTCCGTCTAGTGGTTGAGATTCTTAAAATCCCAAGGCATTTCCGACCTCCCATATAATATCTTTGTATTATTTTCATACCTCCATACGATTCGTTTGGAATGCTGTAACCTTGACAAGGAGACCAGCACCACTTAGGAAGCAAACATTTATGCCTTTCTCCTGTTCACATTCCAACACGCATGACACGGGGACAGCTCTGTCTCCCTTGATTGGAATCACGAGGCCTTGTGGAGGGAGCTGGAGACACTCGTACTCTCATTTTCTCAAGCAACCATCCATCTTTGAGAAGCCCAAAAATAATGCAAATTGGCATGGGGCTTTGATAAACGACTCCAATATGTCTACACATAACACGAAGATAAAATTATTTGAGGATCAGATTCCAATAATCACTGGCCGCATTACCTACTTTGCATTTAAACTACTAAGATCAAAACAAAGGTGAGATATTATCCTGTTATCCACCATATGTGTGAGAATCCGTACAGACGTGTATTTATTCCCACATCGATTATTCGTCGAGAAGATTTTGGGTACTTATACATGACTAAAGAACCCCCCGAAAATATACCTTTCGACTAGCTTTTTAAGTGAACCCCCAAAAAATATACCTTCTGACTAGGGGACACTACTCTATGGATTTACGGAGACTGACCACAAGTCGATCGTGATAGTTGTGATTAGATGTGGATGAATTTGAACTCTTAGCCTAACGAAAACGTCGGGGTTTGAATGAAAGAAGTATGTGAGGACCCGTGTGGGCGTGTGTTTAGTCTCATATCGGTTATTCACCGAAAAGATTTTGAAAACTTATATAAAACTAAGGAACTAAAAAAAAAATCTGGCTAGCTTTTTGGGAAAGGCTTGAGTTGTTACAATACATATGCCCCGAGATTGGACTGGTCCACCAAACTTTGGTCCATCTAATAATTTCTCCCAATAATGAGCGTTACTCCAATTGCCCCATGATTATCAAAATAACATTGTTACTTTTAGATGCCACAAAAATGATAGGTTAGGTAATCTTGTTAAGTATGCCTATAGTGATGGCTTGTGGATAGCGTGAAATCATTATATGGTTATGCAGTCTCTCAACATGAAGAAGAAGAAGAAAGAAAGAAAGAGAGACTAACTTGCAATATTTAGTACATCTGATTAAACTGGGAAACTTTGCAAATTTTAATGCAAGTGAATGGTGAACATTTCCTAGCAACGGTGGTTTCATAAAGTTGATCTGGGCTAAACTTGTAATATAGTACTCCATTTGCATTAAATTGCTTTTTACCTAATTAAAATATGCCTAGATAACTTTTTGTCATCATCAGCATCATCAAAACCTTCTCCCATCAAAGTAGAGTTGGCCATGGAACACAGCTCTAAATAAAGAAAGTTTGATAAAAAGGATCCAGCACAATTTTCCACTAATTATTAACTAGCTAGAGTCAAGTCTCCAGGACAATCATAGATACTGAAAATAGTACAATATCTGAATAAACCTAACTATTTAAAGGAATCTCAACCATTATAGCTTTCATGTACCATTGACCTTCTTTTTATCCCTTTTTCTGGGATTGACTGGACTAGATTCAACAAACTGCAAGAGTAATTGTTAGATTCACCAAGGGGTAAGAATCTATCTATATATCCTTACCAAATTATATTTTCAAATTTTGTGATCTTAATACTTCATGACCCTATGCCGGCTAGTCTTAGATCAGCTGCTTGGTATTCCTTTCCACCTGAGAAAGTAATAAAATTTGAATCATGGTGAGGTAGGAAAAGAAAAACAAAATTTCATCATAACACCATAAATATCTAACAAAACACTTGTAATTTTATATTAATGTAATTGAAAGCACTAAATAAAGTATCAGGAGGAAATAAAGAAAATCCCCTGTGGACTCTCTCGGCTACATGCTTGATGTATCTATTCAATCAAATTGTTAAATTGTTCATGTATTGGATGTTACAGAGAATCTTCGAGTTGTAGGTACAGAGGCCCCTGTGCTTGGAATAAGGGGAGGCTTGGGAGGAAAGGAAGGACGAACATGTGATCAAAAGGCAAAAGTTGGCACAAAGCATGACAAAAGAGCATTTCTAGGCCTCTTTTTATAGGACCATGGGAAAAGACATGACTTGACGTCCACAGCCAGAATACTATCAGAACATCAATTCAGGGGATAATGCAGGTAGACATGCCACTGCAAATTGAAAGATCAAGGTCTATTTGCATGAGTCTTGTCCGCAGAAGGAAAAGCACCCAGAAATAAAGCAAAAGAAGCCCACATCTTTTGAGGCGTACAAAAGCAAATCCACTGGAAGAAAACTTTTGTTTTGTGGATAACAGCAAGGAGACCTTCAACATACTAGCATGTATAAAGAAGCCATTGCACATAACCCCTCATTAGGTTTGAACATCTATAGCGCCTCATTTCTTCTTCTTCCTCTTTTTTCATTTCTCTTTTTTTATAAGTACAATGGCTGCTCATCCTATCCTTGTGTAGGTGCAGCTAAGGGGTCTCCTGATGTGTCCAGAGCACCTTTCTAGAATGCTCCGCTTCATAGGAAGCAATCCAGTCGGTAGTCCTGTTCGTCTTTCTATACACGTGTACCACCTAATACTCACTGTAATCAGAGGGTGTCCGTCTTCCCTTCGCCCCTCCTCTCGTATCCAACCGATCACCGTAGCCAAGTCTCCCTCGAGGATAATGTGCTCCGTGCTCCGCACCTTATCTCCTCCTTGCATAGGAAATGTCTTTCCATACTGCTCTAAGCTCCATTCCTAGAACTGTCAGCCCATGAGTGCATCGCCCGCCTGCAGCTATAATCTGTAAATCGTGACTCCTAATTACAAAGTCCGCTCCTGCTCTGCCGCCATCACTAATTACATTACTGTCAAAGTTCATCTTAAGATGACCGGATGGTGGGGGCTCATAGGAAACAAGGACGAACTTGAGTGCTGGATCAACGTAGCGGGAGTCCCAAATATCTCTAGCCATCCTAGCTGAAACCATCTCAGTAATTTTGATAATCTCTGCTGCTTGACGGAGGGTATAGAGCCTTATTTTTTGATAATTACGTAAACATTTACTACTAAATGAAAAAAATATAAAAATAAGAATCTTGTGGTTGGCCACCATCAACTTAACCAGTTAAATGATTATCTACAATGACACGATAGGCATGGCTAAATATATGTGTAGGCCGACTGGCAGGAAAAGTACTATAGGTAGATAAATAGATACAGAGCGCATTGGATCGTCTCTATCACCGTTGGATTGATACGGATCTTTAAACCTTAAAACTAGTGGTTAGAAGCAACCATTTCTCTGTTGCATCCTAAAAATTAAGTATTAATGGAATGTGATAGCACTAATATCTTTTTTTTCCTTGTCTCACGTGTATAATACTCATCTTTAGTAGGATGGGATATGACAGTACTATCCTCTTTCTCTCCCTCGTTATCTTTTACCTCCTCTGCCTCAAGTTGGATATTTTTCTATTTATTTCTATGATATTTATATTTATTTTTGTAGATTAAGCATTCAAGTCTAAATGTTGGCGTTTATGATGGACACCTTAGTATTTATTTATGCAGAGTTGCTGTTCACTCCTGGCAGAATGGTGTTTATTTTCGACCGTGTATTGTTTACTCAATTACTCCTCCAAACTTTCCGTCTATCTTTTTCCATTGTTATTTTTAATAAGACAGACCTCACTTGACCGAGGATGACCATATATATATATATATATATATATATATATATTATTATTATTTCTACAATATTTATATTTATTCTCACATACTACAAGTTTATTATTTTGGTTTTAGTGTTTATTTTGAATGGAGAAATAGGGTGCCAGAGGGCAGAGCATGTCCCAAGAAATTTGCGTCGTTGTGGACAGCATGTCTCTGTTGGGACCAAAACAGGGATATTGTGGAATAAACTAAGGCAAAACCAAAGCCAACTAGAAGCAATATTCACACAGGCAATATATCAAACACCTTAAGAGCAGAAAGAAAATACACCAAATTTACGTGGAAAACCCTCCAGTGTAGAGGAAAAAAAAACCACGGGGCAAATCCAATCAATCCACTATAATAAATATAGAGTTTACAACCCTCAAGTTTATGCCCAAAACTTGAGTTCACAACAAATTGGGAAAAACTCCAATATCACCTCCCTAAGAGTAACAATGATCTCACCCAAACCACCACAGTGTGATGAACCCAAGAATGTAATGAGATCCCTAACAATGAATACTATAAACTCCCTATAGCATCCAACATAACTCTTAGATAGAAACCCAATTTGTTAAATCATTGTGCAAAAACAACCACACCCAATAAAAATAAAGAAAGAAAGGGAACAAGAGAACCTGTTTTTCTTCCTTTATTTCTTCTTCGTTTGGCGTGCCGATTTCTGTCACTGTGCCCTCTGCCCAAAATCCCAAGAGCTAACGCACCGTGGATCCTTTTTTTTTCTTTTCTCCTCTTCACAGCCGCTCTCTGTTTTTTTTTTTTTGAGTTTTTATGTGCTGCCGCCTTTGATTCACGCCTCCCTATTATATTCTTTCACGCGCACACTCCCAGGGTCCTGCAAAGGCAAACAAAAGTAAAGCCCTAATGGGCTTTCTGGGCCTCTCCAAGTGGGCTGGACCCACTTACAATCTCCCCCTCCAGCCCACAGAGAAAGGAGACTGTACTCTAACTTGCTAGTTAGAATCCATACCGGCCAATCCGGCACAAAGTTTCAGCTTCTCTCTTGTCACAACTTTTGTCATCATGTCAGCTGGGTTCTTGTCAGTGTGAATCTTCTGTAGTAATACTAACTGTTCTGCAACTACCTGACGTAGCCAATGGTATCTCACATCTATGTGCTTCGTACGTGAATGATATGTAGCATTCTTGCTCAAATCTAATGCACTTTGACTGTCACAATGAACTACGTACTCATCTTGCTTCAAACCCAAATCTTGGAGAAACCGTCTCATCCAAAGCATCTCTTTTCCTGCTTCAGTAGCTGCAATATACTCAGCCTCAGTGGTAGATAAGGCAACACACTTCTGCAGTTTCGACTGCCAAGATACAGCTCCCCCTGCAAAAGTAAACAAATACCCTGAAATTGATTTTCTTCCATCAAGGTCACATGCCATATCTGAATCTGTATGGCCCTCCAAAATTGGTTTTGAGCCCCCAAAAGTCAAGCACATCTTGGAGCTACCTCTCAAGTATCTGAAGATCCACTTCACTGCTTGCCAGTGATCTTTCCCAGGATTAACAAGGAACCTGCTAACAACTCCAACAGCATGAGCAATGTCTGGGCGTGTGCAAACCATGGCATACATCAAACTTCCGACTGCAGAGGAGTAAGGAACTACTGTCATACTATCTTTCTCTTCCTTTGTAGAAGGACAAGTCTTTTTACTCAGTCTGAAGTGACTACCAAGAGGTGTATTGACTGATTTAGCCTGCTTCATGTTAAACCTTTCAAGTACTCGCTCAATATACTTCTCCTGTGATAACCACAGCTTCTTGGCTTTCCTGTCACGAAACATCTGCATACCCAAAATCTGTTGTGCTGCACCAAGATCTTTCATGTCAAAGTACTTGGACAATTCTGCCTTCAAACTGCGAATCAACTGAACATCTTGTCCTACTATCAACATGTCATCTACATATAACAGAAGAATAATGAATTTACCATCAGAAAATTTTCTGACATACACACAATGATCTGCCTCTATCTTGGTATAGCCATGACCCACCATGAATGAATCAAACTTCTTATACCATTGCCTTGGAGCCTGCTTTAACCCATACAGACTCTTTTTCAACCTGCAAACCATGTGCTCTTTTTTCTTTACTTCAAATCCTTCTGGCTGAACCATGTAGATCTCTTCCTCCAAATCACCATGGAGAAAAGCAGTCTTCACATCTAATTGCTCAAGTTCAAGATCTAAGCTAGCTGCCAAACCTAGAACAACTCGAATGGAACTCATCTTGACAACTGGAGAGAATATCTCATCAAAGTCAATACCTTTCTTCTGCTTGAAGCCTTTTACCGCCAATCGAGCTTTGTACCTCACTAGTTTTTCACCATCCATCTTTCGCTTAAACACCCATTTGTTTCCTAGAGCTCTTTTACCTTCAGGAAGCTCTACCAATTCATAAGTATCATTCTTCTGTAGAGAACCCATCTCTTCCAGCATAGCCTTTACCCAGCTCTGCTTGTCCTTATGAGTCTGCACTTCCTGAAAGCTCTCTGGCTCCCCCTCTTCAGTAAGCAAAACAAACTCTGATTCAGGGTATCTAGTTGATGAACGACGCTCCCTGGTAGACCTCCTAACCTGAGGCTCTACCACAGTAGGCTGCTCCCCCTGCTCAACCCTCTCTGGCAGAGTAGACTGCTCCCCCTGCTCAAACAAATCGTCCTCATCAACAACTGGCTCATCACCTTGGTCTTCAACTTGCATCTCTCCTCTATCAGTGGTACTTTCTGGAGGCAAAGAGATAGATGTAAAGTCAGGAACACTTTCAACTGTTTGACTGGGCTTCTCTACTTTTTCAAAGTCTGCCAAGGTCTGGTCTTCATGAAAAACCACATCTCTACTTCTGATGATCTTCTTCTTCTCTAGATCTCATAGCCTGTAGCCAAATTCTGCATCTCCATAACCAACAAATATGCAAGGAATAGCCTTATCATCAAGCTTTGCTCGTTGTTCCTTAGGCACATGTGCAAATGCCTTGCACCCAAATACCTTCAAATGAGAGTAAGAAACATCCTTCCCTGTCCACACTTTTTCAGGAATATCAAAACCTAAAGGAACAGATGGAGACCGATTGATTAAGTAGCACGTAGTAAGTACAGCTTCACCCCAGAATGACTTAGGCAGTTTAGCCATCCTCAACATACATCTGACCTTTTCTATAATGGTGCGATTCATCCTCTCTGCAACACCATTATGCTGTGGGGTACCAGGAACTGTCTTCTCATGTCTAATACCATGCTCTGAGCAGTAATTCTCAAACTCATTAGATGTGTACTCACCTCCATTATCTGTACGAAGACACTTCAATTGCTTCTCTGTTTCTCTCTCTACCAAGGCATGAAACTGCTTGAAGCACTGAAATACCTGGTCTTTTGTTCTTAAAACATAAACCCATACTTTTCGTGAAGCATCATCAATAAATGTAATAAAATATTTACGGCCACCTAAGGACTCTACTTCAATGGGACCACACACATCAGAATATACCAAGTCCAATATATTGGGTTTTCTACTAGAGGCTTTTTGAAAAGAAATTCTATGATGCTTGCCAAGTAAACAATAATCACAGGGATTCAATGACATACCTATATGGAAAGGAATGAGGGACTTCCTTCCCAAAATCTGCAATCCCTTCTCACTCATATGAGCCAGCCGTCTGTGCCACAGATCTGGTAAAGCATCGTCTTCAGTCATATTCACTGTACCACCGCACAACTTTACTTGTGTTTTATAAAGTGTGCAACAGAGCTTTCCTCTAGCAAATATCATTGACCCCCTCGATAGTTTCCATCTCCTATTGCCAAAATAATTATCATACCCAGCTATATCAAGAGCATTAGTAGAGATCAGATTCAGACGCATATCTGGAACATGTCGCACATCCTTGAGTGTAAAGGAGCATCCAACATTGGTAACAAAACAGATATCACCAATTCCCACAATATCAGCATAACTGTCATTTTCCATCTTCACCCTGCCAAATTTACCTACTCTATAAGTAGTGAAGAGCTCTCTCCTTGGAGTGATATGACAGGAACATGCTGAGTCAATTACCCACTCCGCATCGGGATCTGCAACATGACAACACTGGTCCTCTCCCACACAGAGAACTGCCACTGCTTCATCTGAAACACAAGCAGTGGTGTCTTCATTATTGGCCTTGTTCTGATTCTTTTTCTCTTTCAATTTCTTTTTCCAAGCCTTGCAGTGTTTCTTCATATGACCCTCTTTATTACAGTAGTAGCACTTGATTTTTCTTCTTGTACTAGACTGACTTCTAGAAGTACCGCGCCCCTTAAAATCTCTGCTCTTACCTCTTCCTCTGTTTTCTGTAACAAGAGCCTGTGCACTGTCCTTACCCATGTCTCTTCTTCTTGTTTCTTCATTAAACAAGCTATCTTTCACCAGAGTAAGTTGTAGCACCCCATCAGGAGCAGAGTTGCTAAGTGACACTACCAAAGTCTCCCAACTATCAGGCAAGGAACTCAACAGTAATAATGCCTGCAACTCATCATCTAGCACTATCTTCATTGTGGTCAATTGATTCACCAAGTCTTGGAACTCACTCAAATGCTCAGCAACAGATCTTCCCTCTTTCAACTTCAAATTCACAAGCCTCCTAATTGCAAAGGCTTTGTTTTGGGCTGTCTTCCTCTCATAGAGACCCTCTAACTTCATCCAAAGACTGTAGGCATCTGTCTCTTGAGATACATGATGGAACACACTGAGATCAATCCACTGTCTGATATACCCAATAGCTTTCCTGTGCATCTTCTTCCAGTCACTATCACTAATGTCCTTTGGCTTAGCATTAGCACCTTCAATGGGCTCATGTAAATCCTTACAGTAAAGGATATCCTCCATCATAGGCTTCCAAATAGAATAATTAGAAGCACTAAGTTTCATCATAGTACCAGAAGAATTCTCCATCTACTTCCACAATATCTCCATACCCACACAACCTCAGCTCTGATACCACTTGTTGGGACCAAAACAGGGATATTGTGGAATAAACTAAGGCAAAACCAAAGCCAACTAGAAGCAATATTCACACAGGCAATATATCAAACACCTTAAGAGCAGAAAGAAAATACACCAAATTTACGTGGAAAACCCTCCAGTGTAGAGGGAAAAAAAACCACGGGGCAAATCCAATCAATCCACTATAATAAATATAGAGTTTACAACCCTCAAGTTTATGCCCAAAACTTGAGTTCACTACAAATTGGGAAAAACTCTAATATCACCTCCCTAAGAGTAACAATGATCTCACCCAAACCACCACAGTGTGATGAACCCAAGAATGTAATGAGATCCCTAACAATGAATACTATAAACTCCCTATAGCATCCAACACAACTCTTAGATAGAAACCCAATTTGTTAAATCATTGTGCAAAAACAACCACACCCAATAAAAATAAAGAAAGAAAGGGAACAAGGGAACCTGTTTTTCTTCCTTTATTTCTTCTTCGTTTGGCGTGCCGATTTCTGTCACTGTGCCCTCTGCCCAAAATCCCAAGAGCTAACGCGCCGTGGATCCTTTTTTTTTCTTTTCTCCTCTTCACAGCCGCTCTCTGTTTTTTTTTTTTTGAGTTTTTATGTGCTGCCGCCTTTGATTCACGCCTCCCTATTATATTCTTTCACGCGCACACTCCCAGGGTCCTGCAAAGGCAAACAAAAGTAAAGCCCTAATGGGCTTTCTGGGCCTCTCCAAGTGGGCTGGACCCACTTACACATGTCTCATCCTACTAACTAATGCTTCTCTTTTTTTCCTCCTTTTTATGTAACGCACCAGGTTTTATCATTAACAACCATTTTGGGATGCCTCAAGATGTGTACTGATCAAATAGCTGCAAAAGCAACCAGATTCGAGCTTGGCTAAACTTATGTATAGCCTGGTCCAACTATATATATATATATATATATATATATATATATATATATATATATATATATATATATATATATATATATATATATATATATATATATAGCAATAAACTTAACGGAGAGAAACAATGTTGACATATTTTAGAGTGAACTTAAGAATTCTTGTCCCAAACATTTGATAACCAGATAAGCATAAAAAAATATTGACTATACTGCATGCATCATATAGCCGTGCACACAGCTAATAACAGCTGCTGGTTTTAGCTAGCTCTATTTGTCAAGCATGTATTTTAATATATTATCATAGAAATTTGAGCCGCTGCATAGGCTAATTGCTGGTGCACGCAATAATTCATCGATAAGAACTCGAGTCGTGAGGTACTCCAAACATTCTCTCTCCCAAGCAGCATCAAATCACTAATCTTTTTTGAGGATTAAAAAGGGAAAGAAAGCATCCATCTTATAATGTTGGCCATCCCATAAATGATTAGTTTTTGGTGGACCCCAGCCCTTAACTTCTTCTATTGGCTGATTCCATTACTAGTTCATTAGTTGAGCAGTCATGATCATCTGATTTCACGTGGGCTCATCCACTGTGCGCTCAGGATCCATCAGTCCCGGACCCAGAAACTGTCGGCAAGAAGTATCTGGCTGCTTTGATTAGACCCCGAAGGGCCCAATGGACCTCAACGGGGCCCAATGGAAGGCTCCGACTGATGGGCCCACCAGATGACTTAAGAATCCGACCAGGGGGCCCACCCCACACGCATGATATTGGAGAAAAATTTTACTACCGGATAAAAAGGCAAACGGGGTAAAAGGTATGCTCTGTTCTGAAGCTAGACCTAGGTCCACCAATAATTGTCCAACTCTGTAGCCCTCCATAAAATCCGGAGGGCGGGACTAGGGCTGGAAAGTGATCAGGCATAGGCTGATCACCTAAAGGTGAAGAGGTATATGAAATCCCAGTAAAGGCCAACAAGCCAGACTAACTGCAATGCACGCACTGCTCCAGCATCAGGCCTAAGAGTTTTTTTTTTTCAGATGAATGTATCAAGTTCCATAGCGCATCGAATAATTCTCTCTCTTCCAACCAAAAAGTTTCTTTATAATGGTTAGTTACATGAGAGACTACCCAATCTACCGTCCCATTGGTAAGGCTGAGGCTAATTAATGTAAATCTAATGCACTGCTGAAAATGGCGGTAGCCACCTCCAGCTTGGTTGCTGTTAGTTTATTGGTTTGCTTTGTTCATACTAATAACTTCGTAACACTAATATTTTTTTTTTTTCTGTAAATTAGTTGGATGTATTTTTCTGATTTGTATTATGTATGTCCATAGTTTGAGTTTTGGATTTATCAAGATGTGCATGATTAATGATACAGAAACATTTTAGTAAGTCTAAAGATAAAAGACCTTGAATTCTAGTATATTTAAGACTTAATTTGAAGTCTTTTTGTTTCACCCACCACTTGCTAACTACATAAGAGGCCTCCGGTCCTTTTTTTTTTTTGTTTTTTTTTTTTTCCCTCTTTTTTTTCTTCTTTTGACCGGGTAGTAGTTTGGTCTTTGGGAATCTCGCTCGTAGGTTCGTAATATTTGATTCACATGAAATAGTTCTCCCGAAAGTTTATATAAAATTCCACCCCAAAAAAAGGGTGACGCCTATTATTTGTGGACCAGCGAGCTGCCCGTTGCACAGGATTATTTTCTGCACATATTTCTATAGCATAAATTTGTAGTTCCACTTGCAAGCAAACATTGTTTCTATTCCATTCATCTGACTCCAATAATACTACATACACATCTTTATTCAACTTGTAATAACATAGAGAGCTAAACCTCAATTTGATTTTAAAATCGATAGCAATAAATTTGTGCTCATAAAACACTGCTATTTTAGAGCTTTAATACTCATACTTTCAATTCTCAACTTGAAATTTACAATTATCAGATATGCACCCATTTTCACAACATCAACATAAGAAATATATAGCCACCTATCAGATGTTAATGGGTGGTGGTGCATCAATGGCAGCATGTGTGATTGGTGCAACACCACTATAAGGATAAATCAAAAGGTGAAGGTTGACAACTAAAAGATAGCCACTAATAGGATAGTAAACACCAAACAATGAAAATGATTCTCACCAGCCGACGCTTAAGAAAGGCCGAGCACTATGCCCTTCGCTGACCAACATGTCGACAAACTTTAAGGGTTCGGAAGCTATCGCCATCTCAGATAAAATCAAGTCAGGTATGTGTGTGAAAGAGAGACCTAACAAGTAACAACCTTCATTCTTTTTTATCACAGTTCATTTAGCGTATACCAAATGTACAAGAATTTTTAAGACTAAGGATTCACAAACAATTCAGTGTACCTATAGAATGTCAGATGATCCATTTTTGTCGAAACCAATATCAGAGACCTGCAATAAAGTAAGTTCTCTTACGATGCGCTAAAAGATAACCATGTCACACATTTAGTAAAAAGCAATGTATTATAAAGCAAACACCATCAAGCATCCTTCTCAGGAAATCTACTTGACCATATATATAGATAACCAGATCTTGAATAATCAGAAACAGGTATATTATAATAACATCAGATCCCCTTTCAAGAAATATTACGAGCACAATAGCATTCGATCCCGCTAAAAGGTAATATAACAAAAACATGGGTATACTAGTTGTTTGCTCAGGATGAGAACTGAGTATTGCACTAGATACAGAATCTACAGGAAACAAACAAAATAACATTATATTCATTTCAGAAAGTTAATGTTGATGTGGAAAGACTAGGGTCATGAAATAAATATCAGAGCTTTTTGGTGGCAATCAACAGACAAGATAACAACCAAACTGGAAGTGAGAGATCAAGGACTTCTAGAACAGATAATTTTTCCTGATGTCCATGAATAGTATGACAAACTAAGATGAAGATCCTATGGTAAATGGTCCTATAAAATTATGTGGTGGGCATCAGAATGAAAATCCACTGAAACTTCTTGTACACATTCCCATAAGTAACTATTGCATCACTCTGTTTTGGTAGGAAGGCCTTTTCTTCTGAGGGTCCATAATCAATTCTAGCTTGGTGTAAATCCATCAAAGGTGCTCTCCTTCCCATTAAAGTTGATATATTTAAGTGCTGCTTTCCCCTTTATTTGATGAAAGACTTTTCCTCTCCTTTTACTTTGAGGCCTTCTTTATCCCCCTGTCGACAAGATTTAGTTCGTCAAAAGGACCAAGTGCCATGATACTAAAGGGCTTTCTGACAACTCTCATCTCGTAAATGCACTAACCTCTCAAATCTCTCATTGGACATTGAAGAATCCAATCAAATGACAAAAGCTCTTTTTTCCCTAAACATAGCAAGAGGAGGACCATTAGTGCTTTCTGGATGATTGATTTTCATATGAATACATACATAACATGTCAGAAATATACAAGCTGCATTAAGCAGACCTTCCATACTCAAAGCTATGAATATTTCCAGTAAGTCATGGATTGTGTGGGATCCTTTAAAATGCCATAAATGCAAAAGAGAGTTCTATGACCCACATGCCTGTGACATAGGCAATCACAAAGCAAAGCTGGTGCACAATTGGTCATAAAGAACATCAAGGACAAAAAGAAGTCAAGAAGATGAATTTAAGCTAGAACAACGTGATAAATTTTCAAAGCATAAATTTTCAACTGCATATCCAAATGACATGTATTATATATTGTTGAATCAATAGTAACTTCTGAAGGCCATAACATTCAAATTGGATATCTGAAAACTAATATTGTGTATTACTGAAAAGCTAACGACAAGCTCCATGATACCTTGATGCACAATGATATTTGATCCTGCCTAACATCATAGAAAACTTTAATGTGGTTGAGTGCGAGCCAGTAAGTCAACATCTATTCAATAGTAAGTTTTGTTCAAGCAGGCATTTTGGGTCACATAGAATTAATCTTATTTGAAGGTCTTTTTAATGGTTAAGGTCAGATAATTAGTTTTGGTTAAATTTTAATTGTACTACCTTTATTAATATTTACTATGTTGAGTAGTTAAAGCTTTGAGATGTTTGCTCAAGTTTTTTCTATTTTTCCAATTGATAAAGATTACTGCTAAGTTTGCGAGTATATAGTTCTTATAGTTCAATGGCTATCACTAGCTATTACTTAATTCCACAACTTGAACTTACTCAAATTTTCTTCAGTGAATTCAAATTTATTGACCACAGAGAAAAGATGGTGATCTTCTTGCTTTCTTAACATTTCACCATATCAATAGCTCACGTCAGGCCGCTAGGAACATGTCAAAAGCCATCCTCTCCACAAATCTTCATATAGATGCCCTAATGGATGTCCCAGCCCATTTATCCATGAATAGCTTTATGATCAACACAAATCTTAGATTGCTTGATGCTCCAGATTCATAATCACACTTACTCTTCTCTAAAACAACAGAGAAAGCAACTATGTAGGAGTCTGCCGAGAGCATTTAAATCAACGTGCAATGACGATAGCACCATTAAATTCTTTAAAATCACATCTGATTAATTGATTGGCATATTAATTGAACACCTAGTTGCCAGAGTATTGTCTAAAAAGTCTCTTTTCAGAGATATTAGTTGAACAGTTAGTTGCCAGAATATTGTCTGAAAACTCTCTTTTCAGAGATTGAGTGTAGGGTGTGTCCTGATGAAGCTTTCCAACTATTCTAGATTAACTGACATGCTTAAGATTCATTCATTCAGTCACTCAATCCAACATCAGCAACTAACTTAAATCTTACACATAGAATACTTATCTGCAAAGCCTCTCTAGAATGTGACTCCCTACCAGTCAATGATCCAGGACAATCCTTCTCTCCTTCATCATGTTGAATTTCTCTGTATTCCATCATTTTTTATTTCAATCATCTTGTATCTTAACTGCTCTAAACTCACCCAGTAACTTTGAACCATACACCTATCACAAATACAGGCTTCTGCCTGGAACTGTGAAGGGACTCAGAATGGGCTGATTGTCTAAAAACAGTTGAATCAAAACAGAAAGCAAGCATATGCAAGAAAAAGAAAAGGAAAGAATGCAATAAGCTCTTAATTCAAATATAGAAAATAGGAAGATTAAAGAAGAAATATATAAGTAACCAGTGAAGTAGCGATGAAGTACAGATGCGATCTGGTCCTATTTGTGATTCATACTTGAAAAAGAAAAAACAATCAATAGAAATTAACCAAAATAAACATAAAAATATGTCATATAATGTCAGTTTGGTGGCCTGCTATATCAACACCATTACCGTCTCACTGATGGTTCTTGTCTACCAAGTTTTTCAAATTATGTCTTAGATTTATTCATCAAAAAAAAATTGTCTCACTATTTACATGTCATTCCAAACCCTCATCTTGTATTTGACATCTTACAGAGGATTGTCCATGATCCGCTATGTTGCACATGTCCATAACAAACTCATATGATCTTTTCTTAATTTAGCATCTTAGATACAGAACATGGGATTCATCTGATGTACTCTTTTCTAATGCAATAAATCTTTAGTCTTACAAGCATAATACACAGCAATACCATTTGATTAGAACACTTAGAAGCAGAGTGGTAAAATATGTCTGAATTCTAGAGATGAGGAAGTTGATCAAATGGACCGAGAAGCATATAAGATATGCCAATTAGAGAAACGAACAAGCAGAAAAGCTAGAAAATCTGACACCAAATTAACTTGAATAGTAAGAACCTGGAGCTAACCAAAAGAAATAGTGATATAGGAGGATCCCAATATGTGACTGCAAATATGGTGAATGCATGCCCATACAGCACAAATACGGATAGAGGTACAGATATGACAGGATATCGATATGCCAATACGGCAAATCTTGAAGTAGGATATGTATGGCTAAGATGATATGTAGATACGTACACATAAGAATATATGTATATATGTAAGTGGCGTATTAATATATCAACTATGAGACACATATATGGATATGAGATAAGAAGATATACACAATACGGATACGTGGATATAGCAAATCTTGATAAGGTAGGATACGATACGGCTAAGATACATACATACATCTATACAAACATGCAAACATATAAATATGTACATATATATATATGCATAAATATGTATATATATATGCATAGATATCTACATATACATACATGCATACCTAGATTCACGCTCATGTATATATATAAAAAAAGAATCCATAAATCATAGTAGGCTATCAAAATACATAGTCCATGCTTCGTATGGTAGCATTGGCTTTGACAAGCTCATCATTGAGCCATTATTCCATCTCCATACTTCATATTTTAATATAAGAGACTACAAAATTGACCTCCCCCCCCCCCAACTTTTTTGGAGCTATCAAGAAAGTATCTAAAGTATATCCAGGAAGTATCTCGATTATTTTTTAAATTGTGAAAAATAAGATACTTAATACAAGCATTGGACACATATTCGAGAAGTATCTAATGAGTATCAATATCTGATATTGATACAATATGGACACGACATGTGATTTTAAGTATCCTATTATGATGCTTCTAAAATAAATAGAATAGGGTACATAAAGCTTGCCTCTAACAAATTCAAAAGGATCTAGATTATAATACGTTAGCTAGCGATAAAAGAAGGATATACTGGTTTTAGTCGCTTACTTTATTCTCTGTGTATTTTGACTCCTTGCCTAATTGGGCCACTTAACATTTTCCATTCCACAATTACCGTAAGAACATTATCTCCCCCTCCCCCCCCCCCCCCTCCCCACCACCCCCCGCCGCAACCACACACCCCCCCCCCACCCCGCCATGGGGGCATCTTAATACGCCATAGGATAAATCCCAAAAACTCTTGCCTTCCAATCTCAATGTTTTCCTGTCTACTCTGAGTTCGCTTAGCTCTACCTGGTGCCTCTTTCACAACATTAGCAGTAAATTTTATTTTAATCTTAGATCCATCTTAGGAGATGATAAGAATGTGATACACATATAATCTGAAGTGATTCTAAATCGAAGACAGGAAGAAATTGGGGGTATGACAACAGATATGATATGTTCTCTGATTAAGGAATGCAGTTAAATACTTAAAAAATAATAATATTGTTAATCACAATTGAACATAATTAAAAATAATAATAATGTCATATCCTGTTAATTTGGGTCAGACATATGGATCCCAGATTGCCAATTGTTCTTATCCAACACAAAGACCTCAAAAGATTTTTCCACAATTTACCATTTTCATTGCGACTATTGACCTTCATCTTATGTACATGTCTCACTTTATGCTCAGCTTTATCACTTATATCAAAATATCAAGCAGTAAAGTCAGTCCAAACAGGTGTGATCTTGATAGAGATAGAATGTTTACATAAATGCATAGTAGTAAACAATAAATTCAAAAAACTGGTCATAAACATCAGATTTGCACAAATAGAAGGAAAGATCAAAGGAGATACTGTTATACGATAGGTCTATATATGCAAAAGAACTTGATAATGGTGAACGACAAACCTGCATTGAACTGAAAACAATTAGCAAATTCATACATCAAACAGGAATCTTAACCCTTGATAAAAACAAATGGAAAATGTTTTGCAGTACCTATCTCAGAGATTTGCAAGGCATACAAGTGATGCTGGGGCAATTAATGGTATTGGACACATATACTAGCTTTAAACACTTCTTCATATTTCATCCATATTTAATCAAATCCATTTTTTATCAACATAAAAATGTTGTCTGACAAGTGTTGATAAACTCGAGCATATGCAGTGTCCAGAACAAAATTAAGCCCAAGCAGTAAATACATAGAAGCAGTCTATATGTGAAAATTATTAGATTCCCTGGCCATGAATTTGAATGGTGAATTTGAATGGAACCACCCATGACAGAAACCTCATCATCACATCAAGGCAAATTTCCTGAAAACTTGAGAAGATTAAACATGCCGCATGCTGGAAAACGAGATACTGCAAAGTATGGCTTGAAAATTCACTCCAATATTGCCATTAAAGGCACGATTCAGCTTGCAAATAAATAAATTTGGCAAGTTGAATTCATGATTTTCATGGCATCAGATCACATTATTTTGACAGAAATTCCTGAATGACTGTAAGATTTGCACCAATGAAGTAAAGATAGCAAACATTTTTTGATACATTTAATGTACCAAATGTTACCTCTCTGATGCTCTCTTATCTACGACGTGAAAGAAAAGGTAGTTTACCGAAGGTGTTAAAACTCATCATATGACCAGCCAAATGTATTTTCATCGATCATAATAAAATTCCATTATCATTGGTAGTACACCTCTATAAGATGCTAAAAAGGTCCACAATTTACATGAGTTTAGAAAAAACAATTGCCACTCGAGATGGTAAGCTTTATAGCATGGTATGCAATATCAGTCCGAACCAAGCAGTATGGGGCGTGCCGTACCAGTTCGGTACTGGTACCCGGTACAGGTGGCGTACTGACATGCGGTACGCCAAAAAAATTTTCGTACCGTACCGTACCGACATTGTGCTAGTGTGGCACCAGTATAGGGTCCGGTACCGAAACGGCGAACCTTACTTTATAGGCTTCCTCTATAAATGAGCCTACATCTTGTACCAATTTTGTTTTTAAGAAAGAAACAAGGTAAATATATAATTGTCCCTCACTTCATCGTATAGACTTTTTTGCAACATTCATTTAGTTAATTTACTGCTAGACTTGAGATTTTAACATCTAGCATTGATCTTAATTGATCATCAAAAGTCAAACAGTTAAATCTTGAGATTCCATAAATTCATCAACTTGTCCTTTTTTTCGTGAAATAGGGAAGAGTAGAATATGAAAAGCATCTTCAGATGTAGTCAATTCTAGTGTACAAAGGTTTACCATGAATCAAGGAAAATGTGGAGTCTTCAGAGGATGAGTACTTACCAGCTCAATCAACTGAATAAAGTACAACCAAAATCAAGGTTGTGATCTGGCTTTGAGTCCATTCATGGTATCAGTGCTTCCCTTGAACGATGGACTTACTTGGCTTAGCACGTAAAGCTCAATTCACCAATTCTTATCTCTTTCGAAAAGAACGATAATCAATAATAAAAAATAGAAAGTATAATACAATTATAATATTAATACTAATAATAAAATATATAATAAATATAGTATTAATTTATTATGAAACAAAGTAATCAATGTGGAGTGTAAATTCCAACATTCAAATCATACCATAAGATATTTTTTTGCCTAAATCAATCTTGCTGTGTCCCATCACCCATGTAGCATATTGATGATGCTCTTTCTGAAAATCTGAATAGCTGAGATCATGGGTTTAAATGAATATAACACAAAAGATTGACCCTTCAGAAGGTCATTCTAGGACTTAATGTCTGAACTCTGAAGTATGACATACCATGGAAATATTGCCATCTCATATCAAAACATATTTTAGTTGGAGTTCTTGCTTGTTTCAGGTATGTAGTACTTGCACATAGCTTCTTGGTTCAACGCCAATAGAATTTAAAGTTGAAGCACCCTCATTCTAATAGAATTACCTTACCGGATCATCCTTTGTCATCATTTCTTTTCTTGATGTCAAATTCAAAAGCATGACATAGTTCAACTATTCAATAAGTAATAATCATGGTAGAAGTAATGATTTACAAGAAATAATAAATAAAATATTCATAAAAAAGTTACAAAATTCAAGTTCTTGACTGTGACACGTGATCATAGATGAACCAATTCCGAAGCCAGTGTGCATAAAGTCTGTGTTAATCAAGCAAACATAAGCTAAGAAATGGTCATCATTCATACGAGGGGCTGTGTCATATGTTCAAACATCTGAAAATACATATGTGCGTCCGTGCGTGTGTGCATGCATTCTAAATACATATTTTAGTTGGAGTTCTTGCTTGTTTCAGGGGTGTAGTACTTGCACATAGCTTCTTGGTTCAACGCCAATAGAATTTAAAGTTGAAGCACCCTCATTCTAATGGAATTACCTTACCGGATCATCCTTTGTCAACATATCTTTTCTTGATGTCAAATTCAAAAGCATGACATAGTCCAACTATTCAATAAGTAATAATCATGGTAGAAGTTATGATTTACAAGAAATAATAAATATTAGATTCATAAAAAAGTTACAAAATTCAAAGTTCTTAACTGTGACATGTGATCTGCATTGTGATGATGGGAGATGATATTATACATGATCCATGTTTAGGTTTCAAACATAGAAGAACCAATTCCGAAGCCAGTGTGCATAAAGTCTGTGTTAATCAAGCAAACATAAGCTAAGAAATGGTCATCATTCATACGAGGGGCTGTGTCATATGTTCAAACATCTGAAAATACATATGTGAGTGCGTGCATGCAAGCATGCATTCTAAATACATATTTTAGTTGGAGTTCTTGCTTGTTTCAGGGATGTAGTACTTGCACATAGCTTCTTGGTTCAATGCCAATAGAATTTAAAGTTGAAGCACCCTCATTCTAATGCAATTACCTTACTGGATCATCCTTTGTCATCATTTCTTTTCTTGATGTCAAATTCAAAAGCATGACATAGTTCAACTATTCAATAAGTAATAATCATGGTAGAAGTAATGATTTACAAGAAATAATAAATATTAGATTCATAAAAGAGTTACAAAATTCAAGTTCTTGACTGTGACACGTGATCAGCATTGTGATGATGGGAGATGATATTATACATGATTCATGTTTAGGTTTCAAACATAGAAGAACCAATTCCGAAGCCAGTGTGCATAAAGTCTGTGTTAATCAAGCAAACATAAGCTAAGAAATGGTCACCATTCATACAAGGGGCTGTGTCATATGTTCAAACATCTGAAAATACATATGTGCATGCGTGCATGCATGCATGCATTCTAAATACATATTTTAGTTGGAGTTTTTGCTTGTTTCAGGGGTGTAATACTTGCACATAGCTTCTTGGTTCAATGCCAATAGAATTTAAAGTTGAAGCACCCTCATTCTAATGAGATTACCTTACCGGATCATCCTTTGTCATCATTTCTTTTCTTGATGTCAAATTCAAAAGCATGACATTGTTGAACTATTCAATAAGTAATAATCATGGTCGAACTAATGATTTACAAGAAATAATAAATATTAGATTCATTAAAAAGTTACAAAATTCAAGTTCTTGACTGACACGTGATCTGCATTGTGATGAAGGGGGATGATATCATACATGATTCATGTTTAGGTTTCAAACATAGAAGAACCAATTCCCAAGCCAGCATGCATAAAGTCTGAGTTAATCAAACGAACATAAGCTAAACAAAGAAATGGTCATAATTCATATGAGGGGATGTGTCATATGTACAAACATCTGAAAATATGCGCGTACGTGCGTGTGTGTCAGGAATTAAGGAATGGAGGATCTACTGTGCATCATTTACATCTTTGAGGATAGCAGGATAATGCTCTTGATGCTAAGAATTAAGATGGTAAAATGTAAAGCATCTATAAATGGTCATCCCTTATTTAGCTTAAATTCTCGAGAAAGACACTTAGGAGCAAATAATCTGAACAGCACTTCACAAACACTTGGCAATTCCAATCCATGTCCACATAGATACAGACAAGGTGATGCCACAAAGACCAGGATGTCACACACTTTAGGATATTTTTTATTTGTTTATAAGATATGACATTGATCACAATTATCTACTCGCGTCTAATATTATCATTATATTATCAACATATTTACAAGGAACCTTATTGATGATATCTGATTTTACTTGGATCTTTTTTGGTGTATGTTTGCAAAAAGAGTTATTTCTTTAATGCTTTGAATAAATCAAATTTGCACTTTGTTATTGAAAATGTTTAAATATATAATCTAACATATGACTGGTCGATAAATATAGGAAGGGCTGGTACTGTTAGTATGGAGATAGGATAACACATCTCTTTGCAAGTGCCCATCTCCACTTGAACTTATATACTCATAGACATTCTTATTCATAGTCATATATGTTTGATGCACATCTCTGCTAGTACATGCAACTGAAACGGTGACATATTGCTGTAAATTCAGCTTTTCTTTAGACATTTAGGTGAGCTGGAGCTAGCATTCCTAACTATAAGTATAATTTGTATTAAAAAAATGCCATGACAACATAAGAACAATGGCTTTCCACTTTTAACGATACCAGAATACATCCTTCACCTCAAAGATAACTTTTTTACAAGCCAAAACATCAAGTCCCTTGTCAACAGCCCCAAACGATTTTAACACTATCATATTACATCCTTCTAGAAGGGTCAAGGCTACCACTTTCAGGCCATTGGGGGTAAGGAGCAGGACTGTGCATTGTCCAATTCATGGATATGGATCCCACCTAGCAAAAATTTAAAAAAAAAAATAAGAAAATGAAAAAACAACAATGTAGTTTACTAGCAGAGATATATTTGATGTTGTCAGATGGACAAACCATGTGACCAAAGCCCTCTTGCATTCCAATTGGGGTCATTGCCCATGCCTCATTTGGTTGGATCTCTTGGCCCTGTACAAAAGAACAAATAAAGATGTGTTATACAGAAAATGATGCACAGTTCAGATTTATAAAAGGGTTTCAAGGAATGTGAGGACAAAATCCTACATGCACACGAGCACTTGTGCTGTTGTTGCTCCTTGAGTTTTTCACCTGCCCGGGATTCAAATTCTGGATAGCCCTTTCTCTCTGGCTGACAAGCCTTTTCATGGGTGAGCGAGGTTTAGGATGTGATTGTGGAGGATCCAGAACCCTGGCAATTGGAGCCATGGGTGATGCATCATTTTCCAGGTCAAAAACTGCTGGAATATGGCAGTTACCACCTAACTGGGAGGTGGATGACACAGTGTTGCCGCCAACTCTTCTATCTCCATGTGATTCCTCATATTTCATCACTTTCTCCCTTGCCTCCTTCAATACCATTAGAGCAAACTCTTTCAAATCATGACCAATGGCCCCAATCTCGACAATATCCATCAAAACTTGGTGGCCATGCATGTATAAATCATCATAAATATCTGTCTCATGAAGAGATGCAATGCTAGGTGATGATGGGGATGCATTCAACCATTTGAAATCCTTCCTCCAACGTGGGAGTATGTATTTGCATGGTAGCACAGTTACAAGCTCTTGTCGCAGCACACACAATGCATGCCTGCACAGAATACCTCTAAATTGAAAAGATTTGCAAATGCACCAAACAACTTCCTCGGTAGTGTTATAAGTAACCTTGTAATCAATCTTCTTGCCAGCTGCTAATTCAGTCACCTTGTGCGTGACAATGGGCCCATTCCTGTCAACTATGACACTGATGCATTGCATCAAGTGCTTCACCTCAACCTGGAACTCTTGAAAAATATTTGCAGTATACACTTCAGCAATCTGCTTTTCAAACTCCAGTTCTGATAACAGATTTGGATTTGTACTAAATGAGCGGAAATCCTCTTGAGCCTCCTTTTCGTACTTGCTCCTCAAAGCATTTTCATATTGCTCAATAAACATTCTGATAGAGGTTCTGGATGTCATATAACCATCAAAATAACTGCTACCACTCTCGTTCTTCTGCATACCTGACATACTGGCCCAAAATGTGTCCTTTACATACACAGGCACCCATTGGCTCCTATCTTCATATAATGTGGATAACCACTCATTGTCTTGAAGCTGAAATTGCTCGATCATTTCTGCCCACTCCCTTTGAAAATCAGTAACTGTCAGAGAATCGTAAACAGCCTCACTCAATTTATCACTTATTGCCTTTCTTTTTTCCATTTTACCTATTTTTTCAGGAAGCTTCCTCATAATATGCAAAAGGCAAAATTGATGTTGAGTATGTGGGAATACCTTTGCAACTGCTCCACCTATGGCTTTACAGTGGTCAGTAATTATAGCATTAGGTGGCTTGTCACTCATACACCTTAGCCACTTCTGAAAAAGCCAAATATAGGTATCCGCCGTCTCATCTGCAAGAAGACCACATCCTAACAATATAGACTGGCCATGGTGGTTTACTCCAACAAATAGAGCAAGTGGCAAATCATATTGTTTGGTTAGGTACCTGGTGTCGAAGGTAATGACGTCACTAAAGTAGCGATATTCAGCTCTCGATCTGGCATCAGCCCAAAAAATATTCCTTAGCTGGCCTTCATCATCCATATCCCAACTATAAAAGAAATTTGAATTCCGTGCCTGCATGCTGTCAAAGAACTTCAGTAGAGCCTCAACATCTCCTTCTCCAAGCCTGAGTTTTCTTGCCTTTTCTGCATGACTTGTGCAATCCGTCTCACCGGATAAGCAGTTTTTATGTCCAACTCCTGGAGCGATTGCTGCATCAATTGACTTGTTTAGAGACTCGGCCACCTTGTCATTGATCTGGAGCTGCCCTTTCACTGAAGCTGGAAGCTCCCTAAAGCATTTCATGAATCTAACCATATCAGGTTCAAGGGGATGATTGTGCTCCAACTCAACAACCTCCACCTTCCAACGGTTCTCTAAATGGCGATCCCTTATAACCATCATGGCCTTGCATTCTGTCTTCACGGCAGGTTTCGTTCTGTACTTAGTGTTCTTTTTCTTTAGTATTGCTGACCCTCCTTTACAACATGTGAATGTTGAACGGTACCGATCTCCAAGAAAGTTATGACTTGTTCTTCTTCTAACCCCAAAGCCCATGAAATAGCCATACGCCTTATAGAACTGAAAAGCCTCATTAATCGAATCAAAAGTCATGCTCATCCTTGGAACCAGCGCATCCTCTGCACTTGTTGGAGCGTTCTTATTTACTTCCTCCAAGCATTCGTTTTCATTCCCCTCTTGTTCCCCAGCAGAACAGTCTTTGTCCGCATCATTGTTTTGCTCTTCCCTCGGCTCAGATTCGGGCAAGGCCTGTTAACCAAACCGCTAACCTTCGAATTAAAATAGCAATGCTAATAGTATTTTGCCCTCAAGGCTTGCTTGAAATTAGAAAAATTACTTGAACAGCTAGAACAGAGCGATATGAAACTGTGGCTAAACATCTAATCCCCACGCTTAATTCAGTAATCGATGCATAGCTATAGCATTGTTCTTGTCATCGTGATCACAGGAAGTAAAATTAGAGAGCTATATAGTCAAGAAAATTCCGAAATTGAAGATTTGTTTCATGCATCCAAAGGTGTCGTTAATAGGACGAGTTTCCCAAAAAAAAAAATCAATGAAAGGAGGGAGGGAAAGGGCACGCACCGGAGCTGGGGACGAAACGGGCGTCAGATTTGGGATTGGGTCCGCCGCTTGGCCCGTCGCCGGCTCCGGCGCCGCCATGGGAGCCGGATTCTCTTCCATAGGGTTTTTCCTCTACATAGCCCCAGACGAGCTCGATCCGAGTTCTTGAGGAGGATTAGAGAGAAGGAGGGGGCTACAAGCTTCCGCTTCCCTAACGGAAATCGGTGGGCAGAGACGCTCACGGGTCCGGTCTCGGCTTGGGCGTAATAAACCCGATTTATATCCCGGATAGGACATGAACCGGACCGGAGGACACCTTAATTTATTCCCGGATCCCCCTATCCGGGGTCGGGCTTTTTTTTATAATTTTAGCGAACGAAGGCTCGACCGTTCTTGTTTTCTGAGTTTCTCCGCACCTCCGACCACCGGATCCAAAGAAATCCACTTTTCTTTATCCCCATGGCTTTGTTATTCCCATGTCTTCCTCAATTCTTGTTATCCTCTAAGCCTTCCAAGGTTCTTATCAAATCCGCCTTAAACGCTAGTTCGAACTGGAATTTCGTTCCCATCTCTCCGCAGTCAACGGAGGGAGCGTCGGCAAAGAAGAGATGCCTGAGATGCGGCACGCTCTACCGGGATAGGGATAACTCCCCCACGGCTTGCTCCTTCCACGGCCACACAACAGGTAAATCCTGTACCCGCTTGGCATTGGAATTGAGTTTTTCTCATTCATGGATTGGGTTTCCAAACGCGCGGCATGGGCTCGGGGTTTCATGTGGTCTCCCAATTGGGTCCAGTTTTATTGGGCCTGGGTGTTCAAATCACCAACCGGAGGGTGATGTCCAAGCCTCCATGCAGGAGAGTTTCAAGCATACCTCTCAGCTCTGATATTACATTATATCATAATACATTAATATATTATATTATATAATATCAAATTATATTATATTATTATACTAAAGCATACAATATTATATTATTATATTATAATAATATTATATTACATTACAATAATATTATACTATATTATATATTTATGTATTAATATATATTATATTTTATTATACTCCATCATATAATACTATGTAATATTTTTTATGGTCATTTTGTCATACTAAAAGTAGTTTGTTTACCAAATACATATTAAAGTTCCACAACACTTTAGAAATATAGTTATCAAATAGCAAATAGCTTTTTATAAAAGCTCTACTTCTGAAAACTCTACTGTCAAAAGCTCTATCAAACGGGCCTAATTATTGCTTATAATTGGGATGTGAAGGCAAATTCTTGCTTATAATCGGGATTTCCCAAATGTAAGGGAGCATGCAGTATTGAGCATGGGCACAAACAAACACATTTATTAGAGAGAGAGATTTATGATGTATAATGTTAATTTAGTTCTAAATTTGTTAAGTTTAGTTTGCTAAAAATGGTTTTTTTGTAGGAGAAAGAGGATTATTCTCGTTAGCTCCACCGCATCAAGGAATAGATGGTGAGTGGAGCGATAGGAGTGGAGTGATTGTTTATAAGTGGAATGAGAAGACAGAAAGGCCAAATACGGGGAGGGCTAATTGGAAGAAAAGATGGAGTTGTTGCGCTGAATATGATCAGAACGCCCCGCCATGCCGACGAGGATGGCATGTTTCTTATGATGATGGCTTCATGCTTTATTAGCGTTTGTTTGTAGCATATTATGAATATCTAAATGCGCATAAAGAAATGAACTTGGATGGTCTAATGCTATATGATCTTTAGTGTAAGCTCGTGTAATCCATAAATCAATGTTTAAAAAAGTTGGTTTTGGTTACTTGCTGAACAATGAAGGTCTCATTTAGTATCACTTGCAGTTTTCGGTTTCCATGAAAACAAAAACCAGCGTCTATTTTTTTTTTGCAAAACCAAAATTAAAAACTTGTTTGTTGGTCTCTTGAATTGTCGCGATAATGGTGGCAGCTTATCAGCAGCAATAGCTGGTGGTAGGACTGATGGAATGGCAGCATCAATAGTGAAGACGGTGATAGTAGTGGTTTATGAATGGTTTCATTTACAAAAAAAAAAAATATACATAAAAGCTTACATTTTTTTTTAGAAATTTTAAAATGTATTATTGAAAAGTTTAAAAGCATAATGAATAACTAAATACATTTTCGGTCTCGATATATTTATATATATATTGCTAAGATAGGCATTTCGCACCATTCTAGTGTGAATACATCTAAAAAAATAAAAAAATAATAAATCTTGAAAAATCCTTGGCATTTGTACCTTGTTGGTCCAAAGTATTTCACCGAAGTGATTAGTTATAAATAAAGCCATCCAATATGTTATCTCCCATATTGCCTTCCAGTAGATATGCCTCGTCTCAAAAGAGATGCATCCTCTCACCAAGCTCCAATATTTTGAAGTCGCGGGTGCGTGTCCATCTCCTTGGCTCATCTCTAAATCCAACTAATCACTATGGCCGAGTCACCCTACATCAATATGGCATCAACTCTCATAATGTGTCGAGCATGGCTGAGGCTAGCCCAAGCAACCCTCAACTCCACTCCAAGAACCGAGATATCGAAGATTAAGCTCCCACCGACTGCTATAAATCTAGAGTCTGAGCCTCTAATCACAAAGCATGCTCTACCCTCCTACCACCATCCATTACACATCCATAAAAGTTGACCTTGAGAAAACTTGGGGATGGAGGCTCCTAGATGATGAACATCGTCTGAGATGCTGCAAGAGCAGAGATGAAGTTCCAGATGCCCCAAACTATCAAAGGTTCTCCAAAAGAACCTGAGTGGATGATTTCAATAGTCTACACTTAAGTCCTTTCCAAGACTATCCTCGGTAGTTAACTACTCTCTCCAAAAAATCAAGCATTTCTAACCATCCAGATATGGTAGGCAACATATGCAGCCGCAACGACCTTCGAATTGAGGTGTGGCCCACCTAACCCACTCATCAGGTACTAAAGGAAGGAGTCAGTCGGGTTCGTCGAATGGAGCACCACCAAAGAGATGTTGGTCAATCTCCACAGTCGCCCTGCTATCCTGCATCTGAAGAGGACATGATCGACCAACGCCTCCACACTTGGTCAATCCTTGAATGCACATTAACACATACCTACTTCAAAATATTTATGTGGTATATTCTGTGTAAATCTTGGAGGATTTTGGGCATGGCAGGCAAGGCCAATTGGTGGAGATCTCGATAACAGCATAATACAACAATGCTAGTTAGTGGAGTCTTATTTGGTAGTTAGATCACTACTTAGCTAGTCTAGTCTTTTAGTTGATATAGGGGTGCCAATTTTAGCCAACCCATTCGGATACCCGACCCGATCCGACCCTAATATGGTGGGTTTTATCCAACCCATTTAAACTCGTGGTAGATTTAGATCCCATACCCGAAGTGAAGTCAGGTCGAGTGTGGGTAATGGCAAGACCAGCCTCGAACCTGACATGATATAATATAACCCTAATTTCCCTCTCCACTGCCCTTCACTCGATAACTGTCACAACCCGCCTGGCCATTTGTGGCTCCCCTACCCTACTTGCACTTCTCTGCCCCTCCCTACCCTGTACTTCTTCGTATGTTCTACTACTGGGCAGAGGACAAAGATGTGGCAGAGATGGTGGAAGGTGATAGGCTGGCTAGCCTTCGCCACTCCCTTATCCTCTCTTCCTTCTCCTCCCCAACCTTCAAGCCCCTACCGCCAAGGCACTCGCCGACACTCTGCCTCTACCTCACCATGAGGCTCTTCACAAGCTTATAGTATGTCATTTTCTATGGTCCTCTTGTTCTACTTTGTTGATTCCATGGTAGTATTTCGTGTTTATCAGGAAAAAAAAGAAGAAAGAGCCACTTTTTATCCTTGAATGTAATAAAAACCCCAACTTTCTTTTTTTTTGCATTTTTTATAAGAATGAGCTCCAAGCTATATGCATATTGTTGGGAATCCTAATGGTCGCATGCATATATTTTTTAAAATTTTACAGCGGAAGCATGAATTAAACTATTTAATTTCTATGCATGCTAGAGATCATATCTCTACAACCAAAATAAATCCAGGACTTTAAACATATATCCTAAACAAGTATCACTATAGGAAAAGTCGATTTTAGCGACGCTTTTTGCCGACGCTTTTTACAAACGTCGGCAATTTTCGGTCTAGCATCAAAATTTGTTGGGGCTTGTAACAAGCGCCGGCAATAGACGACGCTAATAAGCGCCGGTGCAGCCTAAGACAACGTCGTCGGAGCCTATTTCATACTAATCCCTAACCCCTTTCTCCTCTCTCTCTCCGTCACGCGCTTTCAAAAGGTGATCCCTAACCTCTCCAGCCACCGCACCCCCCCCCTCCCCTCCCCCCCCCCCCCGCACCAAATCCCTAACCCCCTCCAGATTCAAGAAGCCATCTCCTTCCCCGACCAAGTCCTCCTCTTCCTCAAATCTCCCTCTTCCCTCCGCATTTCCGAACTCTGCCTCTACTACTCTTCCTCCCTCTCCATCACCGCAGGCGGCGGCCTCATCCTCGGCTCAACCTCGGCTCCCCTCCTCTTTTCCCCGCTTCTCTTTGTGGCGTCGAGAAGCAGCGCACAAAGAACATCTCCGGCGATGATGTCTTCGCCCGCCTCTTCGCCGTCGCCGTCGAGTCTAACATCAACGACGCCCTCCAGGTCCTCCTCCTCTTTCTCCCTTCCAAGGTTTCTTTTCCCTGATGTTTCCTTAGTGGCGCATTTTTTTCTTGTCCCTGTTGTGTAGAAATCGGAGATGGCAGCCGGGGAGAAAAATAGGGCGGCGGCGGTAGTGATGAATGCCGAGATCTGGCGCACCAAGGCCTGGTTGATCGAGGAGTTGGCCCTCAAGAAGGTATGTTGAGAAATATGGGTAGTTTTTCATTTAATTTTTCTTCTCTCTTCTCAAACTGTAAATCTTTATGCAACTTGCTGACCAACTATACTGCGAGTATGCGGATCTGGCCGTGCCGGATCTTCGGCGAACTCCACCTCCCTCACTGCTGTCCTCCTCGCTTGCCACGGATGCAATATTCTCAGCCTTCTGACTATGAGAAGAGTGGCAGCGGCCAAGCACGACATCTATTCGATGGAATGCTGAAGAGAGGCATAGTACATACAAAATTTTTGATGTACATTGAAATTTACAGAACCCCCTTGCAATAGCTAATCTTGGGATAGTGACATCTAATTGAGGTTTTGTTATTTATTTTTCAGAGCATTATTGCATGTTGGGTGGCTATACTGGTAATGAGAACAAGATAGCTCTTCACTTTAGTACTGCCTTTTGGCCTAATGTAGAAGTTTTAGGAATGGTTGCTCCAACATCTTATGCCTGTGGCTATTTTCTCAATCTCCACAAAGCAACAGGACATCCTGTTCTTGTGTACATGGCTACTGGAAGGTTTGCTCATGACATTGAGAAACTATCTGATGAAGAAGTTGTTAACTTTGTGATGCTATAACTTAAGAAAATGCTACCAGATGCCACAGAGCCGGTAAGATTCTATCACCTGTATTCATTGGTGTTTGTGCTGTACTCCAATGGTGATTTTAGCTTCGGACTAATTTTTTTAATTGTAATTTTTTTTTTCAAGTTCAATATTTGGTTTCTCGGTGGGGTACAGATCCAGATTCCCTTGGGTCCTATTCTTGTGATCTGGTTGGGAAGCCAACTGATTTGTATGAGAGATTTTGCACTCCTGTGGATAATTTATATTTTGCTGGGGAAGCATTAATTGTTGATCATTCTGGGTCTGTTCATGGAGCTTATACATCAGGTATGTTGGTTGCCGAAGACTGCCGAAGGCATCTATTATTGCAGCATGGTATCTCGGACCGCTTCCAGATTGTATTAAGGGAGGAAATGTCCGAAATGATACCCTTCTAAATATTTAGGATGTAGTTTATTTTTTGCTGGATCAATAACGAAACCGTGTATTATTTGAAAATAAATGGAAGTAGATTTTTGTTTTTTTTTGCCATATTTTTTGCTGTGCTCTTATTGACACTCTCAATGCTACATAGGCCTTCGTCAGCCAAAAAAAGAAAAAAAAATACAGTTTTCATTCAAAATATTTTTTTAAAAAAATATTTATAACGATGCTCTAAAGCATCGCTAACTAAAAATCAAAAGGTTAAAAGCCGACGCTTTAAAGCGTCGCTAGCTGGGTTTTTAGCGATGCTTAAAAGTGTCGCTAAAAAATATCGCTAAAAACCGCTTTAACGATGTTTTTTAAAAGCGTCGGCAATTCTTTTTTCCACGTTGACATAGCCGACGCTTTGGCGACGCTTTTAAAAGCATCGAAAGGAAACTGACCGACACTTATAAGCGTCGGTAAAAGCCTTAAAAAGCATCATCAAATCTTGTTTTTCTTGTAGCTATGCATGTTCTATGTCTAAAATGTAGTCATGCAGAATTTCAGCAACCTTGATTTCTAATCCTAATTTTTAATGAGATCAGATCTAATACCTTTTTACTTTGAGGACTTTGATGATGTCTTGATCACCTTATGTAGCCGCACATGCGTCCGGACTCTACGGATAGTCCACGTGAAGCTCTAGGAAGATCTTCCTCTGTGGGAGTGCTAGCTCGCGCAGAGGTGCTACAGTGGTTGAACTTTTCTCCCTCGAAGCACTCAATTTTTGATTCTTCTTCAAGAGGATGAAGAATAGAGATGAAGGAGAAGAAGGAGGAGAGAGGGTGGTTGGCTCTCAAAGTTTTTTTAGAATTTAGAACCCTTTCTAAAGACCATATCTGTTAAACCCTAGGTGTGCGGGTCTTTTTATAGCCAAAAGACTCCCCACACCTCACACCTATTTTAGCCAATGAATTTGGCTGATAAAATTTCCAAAAAATTCTAATGAATCGGCAGCTAAGAATGAACAAATCCTCTTTTAATTTTGTGCCATGGATCCCTAAAAATTAGGAGGTTCATGCGCCCCAAACTTCAGCCGTATGCCACCCTGCTTGATGCACCATTCAGTCCCTACAAATTAGGAATTTGATTCCAATCTCTTTAGGAAGAATTGAGGCGTGAAATTCATTGGAAAACTAGCCCCACGCCTCCTCTTTCCTCATGCCAAAAATTGGCCAAAAATAAAGAGGAAGGCACCATGAATTTAAAGGATAAGTATGAGATGTCTTTCTTTTTCAAAAAAGAAAGATAGGGTCCTAAAATTTAGGGATACTTCTTCTTATCAATTTCTAAATTTTTAAACTTAGAATTCTTATCAAATAAGGACTTTTAATAGGCTTGGGTTAAGCCCAATCCAATTGGATCAAGTTCGATTAATTGGGTCGAGCCTAATCAACTCGGATCGAACCCAATCCAATTAGGTCAAATCCTGATGTAGCCCAAATTGAATCTTATTCAATTTTGCTAAACCTGAGCTCAATCATTCAATTAATTGAGTTCATTAGCAATCTAATTTATAATTAATTCTTCAATAATTCAATAATTATTTTACTGCAACTTTTGCTTAGGATAATTTGTCAATTGAATTGACCGATGTACCCCTAAACGATTCTTAATCGCCAATCAGCTATTTGATCAACCTAGAAACTTATATGCGTGTGATCCCATATGTTCGAACCTAAGCCGGTAGCACAAGAACGACTTCCTGTACTAATTAAAGTAACTATCTAGCAATGGTACCCAACATTCGGATAAGTCGAAAAATTGCAAAGCAATATTCTGGAATTCTTGGACTATAGTTACCGTATAATTAATCCCTATGACTCCAAATGCCTAGCATGACTTCAGAGTTCTGTCAACTCTTTAATCAGTGCATCTAAAATGTATTTTAATTTTATAAATCATGTGACTCCTCACAAGGATTACCATGGCCAAGGTTTTGCTAAGTTGAACACAAGGGCATTATCTCTTGTCAACAGGAGGGGTCAACTCCATCTTGACTTATGCTCCGACTTCGCAAGTACTTGACTGCACCCAGTAGCCTTCCATCACTGAATTAAAAATTTAGATAGTATGGTACCAAAGTATAGTGAGTTGCTTGCAAGTCACCGTGGTGATCTCAGGTATAAGGGATACTTATACCCATATCCACTCGAAATATCTCTTGACAGCAGAGCGTTCCGGAACTGGTCACATTCAGTGAAGTGTATACCTATACTTCATCTGTATGACATATCAATGTCTCTACACTCCTTGGTTAAGAGGACAACCAACATATATGGCATACAACGACTTATTCTTGATAATGCTATTGTCCTAGTGATCGCATATCATTTGGTCGCAAACTAGTTTAAGGACTCACAGATAAATCCTCCTTTATCGTTTAATAGAGTCCTAAGGACTTCATTATATTACTTGAGTTCACGAAGATGTAAAATATATAATGAAATATTGCCAAATAACTTTTATTAATTTTATTAATTCATATACAATTCAATCATCAACAACTGACGATTGTCTTTCAGGACATAATTCTCAACAACTCCCACTTGGACTAAAGCCAATCAGTATAGTATCGTATACCCATCTTATGTAATCATTGAACTCTTTGGTGCCGAGAACTTTAGTAAATGGATCGGCCAGATTTTTCTTTCCATCGATCTTCTGAAGATCTATATCACCTCGTTCTACTATCTCTCGAACAAGATGATATCGTCGCAGAATGTGCTTGGTCCGCTGATGTGTTTTTGGTTCCTTCGCTTGAGCAATGGCTTCGATGCTATCACAGAATAGTGGAACTGGACCATCAATGTAGGATGTCACTCCAAGCTCGGTGATGAACTTTTGCATCCATACAGCTTTCTTGGCGGCATCGGATGCAGCAATGTACTCTGCCTCGCACACTGAATCAGTCACAGTATGTTGCTTGAAACTTTTCCAACAGACAGCACCACCTTTTAGGGTAAAGATGTAACCCGATACACTTTTACTATCATCTTGATCTAACTGAAAACTGGAATTAGTGTATCCCACTAATTTTAAGTCAGTATCTCCATAGACAAGCCACTGGCCCTTAGTATTTTTTAAATACTTAAGAATGATTTTTACAACTTTCCAATAGTTGCTACCTGGATCAGACTAGTATCTACTCACTACCCCTAGTGAGTATGCCACGTATGGTCCGGTACATGTCATTGCGTACATAATAGATCCCACTGCTGAAGCATATGGAATTCTATTCATAGTCTCTCTTTCTAGAGGAGTTGTCGAACAATCATTTTTAGAGAGCTGAATTCCATAGCCCATCGGAAGATAGCTTTTCTTGAAATTCATCATGCTGAACCTTTTCAGCACGGTATCAATGTACGTGGATTGGGATAAATTAAGCAACCTTTTAGATTTATCTCTATAGATCTTCATCCCTAGGATGTAAGATGCTTCTCCCAAATCCTTCATGGAGAATTGTGATGATAGCCAAACTTTTATTCCTTGTAATGTAGGGATGTCATTTCCGATTAAGAGAATATCATCCACATACAAAACAAGAAATATAATCACTAAACCATTAGCCCATTTATATATGCAAGGGTATTCTTCATTTTTAATGAAGCCATACATTCTGATCACTTTATCAAAGCTTATATTCCAACTCCGAGAAGCTTGCTTTAATCCATATATGGATCTCTAAAGCTTGCACACTTTTGATCCATCTACGAATGTAAAACCTTCATGTTGTATCATATATACCTCTTCTTCCAAATCTCCATTTAAGAAGGTGATTTTCATATCCATTTGCTAGATTTCATAATTAAAATGTGTTGCTATCGCAAGAATAATCCGAATGGATTTGAGCATTGCCACAGGAGAAATATTTTCTCATAATCAATACCATAGCGTTGACGATATCCCTTGGCAACCAGACGAGCCTTGTAGGTCTCCACCTTTCCGTCTGCACCCCTTTTCTTTTTAAAAATTCATTTGCACCCTATGGGTTTTATTCGTTCGAGTGGGTCAACTAATGTCCACATATTATTGACCTCCATAGATTCCATTTAGAAATGCATGGCTTCTAGCCATTTATCGGAGTCGTTCCTCTGTATTTCCGTTTCCTCAAATAAAATTTCTGATGTTTGCTTAGCATGCTAACAAGGAAAAGGTCACCGTCTTCCCTTCTATAAGTCTCAGTCAGAGTCTTCTTCTCCTCTTGAGTTAATTTTCTCAAATGTTTAGGGTTCATCCCATGTTATGTCTTCTTATGGAAATAAATATTATATGTCATTTGTGGATCATTTTAGCAAATTTGTTTGGCTCCATTCTATTCCCAGTAAATCTAATGTCGTAACTGTCTTTCGTTCTTTTCAAAAACTAGTTGAACGACTGTTTGATTGCAAAATAAAATTAGTCCAAACATATTGGCATGGGGAATATCGCTCTCTACACAAATTCTTCACAGATATTGGCATTAACCATCACATCACCTGTCCCCATACTTCTCAACAGAATGGCTCTATTGAACGAAAACATCGACATGTTGTCAAAACGAGGCTGTCTCTCTTATCTCATGGTTGTGTTCCTCATGCTTATTGGGATGACGCCTTCTTTATGGCCACATATCTCATCAACTGACTTCCTACATATCCACTTGGCACTTCCCTTTTTGAAAAATTGTTTAACAAAATCTCAAATTTTTCTCTTCTCCACATTGTCATTTGTGCATGCTACCCACTCCTTCACCTATTTAACAAACATAAACTTGACTTTCGGTCAAAGCAGTGTGTGTTTATTGGATTTAGCAACAACCATCGTGGGTATAAATGCTTAGATCTCACCTCTGGCAAGGTGTTTGTTTCTAGGCAGTTTATTTTTTATGAGAATTTGTCCCCATTTTCTTGTCTAAGTTCGATACCCACTCAACCATTTGCTGCCATACCAATGACACACCTTCCTTTTTCCATACGCCTAAATAACACCCAAACAGCCTCCACCCCTATGTTGTCCTCTCTTCCAAACAAGTCCACATCATTCAATGAGACGACGTCGTCTCACTTATCTTCCTCTTCTGCTCCTTCGATACATGTCTCTCCTTCCCATGACCAGTCTCCTTCTTTTTCCTCTACGTCTCTCACAACATCTGAGTTCTTGCCGACAAATCCACATCTTTTGCCTCATGAATCTGCTGTTATTATTGATGTTCCCATGCCTCGTTCTCATCCTATGTAGACTCGCTTTCAGAATGATATTGTGAAACCAAAGATATTTACTGATGGCACAGTTCATTATCCTTTGCCAAAAGCTCTTCTTGCTATGAGCATGGTCCCTGAAGATCCCTCTTGTTACACTGAGGCTAGTAAGCATGCTAAATGACCCTCTGCTATGGATGAAGAATTTTTAGCTCTCATGAAAATTGGCACTTGGTCCCTTGTGCCGGCTACCCCAGATATGAACATTATGGGTTCTATGTGGGTTTATAAAACAAAAAAAAAAGTTTGATGGCTCTATAGAGCATAGGAAGGTTCGGCTAGTGGCCAAAGAGTATCACCAACAGCAAGATATCGACTTTGATGATACTTTCAGTCTCGTGGTTAAACCAACTACCATCCGCTTAGTTCTCAGTATTGCAGTTTCACATCATTGGAAAATTTGCCAAATAGATGTTCAAAATGCCTTTCTCCATGGATTTCTTTCGGAAGATGTTTATATGCGCCAACCGACTGGGTATGTGCATCCTAATTTTCCCAACCACGTCTACAAATTACGCAAAGCTCTCTATGGCTTGAAGCAGCCCCCACGTGCCTAGTTCTCTCGTTTGAGCGAGCAATTCTTGTCTCTCGGCTTTGTGAATTTCAGTTTTGATATTTCTTTATTTATCTTCAAACATGGTTCATTACTTTATTTGTTCTTGTGTATGTGGATGACATTATTATTATTGGGTATGATGATGCTACAATTACTAAACTCATTTTTGATTTAAGTTGTGAGTTTACTGTCAAGGATTTAAGGGATCTCCATTATTTCTTGGGTGTTGAAGTGCTGCGTGTATCTGCTGGTCTTCTCCTCTCTCAAAGAAGATAAAATTTCAACCTTCTTCGGTGCACTAATATGCTCGACGCCAGGCCGGTCTCCTCACCAATGTCATCCTCTCAACCATTATCCTTGTTTGCCGGGAATTCATTTTTGGATCCTTCTCTTTTTCGCAGCGTCGTGGGTGCACTCCAATATGTCTCTCTTACACGTCCAGATATTTCATTTGTTGTTAACAAGGTTTGTCAATTTATGTACAAACCAATGAATGTTCATTAGACGACAATAAAGCGCATTTTCTGCTACTTGAAATTTTTCATTGATTTCGAACTTCTCATTTGACCAAGCTCCTCTTCTCAGATTTCCATTTACTCATATGCAGATGGGGTTGGCTGTCCCGACGATGAAAAATCCACATCAAGTTTTTGTATCCTTTTTGGGCACAATCTCAATTCCTGGAGCTCCAAGAAATAGCCCACTGTTACTTGTTCAAGCATGGAGGCTGAATATCGTGCCGTGGCTATGCTACTGCAGAATCTATTTGGCTCCAATTTTTGCTTCGTGAACTTGAAATTTTCTCCCCACTCGGCCTGTCTTATGGTGCGACAACATAGGGGCAACGTATCTCACTGCAAATCCAGTATTCCATGCTCGCACTAAGCATGTGGAAATTGACTATCACTTTGTTAGGAAGAAAGTCCAGCAAGGATCTTTGGTAGTTCATTTTATCTCCAGTAAAGACCAGCTGGCACCAAACAGTTGGTCTTGACTTGTTTTGCTCATCTCCGCATCAAGCTCAACGTGATCAGGCATGATAAGGATCAAATTCAAAATCCTCCAGATTTAGATTCAATTAAAGCATCTTCGATCAAGGCACAATCTTCGTCCTGTCACCCACGATTGCAGGAGTTACTCAATGTGAAATTAAATCACATTCACCCATGATTATAGGCATTCCAGTATACATTCCTCGTTGATAAGGATCAAATTCAAAATACTCTAGATTTGGATTCAATTAAGACATCCTCCGTCAAGGCACAATCTTCTCCCTGTCACCCACGATTGCAGGATTTACCCAATCTCAAACCTAATCACATTCACCCATGATAATAGGCATTCTGGTATACATTCCTTGTAAACAATAATTTTTCTATTTTCAAATGCAATCAACAGTTGTACATTCAGTATAAAGCCGAGTCCGTCTACTAAATTGGTACGAGAGTTTGCAATAACTTCTTCATCTTTTCCTGAGCAAGGTTGACAGTCTGCTGCAATATGACCATTGCTTATCATTGCTGGATCATTTGCAAGAAGTCATTACTTTAGTGAGACTGCTGATTTATTCTCTAAAGTATATAGATTGTTCTTAATAAAGAAATTCAAAATTTTCAACTGAATGCAAACCAGCTTTTAAGATATTTTTCTCTTCTTTCTTTCGTTCGTTTCTTTTCCAATTTCTTGAGAAAAATGCATTCCTTATATGTAGTTTGCCAAAACATGCATATTGTCAGAAGCTCCAGTAATGCAGTTCACACAATTTGGAAAATTACAGCCATATGGGGAGATTATCATTTATCATGGTAGATGGACATCGAGATCCAAGGGAAGCTGGAAAATCCTCTTTTTTGGTTCTCAGAAGAAAAGGTAATCCTCACTCTTCGATCTCCTTGATTCTAGCGAGTACTTTGGTTTCCAAAATCTTATCCAAGCGATATCTCTTGCATAAGATAAACACGGTACACTACAAAAGAACTTGAAATGAAGCCTGATAGCATCTGGTCTTGCTCATGAGTGCCGTTACATATATCATATTACCGCGGGGAACATCGAAACGAACACCGACGAGGAAGAGCTAGGAAGGAGAAGCGGGGTCGACGACGGTCCTGAAGGACTCGTGGAGCCGGCGGAGGGTATCCTGATCCCGATTCCACTCCGGGTTGGGCGCGCTTACAAAGTGGGCGTATAGCTGGTTCCGGGCGCACGTAACCGAGACCAGGCTGTGGGCCCCGGCACCCTCGATCTCGTAGGCATAGTAGAGCTGCCCCTTGTCGTCCCGCCGCTCCGCCGACCGCACGGACGCGGCGCCGGCGATCAGGTCCTGGAGATCGACGTCGGAGAGGGCGAGATTGGAGAGGACGGCGTCGACGGGGGCGAGGGCGCGGAACCCGGGGAGGAAGGTGAGGTACACGCGCTCGGCGCGCTTCTTGGGGTTGTAGAACTCGCTGTCGGTGCCGTTGGTGCCCTTCTCCACTTTGGAGATGGGCCGCTCCTTCCAACCGTCGGGGACCTCGTAGATATACTCCGCCGAGTCCTTCTTGCTCTCGTTGCCGCCGTAGCCGCCGTAGTTGGCGGCACTGGCGGCGGTGCCGTAGTAGAGGTGGACTGTGGGGGAGTCGGCGAGGGAGGGGGAGGGGGTGGAGAGGAGGAGTGAGGCCGCGGCGGCGGTGGCGGCGAGGGTGGTGGACAGAGATTTGAGGTGAGGGAAGTGGGGTCTGATTAAAGGTCTGGGAGGGGCCGGGGAGGTGTTGGTGGTGGTGGTGGCGGCGGCGGCCGCGGTTGTGGCGGTGGAGAGGACAGCGGAGGGGGCGAAGAGGGTTGCCATATCGTGGATTTTTCTGGGGGGGATGGGGGTTGAGTTTGTGATGCCTGTGGAAGCCGGGAGGAGGTGACCTTATCCACTAGTGGCATAAAATCTGGGATCAGATCACAATCTATTACCTTCACCTCCCTTTGTCTCCGGACCTGGGTCGAGCACGTGGAACGCTTGTGAGTGCGAACGAGCAAGAGCAAGATGTGGGACTTTGTTTACGTGTTCACGCTTCGTTGTAGTTCCACGCAGGAGGATCCGGGGCGGATAGGTAAAAGCACGGATTCCCTCTGGTATTCTTTTTGGTAAGGCAACTGATATAAATAACGGAACGATTGATCGACAATAGTTATATAATCATCCATAGGATGAAGTAATGTGGATCCATATTTTATATTTAATCATATCTTGTATTCATGTTTTTTAGGGGATGTTGCCACTAAGATCCGGCTTGTCTTAGGCGTCGAGCAAAAAAAATACAACAACGAAATATTCCAGTCATGCAAGGCCGCAAATTGGGACGAAGAGCTATCGATAGGGTTCTAACATGCGGTCGAGTTTTGGCCAGAAACAACAAAGACAAAGAAGTTGTTTTGCTAGAGTATGTCCAGTGGGTATCTTTCGATACCTAAGTTAGGACGATACTCAAAAAAAAAGAAGAAGATTTTCAATGGTCTGCCAGGGTATGTGAGTACTTACCTAAAAGATCCTTCGGAAGTGGATTGTATAGGTAGAAGCGCGAGCCTGTCGCCGTAACCCGTAAGTCGGTCGGGATTGGTAGTGTCTCGGATGGTCTTCTTCATCTGAGAGCCCCCACCTCCTAGTTTTTTCAAGGTCAATTTTAACGGATGTGTGCTTGATGGTGGCAGGCGTGGTGCTGGCTTCGTTATCAAAAGTTCAGACTCTAGGATGGTTGCAGCCGGTGGGCGTCATATCTTCAGTTTCGAAGACTGAGATGAGGGCGGCATGAGTAGGGCTGGGCTATGCTCAATGTGTGGTCATCCTTGAGGATGATTCGTCTACGGTGATCAACTAAATCCTAGTAGGGTTCGGTGGTGCAAAGGGGTTCTGTCCTCTGCCCCTAGACATTCGGACTATGTGGACAATAGGGTGACATTCCTAGCTAGGCAAGTTTTTGAAAGACAAATAGGCCGCGAATTGGGTAACCTCCTTTATGGCAGACCATTTAGGAGTGGACCTATAGGTTGGGAAGAGGGAGTTGCCAAGAGCCCTACGTGATGTATTATTTTTTGATTTTTTTAGATGTATCCGTGCTAGATCTGTATGAATCATTCTCTTTAGCAAAACAAAAAAAAGAAAAAAAAAAGAGGGAGAGAAAACATTGAAACCTGGTTATGCAACAAAGCCCGGATGATTGCGGGAAGAAAACCAAGAAACTCTGAAATCGGTATCAAACGGTGCATCTCGAGAGAACCACCCAGCGATCCAATTATCCAAACATGGCGATAGCGAGGTGTCAAAGCAAAGCTGGTCCTGCCTGAATTCCCTGATATTACAAAAATACAATTGACACAGCAACAGGGAACCAGTATTATTAAAAAAAATTGTATATGCTAATGGGAGCTCTAAAGCATTTTCAATTCACTAGATACATGTAGCGGGCGAATTTTTCTATTTAATTGGGAAAGAAATCATTGCTGATCAATTAAAATGTGCATAGAGTTTCCTCGAGAAAAAAAAAATCATATATTTCTTTAATTCGCCCAAGAGGTCCAGGGCCAGGCATCCCGAACGTTCGCCATCTTGGCCGAAGAGCCGTACGGTGAAGTCCCGGAGACCACAGCCATATAAACCTGACCCTGTGGTGCACTCGTCGCGTACGCGTTCTCGCGCCTCACGGCAAGGTGTTTGGTGATTTGATTCTCTCGAGATGCCGGGAGACGGAAGCTACGGAGACCACTATTTAGATTCGAGTCGGCCCCACCGGAATCTCTCGAGTTCTATATTGGAGGCAGCCGCCCTCATTCGCCCGCCCAGGCCCAACTCCTCCAAATGGAATCCCTCCGTCCAACACCCGAGCTCGGCCTCCGCAGCCTCTCCTCGGCGCCTCTCTTCGAGCTTCCAAAGCGGGCGCGAGGAGTCCGCATTCCCTTTCAATTTCGCTCTGGTCCCAGGCTCCGGATTCGGTCGGAGAAGAGAGAGGAGTTCCGGGCCTCCGGATCCGTCGGATTCGAAATCGATGCCTCCGATGGAGGCCTGGCCAGAGTACTGCGGCAGGCGGCCGCCGGATTCGCTGCGGCAGCCGCTGCTGCTATGATCTCCATGTACGGCTGTGATCCTCCGGCCCTCGCGGAGTCCCTCACCGTTGCCTTCCCGGTTTCCAGAGCTCGCGAGGTAAGAGGGGAAGAAAAAAAGATTTTCTTGAATATGGTCGGACAATATACGACCTTTTTTTCCAGAAAAACAAGAAATCATGTTTTTTAGAATAATATATGAATATTGGGAATTAAATTTAAGTTAAAAGATGCGGTTTGGTGATGTTCTTTATTTATTTCTTATGAGTATGTTGTTACTCCGTCAGGTGAATACAGTGCAGAGAACTCTGGTGGAGGCTTGGGGCTTGATCCGTGAGACCTTCATAGATCCAACTTTCAACCATCAAGGTACCGTGCCAAAATTTTCCTTTTCTTTTGTTTATTATTATTATTAGTATTATTATTTTCAAACCTCCCTTAAAAGTTGACGTTTTGAAATCTTTATCATTCTAAGAAAAACGTTATTTGATTTATTGACTTTTATTGTTCTGCCGATTTGTTTGGGCTTTCTTGTCGGATTACATCACCGGTCAGTTAGCTACTGGTTTTCCATTTCAACGAGAAATTTTATTGCTCGAGCCCTTATAAAGCCTCATAAGGTGTTACTGGGAAAAATAAAGCCTTACAGTGGGGTAGCTTCGGTTTACGCTCCCTGCAAGGTTGTTTAAAGATTCAAATATCTTGGAGAATGCATGAGATTCCGGTCCCGTGATGTGAATCTGGATTTTCAGTTCGTGCGGCTGCATGGACTAATGGAACTTGAAACATATGTGATGGGCCAAATATGAGTTTGGCAATGGAAACATGTGCAGCAGATGTACGGTTTAAGAGATGATAAAGCTCTAGATGAATGGTCCATGCAAGATCAAGGAAACATCGGAGCCTGGAAGAGTGGCCAGGGTTGGCCAGTTATCTAGACCTAGTTGGTTGGTTATTTGGGGATTAATGCATTGCGGTTTATGGATTGTTATATATGGCTTGATGGTTGGCAGCTTAATCTTTGTGGCTGAGGCAGCACGGGGGTCTCCTTTTATTCAGATTAATGGGGCTGAGATCACCTATGCACCTTAAATCATAACATACAAAGCAAAAGGTCCAAATGAGGTTTGAATTCTTGCTATGAGAAATTGTTAGTTAGCTGCCATATAACTAATATGCAAAATCTTTTCCTATTATTTAATTTAACTAGGGTGTTGAGATGATATGCCACTCATTATGTTGCATGAGTAAACTGAACAATTCTCTTTTTTTTTTCCTTTTGTGAGCAAAAATTGAACTGAACAATTTGAAAGTGATAAACAACATTGACTAACCATGTGCATAACAATATCACTTGGACTTCCATTATCATACTATACAAGCCTGGTCCATATATTTCTGGTTGGCCTTATTCATTTTTTTGAATCTTTCACGTCGAAGCTGTATCCATTGATAAAGTTGAGCTTCCTTAAGTTCTTTGGTACCTTGTCCTAGTGATGCGAACCCACGAGGATTAGATCCTTAGAACCCACGAACAAGATGATATTCTAACCCCAAGAAAGCTAAAACCAGATTTGGATGATCCACTAGAACCCTTGAATATGAAGAAACAAGGACCCAAAGTGCTGAAACGCCACAAGGTTGATCAATCCTTGATAAATTTAGGCAGTTCAATGAAGAACATAAGAGAAAGCTTCTCTCAAATCTGAAATTCAGAACAAACTCATTGTTTTTCATTCTCTACATGACCTGAAATATAAATACTAGTCTTGGAACACCCCTCCAAGCATAGGAAACACAAAGCATTAATTAACTACCTTGAAACACCCCTCCAAGCATAGGAAATACAAAGCATTAATTAACTACCTTGGAACACCCCTCCAAGTATAGAAAACACAAAGCATTAATTAACTACCTTGGAACATCCCTCCAAGCATGGAAAAGACAAAGCAACTAATGAGAAGTTTCAAATGATGAAAAGTCTTCATAAATTCATGCACCCCATTAAATGAAGATAAAAACACCATGTTGAGCTCAAATTAATGAAGTCCAGATTCAAATGAATCAGCCCATGTATGAAATTCAGCAAGATTTCTTCATTTATGGTAGATTTGGCCCAAGTGTCATCAACAGCTCTCATCTTCTACTTGAATGACATTGATGACTTCTTGTAAATTGCTCAAGCCCAGCTTTATATTTGTAGATCCACTCGAAGCTTGCCTAGCCCATATGTTTAGAACAAGCCTAATCAGAGCTTTTCTAAGTCTTTTAGCCTGGGACCTTGTAATAGGCTCACTTGGAATGTGCAAAGGATCACTTGATATACTTGACTCAGCTTGTTCCTCTTGATGAGTCACATCACCTAGTCTCTCGTCCTTGATCACCCACCTCTTTTCAGACTATTCAACTGAAGTTGGAAGGCCCTCTGGATTGGACTGTCCACGACTTTTGCTGCCCCTCATCATTATCAGTACATTGCATATCGGACATAGAAACCCTGGGTGTACACCATGGAAAATTCCCTTAGAGCATGGAATCTAAATGGTCTGCAGATGAATTTTTTCAAGCATCATTTATAACTCATGCAGGTGCATCAAGGTTTCATACATGCAGATTTTTGACAAATGAAACTTACTTTTTGTACCCTATTGCAGTCTTCCATGTGGAAAATTCTACCAAAGCATCATTTCATTTCTTCATTTTCCAAATAATTGAAATATTTTGGAGTCTCTCATTGAAGGATTTGATCTGGATAACATTGACTTATCTTGAAATTCTTTCCCCTCCTCTACCTGTTTACTATGAGAATAAATCTTAGTTGTTGTTGTTTCTACAGTCTGTTACGTTCACTTTAGCTCTTATCATTCTGAGTTTTGTTAGTTGTTTCTATTCAAGTTCTTTCATGAGATTATTCTTTACAAGATTATTTTTTTGCAGATTGGGATCAAAAACTACAGCAGACTATGGTGGAAATGTTTCCACTGAAGTCAGCAGATGCAGCATATAACAAAATCAGTGGAATGCTTGCATCCCTTGGGGACCCATTTACTACAATTATTAGCCCAAAGGTTCTTGGTTTCGAAACAAGCCTTGTCTTTTCATTTTTATGTTCCATTATTTGTTTTTACTTATGCTTGATGTTGAATATTTCATCTTCTTAAATCTATTAGGACAAATGTTCCAAATTTCAAGGAAAACTTTTCTCTCATTAGGTGCAACTGTAACTCATGGCATTTATATCATAAAACTTTCTATGTTGTGCTTTGTCACTCGAGCTCAAAGGGAAAAACAGTCACTTACCAGCATGCATGAGGACTTATTCCTTTTCTGTTGTCACCTTTCTTACTTCATGCAAAAATTCCCTTGTATTTTCACTCCTGAAATTAATTATGTTCCATTTTTATGCAATTAGAATGTTAAAAAAAATCGTTATATTTTCAGTGTTGGAATTAACTACGTTCCATTTTATGCAATTATAATGTTATATCTGGGTAGGTCATTCTCTTAATTGGCTCTTGCAATTGAGGCCATAGTTGGACCTAACAATTGTTCTCGAATTGCAGGAGTATCGAAGTTTCAGAATAGGTAGTGATGGAAATCTGCAAGGAGTTGGTCTCTTTATCAACAAGGAACCAAGTTCTGGACGCTTGGTTAGTAAAACAATTCTTCAAGTCCATCTCTTCTTCATCTAGCTTTGTTTTACTGCAGTACTTGCATTAGTTATATGATGTCTGCAGATGACATTTATATAGTGTTAAAACAGAAATCGATATGATGTGCCACTGTTGTGTGTTTTATTGAAACACCAACCTTTACTTATTAATGTCAATATTGGCACAGGTCGTTCTGTCTTGTATCGAGGGAAGCCCAGCTGATCGAGCTGGCATACATGAAGGGGATGAGCTGATTGAGATTGATGGTAAGTTTAAAACAGAGCAGTTTCCTTTTTCTTTTCCTGCTTACTTATCAAAATTATGTGCATTTTCATCCACATAATTTAATTTTGAATCTCGTTTTCTTGATTGCTTTGAGATGGAAAAAGAAGCACTTGACTCTGTAAGGGCAATGTTCTTAAATAACCACACTAGATGTGATTCATAAGTATCTAAATCTTGTTAATTTATTTGCTCACTACAGTTTTTTAATCATAGGTTTAGCTGGAGTTTTAGTTTCTCTCTGTATTAGTAATCGAAATAAAATTTTGTAGTATTCCTTTTCCTTCTTATAAAAGATTTATCACTCAATGCACTTTAGTTTCGAAATATTTTTACAATCCTTAAACCTATTCCCAAGTCATAGTTGTCTTATATATCCTAAATCCTTTTATCCATAATGATATCATCATGGCTCAAGTATTATACTTATACCACATATTCTCTGCCTCACTTTGTTCACTTTGTATTTTCTAACACAGATCTTTACATTTATCATCTAATTATTTTGATAAAGAGTAGATAAAATCTGGATCTTTCTCATTTTCAAATAATGAATATCAGAAGTGCCATAATCATGGATAACAAGCCTATCTTTTCTTTTAAGTTCCGTATTAGTTATTCTTTGCAATCCATTCTTCTCAAAAGTTAAATCCATGACAAAGTAACCTTTATAAGTTAAATTTTGTAACCACCATCGAAGTTTCCCCAGCTACCCTTGTGCTTTTGCAAAAGGTCCAAATCTTTCATTTTACGAGGCTGCCTTCTACCTATCTTACATGAAAGATGCAGTCTTATTCAGTTCTTATCTACTATATCCTGTACTGTGGCATTTTTTTTAAACAATTATACTCATTTCCTTACTCCACATATTCTTGTTCCTACATAGATGACATTACAATTGTGCCACAAGGCCTTCTTATCAGTACAAATCGTCCAGGTGCATGCAAAGCGTCTTTTCAGTTGTTAAATATTGAAGTCATCTTACTACATTGCTTTGCATGTGCAAAATGAATTTAACTCTTGCAGAAGAAAACAAAGTAGAACGTCTACTAGCATTTTCACATGTTAATTATGTGAAGCAGAAAATTGTGTCTATGTAACTGATCCATTCTAGAAGATATCAATAAGACTGATTCAGTGTTCTTTTGTTCTTTGTTATCAGGAGAGAGTCTTGCTGGAATTGATGGTGAGGCGGCAGCTGTGAAGCTTCGAGGGCATGTTGGAACAAGTGTGACAGTAAAGCTTTACAGAGTAAATACCCACTTAGTTTCTTCATTTCATGATGCATTAATAGTCATGAAGAGCATTTTTTTCCCAATTAGTGTATTAAAATTGTTTTTTTTTTGGTGGCAATCTAAAATGCAAATAATCTTTTAGTCTTCTATGTTAAAGTGTCATTGTGTGTAGTATAGCTCATGCAAAGCTTTAAAGAGGTAAACTGTTGTTATTATTGCTACAAATTATTGATACAATTGCTATCCTGAATACATCGTTATTTACTTATATAAATGTGAAGACAAACCTTAGCTTTATTTTTAAATATGATTTACTTACTTTACCATCTCCACTCCTTTCCCAATGCCTTCTAAGTTGTTGATATAATAAATTCACATCCATTTTTTTTCCTTCTCCGATAATCTGCAATTTTGTGGAGCATATGCCATTTTCCCAGTAAATGACTCCTGGCAGTTATTTCCCCTCATGTTTTATCCTTAAGTTGACAGAATTTCTGCAAAGTGCATATACAGAGAGTGATTGATGGGTATATACACTGGAATTTCCTTAGCAACATCAACATGCTTGACATGAAGGCCCAGACAAGTTTATCGCATTCTTATTTCTCTCTCAGAAAGCATATGTATAGTTTAACTGATGCAAAATCTGACTTCCCAGGGGATGGATCATGGAAGCAGCAATGGTCTTAGAGAGGTAGAATTCTTTACCTTTTTTCATAAAAAATCATATATGGAATATCAGTTATATATGTCTTTAGCAGATAACACTTGCTAAACTTCTCCAGTAGAATGATTTGTGTGAACTTTCTTTCTCTTTTAAAGTTTTCACTGATGCCATATTACATTTTAAATCCATGGTTGTGTTGGATGAGTCCTGATTGCAGCTCTACAACTTTTTTGTTTTCACTGAAGGTGAAACTTTCTCGTGAGTTTATTAAGCTGTCACCTATATCTAGCACTGTCATCTCTTATAAATCAAGCGATGGACATGAGTCGAAGACTGGATATGTGAGGCTATCTGCATTCTCACAGGTGCTGGTTCTGAAGCTATTTTTGTTGCATGGCAAGCATTAATTTGATGCAATCTTCAGGAAGTTAACTGATTTTTTAATGCATTTCTTTTATTATCTGAATAAGCTTGTCAAATATAGCAACTGGGTATGCATGGTATTCGTTCGGGATATCTGGTTCAAATTTTCGAATCTGATTTTTTTGACATTTTTTTCTGATTGGATATCTGTCACTCAGTCTTAGATCGAGTGAAATTGGGCAACTTTATCATGGTTCTTGATTAGGTTGTCCTCCTGGAAGATCCTTCTTCTTTAACATGGAAATGTTACTATGATGTAACATGTAAATCAATTTCTTTTTTCTGAGTTGGCATTATGAGGTCAAGTAGTTCTCATCTATTCTTTTCTTTTTTAGATGTAACTTCCGTTGTTACCCTAATCAATGCTGAGGAGATAACGATTTTTCACGTCAAAATAAAGGCATTATCAGATCATTTGCAAGTGTCAGATTTCTGTTAGTGACGAATCGGCCAAGACCAATCTGATACCAGTCAGAGCTGATCAACTAACATGAGGAAGGATATATTAACATCTAAAATTCCATATCCATGATCATGGAAAGCGAAAGATTTTATTCAAATTTATTACATACTTTGTCATGCTATTGTGTATGATATTAATTTCATCGAATATATATATATATATATATATATATATATATATATATATATATATATATATATGAGTAGGCTATTTTAGATCATCTAAGTGTGTGTTTTTCACTTTTCTTCCTTTTGAAACTTTTAATTTAACTAACAGGCGAAAGATATATCCCTAAATTCAACTCCAAAGGAAGAGTCAACCATGAAAATCGTATATTAGTAGAATACCCTAGTGATAGTGGATGTAGTTTGACTATCACCAAGAAATATAGGGAATAACAATGATAAGTGAATCTGGGAGGCTGAGGGCCTCCTTTCACCTCAACAAAATAAAGGGTAATAAAATGATAAATCTTTGTGAAAACACCATGTATTGAGAGGAACTTATTTGGTCCTGTATCTGATCTTCACAAAATTTGTTAGCTCGTACATATTACCAACATGATTTATTGCATAGGGACCTTTTTTACACTGGATTCTAGTGTGATCTGGATGCAATATTTCTGAAAATCTAATGCTATTGTTTAAATAAATTACTTTGTTTATCTTTCTGATATCAATATTTGTTTGCATGTTTCTGATCAGAACGCTGCTGCTGAGATGCAGAATGCTATTCATCAACTGGAGGTTCAAGGTGCTCAGTCATACATACTAGATTTGCGTAATAATCCGGTGGTTAATTCTCATGACTCATTAAATATTTTAACTGTTCCAGTTAGATATATAACATCTCATCAGTCTGATCTCTTCATGTTTTCCACAGGGAGGTTTAGTGAAAGCTGGACTTGATGTTGCCCAAATATGGCTGGATGGTGACGAAACTCTTGTGAACACTATTGACCGGGATGGATATTTGTTACCTATCAATATGGTCAATGGACATGCTATAACGCATGATCCACTTGTTGTTCTTGTTAGTTTTCCCTCCATTTTCATAAATATTTCAAATTATTTGGTAATTCAAAACAATATGGTGACTGATTTTGCAAGCATGCATGAATATTCTTCTGCGGCAAAGTGTTGCCTTATAAATCTTTGGTTCGGTCAATTTACTGTCTTGTCAAAGCCCTCTTCGTTAATAGTTAAAAACGTGCACAAATCTTAAAATGATTGCTTTGCATGTTAGATTAAAAAAAAGGCACTCCGGTGCACGAGGTTCGCGTGCAGGGTTTGGGGTAGGTCAAATGTATGCAACCTTGCCCCCACATGTAGGTAGGCTGTTTTTGTGATTTGAACCCGTGACAGCGAGGTCAAAATGGAGCAACCTTACTGTTGCGCCAAGGTTCACCCTTCCTCTGCATATTAGATGGTATTGTTAAATAATTCTATGAATTATTGTATATTATACCAAGAAACTAGCATAAATATCAATTAATTAACTCCTGTTAGGGCTCTATTTCTTTGCTTTTTACTGCTTTTTACTTTCCATAAATGACTGGTTACTCCATCTTGAGCACTCTTTAAGTTTTTATTGAGCTTATCCTATTTGTAAAAATTCTATTTGTATGTCACATGCTTCTTTATTACCATTGTCTTTTCAGTCTAATATGTACTTTTAATAATTAATCGCAAAGTTGCACTTCTTCTTGATCAGCTTATTATATATTTGTCGGACTGGAGAGAGTGCAATTTGGTACTTCTCCAAGTGACTTCTTTTTTGTGTTTTTGATTTGTCAAGACAGGTTAATGAAGGTAGTGCAAGTGCAAGTGAAATCCTGGCTGGTGCATTACATGATAATGGTCGTGCTATTCTCGTTGGACGCAAAACCTTTGGTAAAGGAAAAATTCAGGTATTCTTCATTAGTTTCACATGATAAACTGTATGAGTTCTTCATATAACTGTAACTCCTAAACAACCTCATGCTCTTTGACCGTTGACATGGTCAGAGATGAATTCTTCCATCTGGACCCAAAAAGGGGAGAGACTACATGGCACCTCCACTATCAGCAGTCTGATGCCATAGAGAATGGCAGGGCCTAGAGAACTTAAAAGTTCTTTGTTCCAGTTTATCTGATTCAAAATTTTAATTACCATTTGGTCACTTATAATAGTCATAATCAATTAGTTCTTTGAGCTCTTGTCAAGCATTTAACCTATGCCATGATGTTGTCTATAAAATTGCGATGCAGAGTGTGACTGAGCTTCATGATGGTTCGGCACTATTCGTCACTGTTGCAAAGTACTTGTCACCAGCGCTGCATGACATTGATCAGGTTGGCATTACACCTGATGTACAATGCACTCCGGATGCACTAACTTTACCCAAAGCATTGCTATTGAGAGATAAGAGCACAACCTCTGCTTTGGAGTCTGATTCTTGCATCATGGTGGCAGAACACGAGTTGGAGATCCAGCAGTCAAAGGGAACAGCTTCATGAGTAGAATCAGATTTGCGACCATTCCAGTCTCAAGCAAATTTATATAATCAGTGATAAATATAAATAATGGTAATTATCTTTGTAAGCTAGCATTACAATGTACGTACCTCATCTGTTGAAAAACTATGTTAAGATCAACAGACCGCAAGTGTATACACGAAAAGAAAAAGAAAAGGTTAATGCATCATATATGCAATTAGTTATGAATTATTATGATGAGATTTAGCAAGGGAAAATCCATACTTTTTAATGTAAATATGATCTATCAATCTTTTTATGCCCCTCGGTACTCATGTTGCAGTAGCTGCACTAAAGTTCCTGATTCCTGAATGGGCTATTAGGCACAAGGCCTCACAGTTCAGGCAAGGTAAGACTTCTACGAGTTTATAAACGGCAAGTTTGGACGTATTAAAGAATCATATGCAGCTTTAGATTTATTTGGTAAGTATTCAGATTTAGATTTTTGAAGATATATAATCCAAGAGTCCATGGAACCTTTGCTTGCTAACTTGAGGGGCTGATATTTATGGCGGCTAGTGTCACCTGAGTTAGTGGAAGGCATTCAAGTATGAAATATAAAATGTCTCTAGTCCATTTGAGACACTTGAGTGGATGCAACAATTAATAGCATGGTATATCAATTCAAAACAAACCTGAAGTGTGGTTGATACATGTAGATTTATAGTCTTCTGTGAGATTATCTAGATGCCTTGCGTCACTCATGTATACTAAAAGATGAATAAGGCAGCTGATTGGATGGCATCGTGCGTTGCCCAGCATTTCGGTGGCTTTTTATAGAATAGTTTAGAGTTTTCTCTTCTTTCTATCGCATTCTTCTCTTTTTGATTTTGTTGGATGTACTCATATTAAAATGGTATGAAAGTATCCATGTTATCAAAAAAAAAAAAAACACGTCTATTTGATTTGTCTACTTGTTAAATAGACTTGGTTCGGATTTAGAGTCTTGATCCATTTAATAATTAAATTAGGTTGACATGATTATTTTCCAACTATTTAACTTATTTAAGGACAGAGTTAAATGTTCGGGCCATGGACATAGGGATAAATACATCAACCCAATTTGAGATAATCTTGTTACTTGTTTCAACCTGGCTCGATAGGTCACGTATCTTTGGATGGATGCTTATATAATTTTACATTGCTCTTAAACGTGGTTGATGGAAAAAATATTGGACACGTGGACCTTAGGCCTGATCGACCTTTTTGTCCTCGGACGTAAACTGAAGTGAAATACTTCGGCTCCCACCGAGGAGTCGCCAACCACGGAGAACAATTGGCACGCATCGATAAGGGTTGACAGCTCGATTAGCACCAATACCGTAGTCGTTCCACTAGTCACTGTCTGGCCATCATTGCACGCCACGTCAATTCGGGTAACGACAAATTGGCTTCCCTATATAAGGAAAGCAACTCAGGAGACCTCAGGTACGCAATATATACACAATACACTACTCTTCTCATAGAGCTCTCAGTCTGCTGAAATTTCTCCCTTTCATATTGTTGCCTTATTCTTTTGACTTAGCCATTGGAGAGTGCTTGCCGAAAATCCACCAACAAGTGAACTTCTTGCAGGCCACCCGGCGGAGGAGTTCAGCGCCCAACGCCTCAACTAGTCTGCTTAGCTCGTCTCCAACCAACTTCAGGATCGTCCGAGCTGCGCTCCTACATTAGTTCGAATACAACAGCAATGGTGGTTATCATCTATATCTATATTATACATTAAAGGAGCATCCCAAACTCTCTGAAGCATGCTAAATGGCAAGCATTGAAACTGCCAGCGCGCTTTTATTTTTTATTATTAATATTACTTTGCTTCGAACCCATCCGCTAATTAGATAATGCTCGTGTTCCTGGATGCACCCTAAACAGGAGTGGGGCAACGCTACCTCTTTTTTTTTGTGTAAAAGCGGCTACTCATGTCATATAATTCTAACGTGAGTACATCCCGCCAAATTAGGAAAAGTAAGAAATACAAAGAAGGAGGAACATCTGATGCGGATGTCCAAAAAAAATCTCCGAAATGCCGGGCGACAAAGGAGGCGACCCAGTCTGCTGCCCTGCTTGCCTCCCTAAATACATGTGCTACCTGAAAGTCGCCCATCATCTAAGCCATCCTGTTAGTTTCCCGAATAAGGGGGTGACCATCACCATACCTATCCGCCCTCCGAATCCAATCGATCACCATAGATGAGTCTCCCTCGAGGTACACCCGCTCGACACCAAGTACCAGCCTCGCATAGGATATACCCTCTCAGGCTACCCGCAGCTCTGCCCCGACTACTGTAAGCCCTCGCGTGTGTCATCCTCCTGCTGCTATCATCCTACCAAGGTGGTCCCTGATCACAAAACCAACCCCTCTAGTCATACCATCCACTGACCTACCACCGTCGAAGTTTACTTTGAGATAACCAAGGGGTGGGGGTACCCAAGAAACAAGGGCAAACTAAGGCGCTGAAACAGCGTAAAGAGTACCGCAGGTGTCCCTAGCCATTCTAGAAGAAAACACAACAGCATCCGCAATGACCTCCCTCGCATGTATCGTCGCTCTATCCACCACCATCCTCGGAGACATTCTCCTCCCCTCAAACAGACCGGCGTTCCTATCCAACCAAATGTATTAGAACAAGTATGCCATCAGAATCCCTGCCTCAGCAGACCAAGGGCTCCGCATAGAATCTCTCAGCATGCGAGTCAGGTCCTGCGCCGAAACCACTGAGTTGGGTAGTGGGATCAGTGACCTTCTCCATATCTCTCGAGCTCTAGGGCACTGCAAAAGAACATGCTCGGTGGTCTCCTCAACATCTGCACACGCTTCACAACAGTAAGTGATCTGCATGCCATGCCGAACTAACAAGCTCTTGATTGGAAGGTAGCCCCAAGCCACCTTCCAGATGAAGAGCGCCATATGGGGATGAATCCGTAGCCTCCATATGAAACCATCCTCAATCTGTCGATCTGGCTCCATACTGAATAGGGCATGAAGATCTCTAGCTCGCACCTGCGACCATCCCGTCGGCATCCATACTAGCTTGTTAGACTCCTCCGGTAGGGACCGACAAAATCAAAACCAACTCCGCCAACTGCTCCCCAAAAGCCTCCCAAATCAGCTCCTCCCCCCAACCACCCTCCTCTGAGTCCAGTAAATCACTCACCCTGCAGCCTGCTAATCTCGCCGAGTCTACCATGGTCAGCATATGACACATCGGCTACTGAGTTACCCAACTGTCCCCCAGCACATCGATAAATTGACCGTCACCAATAGCCCATCTGATCTCCGGAAACACCACCATAGCTCTAGCGCACATCTCCCTCCAAACTGGAGAGTGGTGACGTCCAGCTTGCACACCAGGTATCAAAGCTCCATACTTGGCCCTCATCAACGAGGACCACATACTCTCCAGCTCAAGTACAAATCTAACTGCATGTTTGGCCACTAAGGCCTTCCGTCTCACCACCAAGGACTATACCCCCAGTCCTCCAGAATTGATCAACTGACACACAACCTCCCAAGCCACTAGGTGGATGCCACCTCTACCACTGCTTCTCCCCCATATAAAGTTTCTGAAAAGCTGCTCAAGGGACCTCAGGATCGTCATTGGAATGATGGCGTTGGAAAGTAGGTAGATAGAAACCGAAGTAAGAACTAATCAAACAAGAGTGTCCTACCCATCATAGAAAGTGTATGCATCTACCATCCGTCTAATCTGCATCTGATGCTAAGCTCAAGAGCAGTGCTGTCCCTACTCCGAAGCCGCTGGCCGGAGAGTGGGATCCCCAAGTATGTCTGTTGTGAATTGTGTCCCAAAAGTCAATCATCGGCTTGTTGATGATTGAATTATATATGAATTAATGAATTAATAAAAGGTTATTTGGCATTATTCATCGCATATATTCTGTGCATCTTTTTGAACTCTTGTGATGTGATGAAGTCCTTAGGACTCTTTTAAGAGATAAAGGGAGGATTTGTCTATGAGTCCTGAAACCAGATCACGATCAAATGACATGCTATTACTAGGACAATAACATTATCAAGAATAAGTCGTTGTGTGCCATATCAAACATAAACTTCTGGGCAATAACTACATTGTCAGATATACTCCGCCCCTCCAAAAGAGCCCCCTGCTCTAGACTGATAAGCCTAGGAAGAACACCCCTCAACCTGATGGCAAGGATCTTCATGGTAGCCTTTACAGAGTCATACATAGGCTAATCGGGCGAAAATGGCTCGGCTCCGTAGCGTCCTGCCGCTTCGGTATCAAAGTGATGAAAGTCCTATGCCAATCTGTCGCCATCACTGTCGTGCTGAAAAACTGCAGTATAGTTGTTGTCACATCTTGCCCAACTATCATCCAATATCTCTTGAAGAATAAAGGTGGAAAGCCATCCAGCCCTGAGGCCTTGTCCCCCTCAAGGGACCATACCGCCTCTTTGATCTCCCTCTCTGAGACCGGCTTAATCAATGCTGTAGCCTCCTCCTTTAACACCCCTACCAACTGCTATGGTATATCTACTAGTCTACTATCCGTAATCTACTCTATCCACCTAGCCCTGAAGAAGCTCTCCATTATTCTCTGGATCATATCCGAATCCTCCAATAGCTGCCCATCCTCACTTCTGATAACTCTGATCCTGTTCTGGTACTTCCTAATCACTGTCGCCTAGTAGAAAAATCTAGTGTTTCTATCCCCCTCCACAATCCACTGTACCCTTAATTTTTGTCTCTAGAATATCTCTTGCTGTCTAAGAAGGGCATCATGCAGTGCCAGTAGTGATCTAAGCTCCCCCACCTCCTCATCTGAAAGACCCCCTCTCTAAGCCTCCTAAGCCTGTAACCTGGCAATGGCCTCCTCTAACTCCTCAATCCTCCTGAAAATGTCTCCCACCTCCTTACGATTCCACCTCAGCCGTCTTCTCATCAGCTCCAATCTACGGGACCCTCGATACATAGTATCACCCCTAATTGGCGCACTCCATGCCTCCCTCACCATCTCTCATGAGCGTGGATAACAAAGCCATAACTTCTCAAATCTAAAGGGAGAGCGAACTGGGATATATGCATCTGTACTCACCAATAAAGGGCTGTGATCGGATGCAATCCTGGGCAGGTGTCTCACATGATGACTCGGAAAGCTCTGGACCTACCCAACTGTCGCACAAACTCTGTCAAGTCTCTTCCAAACTCTAGCTCGACCCTGTTGATTGTTTGCACCATGTAAACCTAGGGCCCGAGAAACCCAAGTCTATTAGTCCATTCGATGTCAAAAAGTCATGGAACTCCTTAATCTTCCTCTCATAAGAGAAGGGCTTCCCCTCATCTTCTCCTGAGGACCAACAATGCAATTAAAATCACTAGCCAACATCATAGGGTAACCCTGACTAATTAACTGAGACGTTTCCTCCCACAATATCTGTTTCTTCCTGAAGTCAGTACTAGCATACACCGCAGCAAGGACCCAAGGATCTCTACTGTCCTTCGAGATCACCATAATCACCTCTTGGTTACAAACATGGAAGATGTCCATTCTACATAATCCCTGCACCCAAGTCACAATAATTCCCCCTGATAGCCCTTGAGACTCCACTGCGTAGAATCCCCACGATCTAGGTACCACTCTCCTAGCCTTCTGCAGGCTCCTCCCCGATAGTCGGGTCTCAAACAACACACAAATGTCCGGATTGTGTTGTTGCACAATCCTTCGGAAAGTCGGTGCCAAGGAAGGCTTCCCCACGCCTCGGCAATTCTATAAAAGAACCTTCATTGATCAACCATGGGGGCATCACAACCCACTACCTCGGGGTTGTAATCATGAAACACTGCCTCTTTCAAATCCCCTCCACTCACCAAATTTGCTGGACTCACCCCCTTCGCTGCTGCCATCATTTGGACTAGGATGCGGTGATGATCCCCCCCACAGTCGGACTGTGCCAAATGGCACGCAGAATCCACTTGATGTTTAATAGCTGCCACAGGATCCCCCATCTGCCCACCGTTAGGCTTCAGGCCACCAACCATTCCAAAGTTGCAGGATTCCCCAACTATATGCTCCCCCGAATCCAGCTCTGCCATCAGGGAGGATTCACTATTCACCCATAGTTCCTGTGACGAGGTCTTCAATGTGCCGGGCTGAGCCGCTTGCTCGCTACTAGTGCCAGACGGAGCCACCCCAAACCCGTCGAGCCAACCCAACCTCCCTACCATGCTGAGCACCCTGACTAGAGCCACCCCCCCATCTCCGAGAGGCTTGCCGCCGCAGAGATGGTCCTTGCTAGCTTCCTCCCTGCTGGTGCCTCCGCCCCACGTCGTGAGACAGCGCCAAAGCACCTTGTCTCCCGCTCCACCCGAGGAGGTCGACTGCACGCTGCCGTGAGAGGGGGAGGGGAGCTCTTGCTTCTCCAATAGGCGCCTATCTCCGGCCTCCCCTTCACCGTTTGCTGAGGAAGAGCCCCCTCGGCAAGCGGAGTCGTCCCCTTCTCGGCTTGGGCCCTTGTGCAAGTCGTCCTCCATGGGCTTCTGGACCTCTTCCTCGGGCTCGGGCCCATTCCACCAAGGCTCAGTGTTTCCGTGGGCTCAGGCCTATCGTCGGCTTAACCCAGTCCATCGCTCGGCCCACACTCGCTTAGGCCAGCATCCCAACCCAAAACCAAGTTGAGTCGACCCAAGCCTAGCCTGTGGCTTGACTCAGCTCCTGCTCCAACTCCCTAGGTGGGTTGACTCGGTCCAGCCTTGTCCATGCCGACGCGCGGCCTCCGAGACGTCCTTCTCCGAAGTCCTACGCCGGGCAACCTTGGAGGGTTTCTGCCACCCTTCAAGGTCGGTCGGAGATGCAACAGCTCCCAACTTATCACCAGTGGAGTCCTCGACGGACCGGGGAGATGTTGGCACCGAGTTCGACCTTGTCCCGGACTCAGTTGTCTCCTTGCCCCGAGTCGCCTTCTTGGCCACCCGTTGATACCAAATACGGCTCGTAACCATCCATGGTCCGAATGCCGGCGGCTCCTCCGATGCATCGCCTTCCCCATTCATTTGCACACCACCCTCCGGGGATCCATCCCTATAACTGCCTTCCCCTTCCCCCGGGTCTCCGCCGCCTCCGCCGAACCAGTCATCGGGGAGGAGCATACACATTCCGGCGCCGAATGCCCTATCCGACCACACTCGGAGCAGGGAATAGGAAGGTTTTCGTAGATGAATCCCTACCAGAATGTCTCCTCGACACCCCCCAATCTCCCCCTCACAAGAGTGCCCGGCTTGAGAGGGCTCGAGCAGTCCAACTCAATTTTAACCCTGGCGAAACCATACCGCCTCTCCTGCTCCGTAAATCCGTCCAAAGCCAAAGGAGTACCAGCTCTTGCGGTTATTCTGAGAATGGTCTCCTTCTTCTAGTAGTCTAGGGACAGCCGTGGTAGGCGGAGCCACACAACTACCCTGCCAACACCTCCTACATCGGGAACAAAATTAGGGCGCTATCGATCCATTGCAAGAAGCTGTCCGGCCACCATCCACGGACCATTCAACAGTGCGGCCTCACAATCTTCCTCCTTGGCAAACCGGACTGCAATAAAACCATCCATCAACAAGAAGCACTCTACATTATAATCCAAGCGTCCCACTCGCTTGATTTCCTTTGCCACCCAGTCCACAGGAACATTCCTCCCCAAACTCCTCATAATAACCGTGGTGCTCTGCCATTCAGCTCAGGTCCCCTCCAATTCTTCCTTCGGGACTTCCACCGCCTCGGAGAACCTACTCTACAACATCTCCAACCCACGAGAGGACATCTGGTGGTATGTCCAAGCCGGTTGCCGAGGTACACTCTTCGCTACCTCCACCTCCATCCAAGAGCGGCCCTCGCTGCACCCCCGAGACCAGGGACAGCAGATCCACTAATCTTCCCCGCGCCCGGCTTGAGAGGGCTCGAGCAGTCCAACTCAATTTTAACCCTGGCGAAACCATACCGCCTCTCCTGCTCCGTAAATCCGTCCAAAGCCAAAGGAGTACCAGCTCTTGCGGTTATTCTGAGAATGGTCTCCTTCTTCTAGTAGTCTAGGGACAGCCGTGGTAGGCGGAGCCACACAACTACCCTGCCAACACCTCCTACATCGGGAACAAAATTAGGGCGCTATCGATCCATTGCAAGAAGCTGTCCGGCCATCATCCACGGACCATTCAACAGTGCGGCCTCACAATCTTCCTCCTTGGCAAACCAGACTGCAATAAAACCATCCATCAACAAGAAGCACTCTACATTATAATCCAAGCGTCCCACTCGCTTGATTTCCTTTGCCACCCAGTCCACAGGAACATTCCTCCCCAAACTCCTCATAATAACCGTGGTGCTCTGCCATTCAGCTCAGGTCCCCTCCAATTCTTCCTTCGGGACTTCCACCGCCTCGGAGAACCTACTCTACAACATCTCCAAACCACGAGAGGACATCTGGTGGTATGTCCAAGCCGGTTGCCGAGGTACACTCTTCGCTACCTCCACCTCCATCCAAGAGCGGCCCTTCGCTGCACCCCCGGGACCAGGGACAGCAGATCCACTAATCTTCCCCGCCTCTAGCACTGTCGAACCCTCTCCACGGACGGCCATATATCACAAATCCCCCCCCCCCCCCCCCCCTCTCTGTCCCCTGTTGGCGCAACGTATTGTTTAGCGTTTAATTCAAGCTATTCCATTACCCATTCGGTCTCTTCGTGCGTTTGGCCCCAGCAAGAAGCGCATGCGTCCGGACAATTTTAAACCGACCGGACCCATAAAACTTCATACCCTTGCACTTTTTCCTAATCACGATCGTACCTTTCCGCTGCTTTCCCTTGCTAACCCCAACCCTAGAACCGGAGGAAAATATCCCCTCATCTCTCCGAGACCGTCTTCTCTGTTGTCGATTCCGAGCTCGATTTCTCCCGTCCTCTCCTATCCCCATGTCGAGAAGGTAATAATCTTCTTTCCCATTCTCTGTGCCTCTTCCCCTAGCCTGACGCATCTCAAACGTCAATTTCTGCCATCATTTTCGAGATTCATATGGTTTTATTTTGGATTCTATGGTATCTTTTTGTTTGGCTTCTCTTGGTTGCACTTTTGATGAGGAATTCTTGTATCGTGCTTTCTTTGTGATTTTTGATGTGATATTGGAGGAATATAAGTCTAGGGAGCATTTAGAAGGTGATTTGAGACTCCGGTTTGCGAGGATAAAGATTTGATGCAGTTTTTTATGATTTTTTTCACCTAGATGATTGGATGAAACTTGTCAGTATAGCTTTCTAATAGTCCGAAGGAAGACATGTATACGAAATTTTAGGGTTTTGTTTTTCTTTCTTCAAAAAAAGTTTTTTTTTTCCTTTTTTTCATTTTCTCTTTCTGTTTTTGTTTTCCCCGGTGCCCCGGGGGGGGGGGGGGGAGGGTTGGATTGTGTTGGTTTTATCCTCTGTTGGTGAGATATCAAGGGCCGAGTGGATGTAGGGAGAGGGGCAGTTTAGCAGAAGGTTGGGGATTCAGTAGGTATAGAATCGACTGTGTTTGGATTATGGCTGCTCGAGTTAGAAGACAACCCTTCCCCAAGGACCAGTGGAATGGGTTAAAATCCCACCAGAGAGATGATTGGATGACATGCTTAGAATTGACTTGTCACTATTTCGAAACTTGTATCAATAAAATAATAAATATAAAACTATATAAAGTTGAGAGAATATCAAGATGTGACTTCTGTGATTATTTCATCCTAATTGCATGTGGATTTTGTTGAGATTTCTTCACTTATTGAGATTAATATATTTTGGCTTCCTTCTATCAGAGTGTAGATCCTTGTTCTAATCTGTTTAGTTCATGCCGTCCCAACAAATTAAGGCAAGAGCTTAAGATAGAAACGAGAGGTGATATATGAATTTTTGAAGAGAATGGGAATGATGAGACTCATCCTGCCATCCATCTAAGTGGAGTTGGTTTTGTTTCCCTGAGGCTAAGGGATAGAATTTAGATGTCCTAGTCAATTAGAAACGGCGCTGGCAATTCAATGAAGAACAAGATAACTGGCCACTTGAGACCGATTGTGACTTATCAATATGCTAACTTTGGATTTGATTGTTCCATGTATTTTGACAAGACATTGATTATCTATTCTTTTGCATATATCTTACTCATGGATCTTGAAACATAGTGATGCATATATCTTTTGCATATTTTCCCAATTCTTTTCCTTTAAAACTTTTTTGCAGTCGAGCATGCAGTTTTAAATATTTACCAATGTTTGGTACAATATCCAAGTGGAAACACAAAAGTCATCCATCCATCTTGCATTTTACATAAGTTTACCAGTTTAATATTTGTTTAGTAAATAAGAAAAATCTATGAAGCTTACTCCTGTCTCAAGGTGTTTGTCACTTTTGAATGAGTCTAACATCGTAGACCTCCATCTATATAAATTAGTTACAGTATTCTCAGTTTTATATTTGTCAATTCATCCAGGATTCTTTGCAAGTACTTTGCACATGGGGCATGCCTGAAAGGGGAGTACTGTGAATTTTCTCATGATTGGAAAGACCAATCCGACAATGTATCAATGTTAAACTCTCTAACCTTGTCATCCAGTTTAACTGCTTTTATCTAGAATGCATATCTCATCCATTTAATATTTTCCCCTTGGTGCTTATTATTGTTGCAGGTGTGCACCTTTTATCAGAAAGGGGTGTGCTCTTTTGGTAGTCGATGCAGGTATGACCATGTTAAAGTTTCTCGTCATCAGGCATCTGCATCATCATCATCATCGTCATCAAATTCTCGCCCTTATGTAGCATCAGATTCTGTTCAAATCAATCATCCTCATATAGATGCTCTGAATGGAGAATTTAAACCAGCATTAAGTTCTCCAAAAGAGTTAACAGCCTCAAGTAAACCTTTTGTTCCTCCTGGTAAACCAACATGGACCCAAAGTTTTGAAACTCATACATTTCCAGAAAATCAAGGTGGTCATGGGCCCATGTCTGTCAGTTTGGCTGACGTGCCAATCTGTTCATTTGCTGCTGCTGGTAGTTGTCCTCATGGTGAAAAGTGCCCTCACATCCATGGGGATTTGTGTTCCATTTGTGGAAAGCATCGTTTGCATCCACACCGTCCGGATGAAAGAGAGGAGCATATAAACCTCTGTCAGAAAAATAACAAACGTCTTGAAGCATTGAAACTTAGTCAGGAGATTGAATGCAGTGTATGCTTGGATCGAGTGCTCTCTAAGCCCACAGCTGCTGAGCGGAAGTTTGGATTGCTTTCAGAATGTGACCATCCATTTTGTATTTCATGCATCCGGAATTGGCGGAGTAATTCTCCAGCTTCTGGCATGGATGTCAACAATGCAGTAAGGGCCTGTCCAATATGCAGAAAGATATCTTATTTTGTCATCCCCAGTGTTATATGGTATTCAACAAAGGAGGAGAAACAAGAGATCATTGATAACTACAAAGCCAAGCTCAAGTATTTCTATCCAATCTATCTCCATATGGATATCCGTATACTTCCACTATTAGATATTTTTTTTTTATATTGCACGTCCTTAGATTTTCTTTTATGTTGCATATCCATGGATGTTTTATGTGAAATGTTTAGTCTCTACATGATATACCATGAGGTAATAATATACTTACTCAATATGGATAAGTATAGGATTGGTTTTTCTGTTCCGAGTCTCATCTGACTAATTTTAGTTTCCTGCTATTTCTGGTTTTAATCCTCGCACGGCTCGGCCTACCTTGTTGCATATGTGGGTCCACCTACTGTAACAAAACTTTTACTTTATTTTCTATTTATTCCCATTCTTTATACAGTCGAAAGGCATTCTTCTTTGATAATTTATGCTCAAGATTCACTTGATCAAATGCTGGAATTTACTAAAATTTCTGTAAGGGAAGGCTTACCTAGGTGCCTATGTGGGTGTACTTTGAGAATACTTTTACTATAATTTTTATTACTTCCTCTTTTATATACAGTTGACTCCATTTTTTCTTGATGAGTTAGAATTCATGCTCAAACATTCACATAATACCAGATTTAACCTCTATCATGATATGGTTGTCATATAAAGGTTGTCATCAAGTCTATCATGTTTTTTAGTGTGTCTGCCCACTTTAAGAAGGAAAAGCCTTTGGCATTATAGTGTTTTTTTTTAATTTTATTTATGTTTCCATCCTTCATTTATTGGTGGATCCTTTGCTTTTTCAATAAATTACAATTTATTTTCCATCTGTCTCTCTTCTTTCTCTGTGTGCATGTGTGTCCAAATCTGATCAAAAATGATGTCAACCCTTTTTAAGGTTTAGTCATTATAAATTAATCCTTCAAGTCCATTATGATTGCATAGTTGAGAGAGAGACCAATAAACAATCTTACTCTGCGTCTACGACTTCTAAGAATTTGCTTACTGTTAATTTTCTTTTTAGTTGTGGATCATAGAGGAGTTGGAAATATGGAAAAGTTTACAAGTATAAAAAATTGTTGGCCTTTGGCTAGCAACTTGGAGTTACTTGCTCATGGATGGGCATTGTTTTACAAGCCTGAAATTGATTTGGTTCAGTCTTGGGGCTTAAAGCCTTGTTCTTGGCTTTAGCCAACACTAGCATTTTAGAATTGGTTATGACAGGTCTTTTTGTTATTTGTAGTTTAGACTTGAGGAAACTGTGAGAGTAGGCATATTTAGGATAAAGGAAGTTGTTGCCTTAAAGTATGTGATGCAGGAGCATCACCCTCATTCACTTGGGCGTGACACATTGGATGCACATTGGGTCTAGGTGTGTGAGAGAAAAAATCAAGTCCAAGTTGTGGTGTGTTTGAGTCTATGTAATAAGTGATTTAATTCACAACGGGTTAGTGTCTCCAATGCCTAATTAGATTGAGTCCAAGGCATTGATTGGGTCATGTGAAAGAAATTCAGAGTTCAGATCCAGTTGAAATCCGTGATAGATTGAACACCATATAGTATTTTGAAGATTTCGGAAGCTACAGAAGTCTGATTAAGTTGATTCAAATTTTGTTGGAAAGTAGACATCCGTAGCTTTCCAATGACTATAAGAACATAAAATTTGGAGATCGGATGAAATTTGAGGAATCTCCCGAACTTCATGCTGATGTTGGTACCCGAGAAGGAGGTCCACCTAGATAAATATTCATGGCATGCGGCTGAATTCCTTTTGATGGGTTTCAATCCACATGCCATAGATATGGATCCTAGGTGTCTAGGCTTAGGTGTCAAGGTATTTGATTGATCAATTAGAAGATTTGAATTTTAAAAGAGTCGTCATGTGATTAGGAGTCCAATTTAAAATTTTGTGTGGTCCTCATCCATTGCCAACTTCTCTTTCTATATAAGGGAAGGTTTGATGAATAAAAATCAGAATTTTTGGATGCTAAAAAAATTTCCCTTCCTTGTTCATGTGAAGAGGGACTTCTTCCCTCTTAGGTGCGACAACAATTGCTGGAGGAGAGGTGGGACGCCTCTCCCCGCCATCAAGGATTAGTTTGGATGAGACTTCCAAACTAATTCATCTTTATCCACAACTCTCTCTCCTTAGATCCACGCATCCCTTCTTTTGTGCTTGCCCCTCCTTGCGCCACATCAGCATCTAGCCCATCTTCCTCACGCTAAGACTCCTTCCCCACGTCCTCCTCTAAGTCCTATTGCCGCTAGGACTCCACAAAACCCAAATCAGCCTAATCAATTGGTCTAGCCAATTTAAGCCGCCCACCAAAATTGGTGTCCAATTTTAGTCAATTGGCTGACCCTCAAACCCAATCTCGCCCATCCAGCAATCCATCTTCTTCCTCCTTCCTTCCACCACAAAGAACCCTAGCCTCCATTGCTTGGAAAAAAAAAAGAAAGATTCAACCATCCTCAAAGAAGAAAAAAAATCTGCAGCCCACCCCGATTGCGTCAATTGGTATCAGAGCGAATCCTTGTCGCCATGAGTACCAGAAGTGGTCGCCAATACAACAATGAATGATAATGTGCTGAGATGATGGCCGAGCTCATCCAGCAAATGGCGGCTTTGAATCAGAAGATGGAAGTTGTGTGGGATCGTCTCTTTCCCGAGCAAAACAATCTTGAAGATGATCATGGCGTTCCTGCACATTCTGAAAATTCAGAATTGTCATTTGGAGGAGACTACGACGTTGAAGCATTCTTCTTTAGGGGTCTATCACCACAAAGGCCACCTAGGGGTCAACGGATGCCCCCTCCAAATATTTCTCGTATGGAAAATAATTTCAGAAACCACTATGTTCATCAAAATCAGCGGGAGCGCAATGAATTCGACGATGCCATGAAGCGGATTCGTGTAGAAGTTGCTGATTACAGAGGAAGCATGGACCCAACCTACTTTCAGGATTGGCTGATGTCCCTCGAAGACTATTTCGAGTAGTTCAGCATGCCTAATGAAACTAAGGTGCGATTTATAAAGATGAAGCTTAAGGGCCAAGCACGCATATGGTGGCATAGCGTTGAAGAGAAGCTTCATCGACTTCGACAACCCTCTATCAATGATTGGGAGGAGATGAAACTTCGTTTGAAGGAGAAGTTTCTTTTCCTTAATTATGAGGAGACACTCTTCGAAGAACTTCAGAAATTTCGTCAAGGAAGCTCTTCCGTAGAGGAGTATACAGCCCGATTCCATGAGTTGATGATCCGCAGCAACCTCACGGAGACGGATTGACAGTTCCTAACTCGGTACCGATCCGAGCTGAGGGATGACATCAAGAGGGAGCTAATGATGACGCGCATCTTCAGCCTAGAGGAGGCATACCAACCGCCATTCGAGTTGAATCGCAGCTACGATAAAGATGCCCTGCGCAAGCACTGGTTGCACGACGGTTTTCCGAGCGCAGCACCAACCGAGGAGTTCCATTTCCTCGAGGTAAGGCTGTCAACGAGCTGAGCCCGAGCCTGGGAGAGCTCGGCTCGGCTCGTTTCACAGAAGCTCAGGCTCGGGCTCAGGCTCGGGCTCGGTAACGAGCTCTATTTTGAGCTCGAGCTCGGGCTTGCTTGGCAAAGCAAAGGCTCGGGCTTGAGCTCGTAAAGCTCGTTTCAATTACGAGCTCTAGAACGAGCCCGAGCTCGGGCTCGTAATCGGGCTCGAGCTCAGGCTCGGGCTCGATAACAAGCTATTTTTCTCTATGTGATTAGATTTTTATGAATTATGGTGCTGAAATAAAATTTTTCAGTGGAAGACTAGAGCTCGTTTGGGCTTGTGAGCTGCTCGGGCTCGAGTGTAAACGAGCCTCATATTGGGCTCGGGCTCGGGCTCGTTTGACTACCGAGCCGAGCCCGAGCCGAGCTCGAGCAGCTCGGCTCATTAACAGCCCTACCTCGAGGTAACGCCCCTGCTTTCAGATCTGAAACCATGTTAATCGAAGCACATTTCAGGAGAGGGGTGCTCCAAGGGCTAATGAAAAGGGTAAAGGTCCTATGCTACAATCCACGCCGCAAGGGAAGAATCCTGTCAAATGCTACAAGTGCGGCGGGCGAGGCCATTTCGCCGTTGTTTGTCCTACTCGAGACCAACGTTTTGCGTTGGTATGTGAGGAGGATGAGATCATAGGACCCTCTGAAGTCATTCCTCCCTCTCAGCCTGCTGATGAAGAGGAAAATGAAGGGAACGAAGAACATGATGAAGAAGCCCCTACGGTGGAGCTAGAAGCTTCAGATCTACCCGTGTGCATCGTGCGGCGGATTCTTATGGATTGCAAATAGGAGAAGAACGTGGAGGAAGATTGGAGGCGCACCAATATCTTCCACACTCGCGTCGAGCATGCCAACAAGTCTCTAAACCTCATCATTGACAATGGAAGCTGTATGAACATCATTTCTAAAGAAGTGCTGAAAAAGCTGATCTGAAACCGGTACCGCATCCAAAGCCATATCGGGTAAGTTGGATCGAAGACTCCTCCATCCCTGTTAAACAAAGATGCTTGATCAGTTTTTTACTTGGTAAGGACTTCCGAGATGAAGTATGGTGTGATGTTTTGCCCATGAAGGCATGCCATCTTCTAGGAAAACCATGGTTGTATGATCGTAGTGTTGAGTATGACGGTCGATCTAATTGTTATTCTCTATATTGTACCAACAAAAGAGTTGTATTAAAGCCCCTTCGAATCACTGATTTTATCTCTGAAAATTTGATAATCCAACGGATTTTAACCATGAGAAAGTTTGAAGCTTGCAGCCGAGAGATTGGAGTCATGTATGCACTAGTGTTTAGGAAAGTTGGGGCTGAAATTTCAGAAGTTGTTCCTCCTGATTTCAAGTCTATATTGGATGATTTTTCTGATGTAAGCCCTGAGGACCTTCCCAAGGAGCTTCCACCGATGAGGGACATCCAACATGCCATAGATTTGGTGCTTGGTTCAAGCTTACCGAATCTTCTCGTATACTGGCTGAATCCTAGAGAACATGAGGAGCTTCACTGCCAAGTCCAAGAACTTTTGGACAAGGGATTCATCTGAGAGAGCCTCAGCCCATGTGCCGTCCCGGCTCTACTTACTTCCAAGAAGGATGGTTCATGAAGGATGTGCGTGGACAACAGAGCAATCAATAAGATTACAGTGAAGTACCATTTTTCGATTCCGCGGCTTGACGACGGGCTGGATTTGTTGCATGGAGCTACCATCTTCTCCAAGTTGGACCTTCGAAGTGGCTACCACCAGATGAAAATCAGACTTGGGGATGAGTGGAAGACGGCATTTAAGACCAAGGATGGCCTCTATGAATGGATGGTTATGCCCTTTGGTCTCTCCAATGCGCTAAGTACTTTCATACGGGTTATGAATCAAGTGCTGAAACCGTACATTGGGCGCTTTGTGGTTGTTTATTTTGATGACATTTTGATCTTCAGTCGTAGCCGTGTGGAGCATCAGCAACATCTTCGCCGAGTGCTTCTTATACTTCGATTAGAAAAATTTTATGTTAACCTGAAGAAGTGCTTCTTTGTTGAATCACAAGTACCATTCCTTGGCTTCATAATTTCAGATCAAGGTGTTGCAGCAGATCCAGAGAAAGTTCGTGCCATTCGGGAGTGGCCGACGCCAAGTAACATTCATGAGGTGAGGATCTTCCATGGCTTGGCTTTCTTCTACCGTCGGTTCATAAGAAATTTCAGCAGCATAGTAGCACCAATCACCAATTGTGTGAAAATTTTCGTTGGCCGCCACTAGAGCCTTTGAAGACATCAAGGAACGTTTAACCCAAGCCCCAATTCTTCGACTTCCAGGCTTTGATCAGCTCTTCGAGGTCGCTTGTGATGCTTCTCGCATCGGGATTGGTGGAGTTCTGAGCCAAGAAGGTCATCCCATCGCCTTCTACAGCGAAAAGCTCAACGACGCCAAGCGAAGGTATTCCACTTATGATATTGAGTTTTATGCTGTGGTTCAAACTCTTAAACGTTGGAAGCATTATCTCCTATATCGAGAGTTTGTCATATACACCGATTACGACTTTCTAAAGTACATCAATTCACAAAAGAAGCTAAGTGCGCGACATGCGAGATGGGTGGATGTACTGTAGCAATTTACTTTTGTATTGAAGCATAGGCCGGGTGCAGAAAATTGAGTCGCTGATGCCCTTAGCCGGAAGACACATGTGAGACCCTCTTGATTGTAGAAGTAACGGGCTTCAATGATTTGAAAATTCTCTATTCTACTGATGCATATTTTCAGCCTACCTACACCGAAATTTCAGCAGGGAGTCACCGGCAGCATTCTGATTTTTCGATCCATGACGGCTCTCTTTCGTGGCACACGCCTATGTATTCTAGAAACCTCTCTTTGCAACCACATCATCCGGAAGGTTCATAGGGGAGCTCTTGCTGGTCGCTTCGGGTGTGACAAGACCGTCGTTATGATGGAGGACAGTTTTTATTGGCCGACCCTGCGCAAGGATGTCCACCGAATCATCAAAAATTGCCGAACTTGTCAGCTAGCCAAGGAAACAAAATCCAATGCCGGCCTCTACTCTCCGCTACCATTGCCGAGCTCACCATGGGAGGACCTCAACATGGACTTCGTGCTTGGGTTGCCCAAGACGGTCCGAGGACATGATTCTATTTTTGTCATTGTTGATAGGTTTTCAAAGATGTCGCACTGTGCCATGTGCAAAGACTTATGATGCATCTCGAGTTGCTGATTTGTTCTTAAAAGAAGTGGTTCGTTTACATGGGCTCCCGAAGACTATTATATCTGATCGTGATGTCAAGTTTGTGAGCTATTTTTGGAAGACATTTTGGGCGAAGCTTGGCATCCGTCTTTCCTTCTCCAGCGCCTATCATCTCCAAACTGATGGGCAGACCGAGGTGGTCAACCATAGTCTTGGGAACCTTCTTCGATGCTTAGTCCGCGATCATGTGAAGTCATGGGATCTGATTTTACCCCATGCCGAGTTTGCTTATAACAGCAGTGTCAATCGGAGCACAGGATTGTCATCTTTCGAGATTGTTCTCGAGTTGAAGCCGTGGCGGCCTATTGATCTTGTACCACTTCCCATCAACACAAGGACCAGCGAAGGTGGTGAAGACTTCGCCAGGCACATACAAGACATCCATGCTGAAGTTCGACGTCGTTTGGTCACTAACACTGAGATTTATAAGCAACAAGCAGACTTGAAGCAACGTCCCCTGGAATTCAAAGGAGACCTTGTGATGATGCGGTTGAGTGCTGAACGCTTCCCTCGCAGAAATTTTCAGAAGCTTCATCCTCGTCGCGCAGGTCCCTTCAAGGAGCTGAAACGAATGGGACCTAATGCATATGTGTTTGATTTGCTTAAAGACTTACAAGGTAGCTCAATTTTCAATGTTGAAAACCTACAGCTTTACGAATTACGTGTATGCTGAAGATGAAGACCCTCTAGCCGTACCACCATCACCACCACATCGATCAGCCCCTAAAGACACCATTGAAGATATTTTGGATGATCAAATTGTGTCCACACGTCGAGAGGGATATTAGAAATTTTTGGTTAAATGGAAGGGCAGACCAATTTCAGATTGTTCTTGGTTGAAGACGGAAGAAGTCCAACGGCTGAACCCGGATCTCTACGAGCTCTATCAGTTACAGAACTCGACAGAGTCGAGTCTTTTTCCAGCCGGGGAGAATTGCTGCAGGAGCATCACCCTCATTCATTTGGGCGTGACACATTGGATGCACATTGGGCCTAGGTGTGTGAGGAAATAATCAAGTTCAAGTTGTGGTGTGTTTGAGTCCATGCAATAAGTGATTTAATTCACAATGGGTTAGTGTCTCCAATGCCTGATTAGATTGAGTCCAGGGCATTGATTGGGTCATGTGGAAGAAATTCAGATTTCAGATCCAGTTGAAATCCATGACAGATTGACCACCATATAGTATTTTGAAGATTTCGGGAGCTACAGAAGTCTGATTAAGTTGATTCAAATTTTGTTGGAAAGTAAACATCTGTAGCTTTCCAATGACTATAAGAATATGAAATTTAGAGATCGGATGAAATTTGAGAAGTCTTCCGAACTTCATGCTGATGTTGGTACCCGAGAAGGAGTTCCACCTAGATAAATATTCATGGCGCTGAATTCCTTTTGATGGGTTTCAATCCACACGCCATAGATATGGATCCTAGGTGTCTAGGCTTAGGTGTCAAGGTATTTGATTGGTCAATTAGAAGATTTGAATTTTAAAAGAGTCCTCATGTGATTAGGAGTCCAATTTAAAATTCTGTGTAGTTCTTATCTATTGCCAACTTCTCTTTCTATATAAGGGAAGGTTTGATGAATAAAAATCAGAATTTTTGGATGCTAAAAAAATTTCCCTTCCTTGTTCCCGTGAAGAGGGACTTCTCCCCTCTTAGATGCGACAACAATTGCTGGAGGAGAGGTGGGACGCCTCTCCCCTTCCTCACGCCATCAAGGATTAGTTTGGATGAGACTTCCAAACTAATTCATCTTTATCCACAACTCTCTCTCCTTAGATCCACGCCTCCCTTCCTTTGTGCTCGCCCCTCCGTGCGCCACATCAGCATCTAGCCCATCTTCCTCACGCCAAGACTCCTTCCCCACGCCCTCCTCTAAGTCCTATTGCCACTAGGACTCCACAAAACCCAAATCAGCCTAATCAATTGGTCTAGCCAATTTCAACCGCCCACCAAAATTGGTGTCCAATTTTAGTCAATTGGCTGACCCTCCTCAAACCCATTCTCACCCATCCAGCAACCCATCTTCTTCCTCCTTCCTTCTACCACAAAGAACCCTAGCCTCCATTGCCATTGCTTAGAAAAAAGAAAGAAAGAAAGATTCAGCCATCCTCAAAGAAGAAAAAGATCTGCAGCCTCCCTCGATTATGGATATGGTTCACTTATACCACCACCACTACAATTTTCTAACTTCAATTAGCATTTGTTATATATTTTGTAATAATCATTGAGGGCACGTGGCCGACCTGTTGTTAATTCCTTCTACTTACCATAACAGCTAGATATATTTGTAGCTGCTTCTGACTTTCTTATATTGCCAAATTTGCACTTGTGCAACATTGTCTAAAGTATCATAAACTTGACATGATAAAGAGGGCGATGATGCACTAGAAATCATAAAGTTTGATAGGGTAAAGTTCATGATTGTGTCTGGTGAACCATAAATGTTTGTAAAAGACTTATTATGCGCTTGGGATTAATGCTCTTTTTCTTTGGCAGGTCTATTGATTGCAAATACTTTGACTTCGGGAATGGGACATGTCCTTTTGGGACTAGTTGTTTCTACAGGGTATGCTTGTTTTTAGTTTAGACTTCAGTTTCATATCTTAGTATTTCTGATTATTGTTATAAACTGTGACTTTTCTTTAGGGTAATGCAATCATGCAGCTTGCTTAAATGACCTTGTTATTAGCTCCCCCCCCTAATGCAAGATAGGCCGAACCGGACCGAACAGCTCGATTTGGCCCGAACCAAGCCGACTCGGTAGGAAACCGGGTTAGTTCGCCTGTTGGAATCGATTCCGGCCTTAAACTGTCTGGAACAGGTTCCAAACTGACTGAAATCGGCCAGAAAAGGACCGAACCAGACTGAACCGGCCAAAACCATTCGGAATTGGCCGGTTTCGTTCGAACTTGGTGCAACCATCCAGTTTGCACCCAATTTGGAATTGGGCCCCCTCCCCCTCTGCTTCTTTTGTTAAAACAAGCATTGGGAAGGCCTTCCCAACAGTTTATTTTGGAAGTTTGTTTAGCTGTCCCAATTTGCAAAATCACATCGATTCAGCGCGTTTGAAAAAAGATCCATGCAGCCTCATTTTTTTTTTGGCTTGAAAAAATAGCTTGAAATTTGCAAAATAAGAAAAGATCATGACAAAATTTTTGATTTTGCCTTGATTTTATTATATGTTATAGATTTATGGATGATCTACACAATGACATAAAATTTTTTAATTTTTGGATGATATATAATTTTTAAAAATTAAAAAATATATATATTTAGATTAAAAATATAAAATATAAAAAGTAAAATTCAAAAAATGACTGCAAATTTAGAAGTGTACTTAGGGATATGCAAGCTACTCTCCAACAAAATTTGGTGTTCATTGATTCAAGTTTTGATGCGATCATGTGCATAGTAGCTTAGGCCTAAATTTTTTATTTTTTTAAAAAATAAGTAGTTTTTGATGCATGCCCACGGGCCTAGAAAAATATATATAGTATTCATTGTTGAATTCTACATGGATCTGAGCAGAAATTAATTTTTTAAAAATATTTATTTTTTAAAATTATTTTAAATTTAAAAATAAATATAAATATATAATTAATACTGAAAATTATGAGAAATTAGTAGTATGTATTACATAATTCAAAAGTAATCTCTGAAGTAGAAAACATATTTTTTTTAAATTTATGATATTCAAACATATTTTTAAATTTTAAAAATATTAAAAATATATAAATAAATAAAAATATATGAAAATAAAAGGCACCTGCAGCCCCAATAGAGAGTATGGAAGAAGAATCAATTCATTAAGATTCAGAGACCAGGAGCAACAATTCTTGTGGTCATGGATTTGCTAGCTAGGGAGTGTAGGATACGTGACCACCGTTTTTGAGACAGCCGCAGGATGATCTTCGATACACCGGTGACTCCCAATTTATGCATGCTACACAGGTTAGGGACCACGGTGCACGATCTAGTGGAACCCACGAGGATCTGATTGCATATAGGAGACGAGCTTCTCGGAGTGATTCAAGAGGACACGATGTAGCTGCAGATGACCTCGTTCGTGGAATAGGATCTATAGACGTATCGGATTTTCAGTCGTATATTGAATTTTATTACTCGCATCCACAGACAACAGTGCAATTGGCAAACCTCTTCATGCTGATAGGATGACGAGTTCGAAGAAGCGCATTAGCTGTGCAAGAATCTGTGTTGAGGTTGACGCATCAAAGGACTTTGACCTTCAATGCGGAAATTGTTCCTGGACCACTGTTTTTGTGGAATATGATTGGAGGCCTTCAGTCTAACTAACTAGCGCAAGCGGGAGGGTTGCGAAGCTTTACAAAAGATAGAGGTAGGGCTGTTAATGAGCCGAGCTGCTCGGGCTTGGCTCGGTAAAAGCTCGGCTCGGGCTCGGCTCGTTAGTTAAACGTGCTCGAGCCCGAGCCCAATATGAGGCTCGTTTACACCCGAGCCCGAGCCCGAGCCCGAGCTCGAGCCCAAACGAGCTCTAGTCTCCCACTGAAAAATCTTATTTCAGCACCATAATTCATAAAAATCTGACCACATAGAGAAAAATAGCTTGTTATCGAGCCCGAGCTCGAGCCCGATTACGAGCCCGAGCTCGGGCTCGTTCTGGAGCTCGTAATTGAAACGAGCTTTACAAGCTCAAGCCCGAGCCTTTGCTTTGCCAAGAAAGCCCGAGCTCGAGCCCAATATAGAGCTCGTTACCGAGCCCGAGCTCGAGCTTGAGCTTCTGTGAAACAAGCCGAGCCGAGCTCTTCCAGGCTCGGGCTCGGCTCGGCTCGTTAACAGCCCTAGATAGAGGGCGTCCTTAATTATATTCCAGCACTACTCGTGAATCAATCAACCAAGTAGAAGTTGAAGTTCAGTTGGAATCCATCTAATCGGCTGGAAACATAGCTGCTTCAGCTTCAGAGGTTGCTATATCTATCTATAACAAGGATCATCGAGCAAATGTCTCTGCAACTAAACTGGTCTGTGTGCCGCGAGGGCTCTACTTTATAAAAAGGAATTGAGACTCATGCCTGATGAGTTATTTGCTCAATCAAAAAGTGAGATTCAACGAAACAAACAAAAAGAGGCCTACCCTCCAAGCAAGCAACTCATTTTGAGAGATAAGCAGCTATTGGATTAGATGGCTGGGGGGTGTGGGAAAAAAAGTAATGCATTCAAGACGGGACTCTCCACCTATGAAGCCAAAAGGCCCGGGGCATAGCAGGATGAACCAATGTGAATGAGTGTAAGCTTCGTTGCCCGAACACGATTGGTGCTGACCACGCCTAAATGGAGAGCCCACGCCTGCAGGGTGGTTGGTTCGCCTCGTTAGGGAAGAAAGATGCTCAACCAATGCGAAAAATGTGTCCACTTACTGATCCGGCTTTAACCCTATACTTGAATCGTGAATTGATTCACTAAACGAAGGTATCGAATAGGTTCCTTAGCTATCCCGCTTCTTGATACAGGCACACTGCGTGTCCCTTACCTTGCAAAACCTTCCTATATGTCTCGCTCCTACCTACGCTACACAGCTAACGTATCTTGCACGCCTGTGCATCTCAACTTTGACACCACGACACAGTAAATCAGAGAAAGAAAATGAGCGCACCTTCGCACTTCGGCCTAAAATGTCCCCAACCCCCACCACTCGCTCCGGTGATCTGATGATTTTAGCCGTATAGCCACTTGTAGGATTCAGCAATTTGACCAGTCCATAGGTGAAATGAAGAAGAAGGCTCTTTTGATCGAATAAGAGAGACTTTTGCTTAACAATAGTTGTCTTTGCCGCCAATTCATGGAAAGTTTATTCCAATTCCTTACTCGGATAATTCCTCTGGATGAGCTAATTCTGTTACAAATTCTCCGCGAATTCCTTTAAAGAAAGACCTTGCCCAACGACTGGCTTTCGCAAATACAAGGGGTTCATCCCCAGTTGCATTTGTGGGTCCGTTCTCTTAGGATATTCGGCTTCTGCACTGGATCTGGCCACTGTTGCCTGCTTCTGACTCTTCCCATTTTTTAGATGCAAGCTTCAGCCATATGAGGGTGGGAGGAATTGAGTCACTACAATCCCCTCTCCAAGTGTACTAGCAACTCTCGAGCATCAGTTGAGCAGTATGTGAGAATAAGTCTTGGGCTAAAGCCTTGCGGATCCCCTCCGAAGCAAGCGTGCTGCTCGTGGTCTATTCACCCCTTCCCTCGGAGTCGCTAGCCCCCCCTAACACTATGATCTATATGGATATGGATATAGATATAGTGCGTCTGAGGCATCTTCCAGTGGTTACTACCCTACGCAGTTCGGAGCATCTTACGTGTTGGATTTTGCTGCTGGCTTATTCGGATAAGCCTCATCACAGTTGTTTTATCAGCCAGTTTATTAGATAGAGAACATATTTCAGAGCCAGAGCTTCAGCGAGAGATTCAAGAGTGCTTATAACTTGGAGCGCGTTTCTTATTGAATGAACATATAAGACTACAACACTGCTTGGGTAGAGGGGTGGGTTGATGTGCCCTTGACTATGCTAATCATCCGGATATCTACGAGAGGCATCGCCACTCGACAAAATTTTAGAAATTAGTATGTATTGTTGTACTTTAAATATATATAATTGATTGTATTATTTTATATTTTTCAACTCACGACTTGATTTGAGGATATTTCATGTTGCTTCTTATAGCATGCAGCATCTCGCTAATCATTTTATGTTTTGTATCATTTCAAAACAATAAGATGCATCATTTAGGTTAAACAAGAATCATAAAAACATCAAAAAATGTCAAAAAAATAATAAAAAATTAGATTAGATTTAAAATCATTGAAAAAGTTCAAAAAGATTGATTACCAATTAAATCAATTTGCCAAGCGCACCGTGTGTTGGCACGGTACTAAACTGATACTGTACCGACCCGTCCGCCAACCGATACGGGTCCCAATACTAGTTTGGTAGACCTTGCCCCAATGTGTATGTTTGTATGTGTATGCGTGCATGCTCTATGTATGCCAATTTATTATATTTGATAAGTAAAATAAAGCCTTAAATGTCTATGCTGGTGCAATTTGTCCTCCTCTTTTCATCTGGAACACCTATATAACTGATTGGATAAAGAACTCAAAATCTTAATGGATAGATATGCAAATGTTCTGTTTTGGAAAAGCTTGTAGCAATAAATCCACTATACTTTGAATGTCGAGTCATGGTTTTTACTTCATTGGACCATGTTTGTTAGAAGAATGGATAGTACCAGAGGATGTTGTCTAAGACTTAGATTGCGAAATTATGCAAATTGAAAGACTTTGGGTTTTGAAATGCAGGTGCGGTTTAAGTTAACATTCTAAATTATTACTAACATATATATGGCATTACTTCACATTCAGTAGCATTTCCCTAATGCAACTCAAAAATGTAATGGAAGCCACTATCCTGAGAAATGACTAGATAAATATATGCTCTCAGTTCTTAATTGCAAGCGCATATATGTACTTACCAGATTATAAGAAGATCAGGTGACAGAAGATTTGCAGGTTCGCAGAATCAATATCTTCCAGTCCTCAAAAGATGCTTGGCTACTTCATTGGGTTTAGTTGCCTTTAGAACTGATCAAACATCGGGCCGGGCCAAGCTCTACAGTAGAACTTAGGCCTGACATCTATGCCTAGAATCGGCCCAATCTTGAAGAGCCAATCCTTGGCCCACCCACTCGGCCCGATTTCCTCTTCCCCCCAACTATTATAGGCTAAGTGCAATATAGTCTTATAGTGCAAAATAACAATTAAACAGTACATTTCAGCCAAATAATGTAATTTAGTTCCCTCAACCTGTTGCAATATTCCAATAATATATTGTTATTGTTGTTATATTATACTATATAATATATTATTTTATTATAATATATAATCTTAGGCTGGGCTATTTTTTAATTTTTCAGGCCCGTCTCGATTTTGAGGTCGAGCCTAATTTTTTGCCCAGGCCTGTTCCATGGGCCTATTTTAGTGCCCAAGACTACTAAATTTTGTGCCGGCCCGGCCGGGCCACCTAGCTCGTGATCAGATCTAGTTTCCTTCTAGTCTTTTGTGTTAATATTTGAATATTTGTATTGTTGTTTATTACATAACATGAGTATATGGGTATAATATTTTGTTTCTCTATACTGTTTTTGCAATCTATCCCCCTTTCAATGTTATCTCCATTATCAATTTTTATATATGTTTGATAACTCTTTGTTTTTTATTTGTATTATGTGAAAGAAGCATAACTTGTAGAATAAACGGGAAGCACCAACTTTCATGCTATGTTGTACACCCATATGCATCTTCTTATGTTTATGATGCATATACCCACATCAATTATGCAACCTGCAAAGTCAAATCTGAACACCATATAAGTACTTCATGCTAATTTACGCCTTTTTTAAAACGAAGTTTCTAGTTTGTGGCATTTCATGTCATCCAAGCCAGGGTTTTTCGAAACTCATGTCTGTTAGAAAGAGACTCTTACTTGCATCAAATCACTATGGGCCTGACACACTACAGCTTAGCTGCCTTTGCCAATCAACCTATCGCCCTTTTGCTCTGATATGTGGGTTTTCTACTAACTAATCACTAAAAGCATCCAATGCATGGAATGGCTTAGGCGAAATGACTTTCTTCATGGCTTGACATGATCCCAACCCTCTTCGGCAGTCCTCATGCTTGCACCTCTTGATGTAGACCAATTCTTTTTTTTTCTGGTGCATTGGCGGCTCACACCTGACAAATATGAAAACAGCCAACAAAATCAAAAAATAAAATACTGCGCAAAGGCATAGGCACAACCCCGTGGTCTAGCCAAAAAAAATCTTCAAAGTGATGAGCCGCGAAGGAAGCAACCCAGTCTGCAGCACCGTTCGCCTCCCGATATACGTGCGTGGCCTGGTAGGAGTCAGCCTCCCCCAGTGCTTTGCGAATATCGTGAAGCAACGGCCGGTCCTCGATTGAGCACCCCCATCCCCGGATCCACTCAATTACCGTGGTCGAATCCCCCTCGAGGAGGATGCGATCCGCACCTGGTACCTGCCTCGCATAGGAGGCACCCTCCCAGGCCGTCTGAAGCTCAACGGTCACTACTGACGAGTCAAAAATTCTCTGTCCACCTGCCGCCACGAGTCTCGCGTCGTGATCCCTATGACAAATCCCATGCCTTCGCAGCTCCCGTCCTCTGCTACGCTCCTATCAAGTTCACCTTGAGAAAGCTAAGGGGTAGAGGCATCCAGGATACCAATATCGTTCTGGATGCTGCAAGAGCAGAATGGGGGCCCTAGATGTTCCTGACCAACCTAGTAGGTGAAGCCTCAATGGTGCCGGTGATCTCCGCCGCATGCCGTAGAGCTCGGTTCGCCACTACCCTCGGGTAGGTGTTATCGCCGTCGAAAACTCATGTATTGCTATCTAGCCAACAATGATAGGCCAGGTAGGCATCACGAGTTCCCCTCTCCTCCCGTCCGGACCCCCGAGCTGAGGCCTCCAAATGCCGTACGAACTTCTCGGTGGATGCCCACATCTGCCCCTGGTCAGGCTGAGCTGAGGCACATCTCCATATCTGACTGGCTCTTGGGCACCCAAAAAGAACATGGTAAATGGACTCCTCCGTCGCCTGACAAGCTCCACATCCGGCAGGAATCCTCACTCCGCCTCACCAAAACTCCACTGGTAGGTAAACACCCCCAAGCTACCTTTCACAGAAACAAGGCCACTCGGGGGTGAATGTGCATCCTCCATATCTAGCTGCAATCCATTTGTCGCACAGCAACAAGACCAATTCTTTTACTAGGATATTTTTTCTTACCTCAAGTTATATGTATATTTATATTCCTGAAGTAAATTATAAATCTGACCAAAGTGAACTGCATCTGGTAAATTTATGTTGTTACAGCTAATATTCTTGTTAATCTGATCCTTTCTGTCGTCTTTGTTCTTTGACGAGTTCCATGCTCATGGTTGTTGTCATCATATTAATTATCTCTTTCATTACAATTTATTTTATTTAACAGCTCAATCTTGTTGGAACTTATTTTGCAGAACTTGTTTCTTGTATTAATTAAGTATTTGCTAGATAAAGACAAGTAAATGCCAGGATATCTGTGACGTGTCTTTTAATTTTTATTCTGCAACTTGTTCAACTATTTCAAAAGGGTTCGGGTTTTAATGAGTACCATGTTTGTGGTGTTCCAGCACACTTACAAGCCGCATGCAAAAAGGCCACCTAACTTTAGGCCTTGTACGTACAGGCCCAGACAACTAGTTGTAGCAGAAGAGGCAATAGAAAACCTTGTCAGAGAACTAGTCATAGAAGAGGAGTTAGTTGATCTTGCCAGGCAACTGGTTATAGAAGAAGAGGTACTCAGGGATCTTGATACTGAAGATATTGGCAGTTTATTGGGGATGAGTGCTCTACTTATGCAGTTGGGTTTTGATGACTGGGACTCATCAAGTGATAATGAGAACTGATCTCCATTTTGTTTCTTCAGCTGTAATGTGTGGATGTTTATTCTGTTGAATTTGAACTAAGTGGACTTTGAATTTTGAGTTGCCTCCCAACTTGTGCTAGAAGGCTATATGGGAATCAATCCTTAATTTTGCTTTTTGTTTATTCTTACGAAGTTGGTGGGCACTTCAATGCTTGCTCAAGACCGGGTTTTGTGTTCTTGGTCAATGTTTCATTCTTGTAATTGCCTATTCAATTTGCCGTCCAGGAGTATTGGCTTCTAGTAGGAACATATCTTTACGTGATCCTAAAAAGGAGCATTGGAAGTGAGATGCTTTAAATCTTAGGAATTCAAAACTGAAGCATGTGTACATGGTATAATAAATTGATGCAGAATTTGTTATTTCTGGCTGATGAGGTTGATCGGACATTGGATACTTATAATGTTTCCTGACTAGGAAGTCAAGTATACACTTGTTTCAGTTTTTGATGATTCTGTTTTTCTCTTAGTTCATTCTTGATTCTGTTCCCCTGGATCATTGTTGTCATTTTTCCTGTACGGTAGTATTGTAATTGCAGCCTGGATTCTGTTCATTCTCAGTTTCTTAAATATTTAAATAATGCGATATAGGTCAAAATTTGAATACAATGTGTGATAAAATATATTTGCAAGTTTTCTCCCGGCCTTGCTCAGAAAAGGAAGAAGGTATTCTTTACCTACTTCCAGTTAGCATGGTATTTCATGGTGAGTTTTTCTTACAGTAAGTTATGTGTTGAACTCCTATGATATTATTTGTTGTTTAGCTAATCTATGCAAGTTAGGCCTTGATATATATCAATTTTCACATTAATGGTGTTTGTCTTTTCTGATGATATGTCATTCATCTCTTCCGTTTTATTTTGCTAATGTTGCATCACCTTTTGGCTTCTCCAGCATTATCTCGGGCACGCATTTATGTTTAGTTTATAAGATGTGCACAACTCTAGCTACTTATGATTTGATTTCTTACCTTGATATCAAGGTATGAATTCCTGATTGTACAAGCTTATCTACTATTTCAGCATGCTTACCGGGATGGTCGTTTAGAAGAAGTGGTACTACGGCATCTTGATGCTGAAGATGGGAACACTGTGATAGCTAAGGATATTAGGTTCATCATTGCTTTTTCCCATATTATTTCGCATGCAAATAGGAATCTATTTGTCATACAGGCTGCTGTTTATTTATAAATTGATTGTTGTCTCAGGCTTTCGGACTTCTTCAGTGCATTACATCTCTAGGATGTAGGATCCATGTGACTCGTGCATACTTTAAATGTAAGCACAAAGATTTAAGTCTTTTCTACAAATTACAATTACTTCTTTTTATCAATATAAGTATAAGCCTTGAATGTTCCATGGCATGCCTTAGATTAGAACTTCAATTTTCGAATGGTGAAAATATCTACTGGAAGAGAAAATCTACTTGCAGCAGAATGAAAAAGATATATCCAACTTAAGAAGTTTCTGCTTGAGCCAGTGCTGCATTGATGACGATATACACGAACTTCCCTGATACTCCTTTTATTTGATTTCTGTTTCAGGAAATATATATTGGCCCAGGAATCATGTTCATTTTCATGTTTCAAAAATTCATACTACTGCCTGATTACCTCCACCTGCCGTCTGGGAGATGTATCTATACTTGTCAAGAATCTGGTTTAAAGGTAACTTACAGTTCTTGTTATTTCTAGGTTGGTAAATGTATTGTTTAATAATAGAAGGTAAGCAAGATTTCTAAAAGTGGGAGTGACATTATTTTGATTTTTCCACCTTTTCCCCTTGACCTGACTGGGGTCATGTCTCGCTGTCTTCCATGTTTTCTACTGGCATAGGCTGCTGAGTGTAAGGTCATTTTAGTCTATTTATTGTTTCACTTTTGGCATTTCTTTTAAATTTTTTTAGTACTTAATGCACCAGTTGTAATATCAAACTGCCCCTTTCAGTCAACCTAGTTTAACCAGGACAATCTCAAAGTTCATTGTTCTCTTGAGATCTCTGATAGTCACAAGTGTGAAAGAATTTCTAATTTTATCAATAATTAATCCAATTTATATTGTGACTATTTTTTTAAGTTGGGAATATTTATATCACAATCAGCTTGTAAAGGGTCATCTGTTGATGTATAGTTTCATCCTAAATGATCGAGTTGTGCATAAATCTGGCACCCAAATTGTGGGATGTCTTTGTACACCTACAATGAAACTTATGGCTGTGAGAGGGAACTGTTGCCCTTTTCCCTTCACATATAGTTAAAGAATACTAATATCCTCAAACATTTCCGGTATAATTTCTATTTGCTTATAAATTCAAGATCGATGCAGTAATTTTGGGTCATTACTTTCTAGTCTATTCTGAATCTTTGACCTGATATATTGGCTTTTTAATGCAGAATTATTTTGACTTGATCAAGGATAGAGACATACGGTTGGGCTTGCTTAATTATCAGTTGGGAAAAAAAAAATCTTAGACGGTGAAGAAAAACAGAAATAGCCAGGGGAAAAGGAAAACACAAATAATGTCGTGTTACCATGAACAACAGCCGCAGAGTTGTGTTGTTGTGTGAGACCTTATGCACGTCTCTTTTTCAGCATCATCACGCATACAAATTTTGGCATCGTTCTGTTAGCTATTCTTAGTGCTCTGCCGATCAATGGCTTTAAAATTTAAAATGAATTAATATTGTTATAATATTGTTAATGGGGTGAGTCTGTCCAACATAAAACTGTTGGAATGTCTTAATTTACATGGTTTCTATGCAGAAAAATGTTGCGATGTCTTGATTTACAAGGTTTCTATGTATTGCCCTTATGCATCGGATTCTATATTTAATACCAAAAGAAAAGCTGTAATTTTGGGTGAGGCGTTTTTTTTTCCGAATTTTGTTATCCTGCTTGCCATACTCAGTTTTTCTTTCAAAGGCACAAATGCTGGTGAGCACTTAAAGAGGTTTTTTTTGTTTTTTTTTTGGTACAATGGTGGCTCATACTTGATGGGTATGAATATGGCTAATAAAGTTAGAAATGAGCGCTTAGTTTTCAGGATGGATGGCATGTTGGTAAGCCCTCTAGGGGCTGCTCGGATGTCGGAGAGATCATCCGTGTGAGACGAGAAAATGTGAAAATGCTTTGGTTGCTACGATTATGTGCCCGATTGGAGTTAACCAGGGAGACCACCTAAATCTTATCCATTGGATTTTCCTCGGCCTGAGATCTTATTTTCCATGCTTGTTTATGCCTTATCATATGTTTCTCTCCCCAACTCTTCTTTCTTCTGAGCTTGAGATCATAGTGATATGCATGAGCAATTCAAGAGTCTTAGAAAAAGAAGGTGCGCGATAGCGGTGTCCTGCCGGTCCCCGGCGGAAATGGTGCGCATTTGATGTTTTTAGTATTTTTATGCAAGAAAGAAGTCCTGTTAGCCTGTTCCACGCTCTTTGATGGACCATCATCTCAGTCTACTTTTAGGGTCAAAGCGTTTATCTGCAGTCTTTGTCATGATTTGCTTTTATAAAAAAGGGGCTAGAAGTAATGATTCCATTTCGTAGATGTCGGGGGTTTCCCTCACTTTCCGGCCATTTTTCCGTTAGAGATGGGATTCTTGCGTCCTTGCGTTATAAAGTAACGAGAATACGATGAACAACCCACTTTGGACAATCGTATCAAAGCAAGATTACCGCAGCTTCATGAATCATGATGGAGCCTCTTTGCCGAGGCATTCCGCTCTCTCTCACCCGCTAATTGGCATCAACTCTGCTTCTCAACAGACTTGGTACCAGATTTTAGATTAAATGAAACAATTTTCTGGTGAATGCCAAACGGTACAATATGATCCTAATGTTCTAGTGTGTGAGGTTTCTGCCACCGTGTTATCATGATCTTTTGGGAAGGTCAAATATTCCTAGCTTTTTTATCTTCATGTGTGGGTTGTATTGCTATTCAAAATCCGATCTGATAGATGGACAAGCTACTCTACTCAGTTAAGTCGAAGGAGTGTAACATAGTGCTAGAGCTGTTTTACAACCATAAAAAACTACTAAGAGGTTGTCGGAATGTGTCCGGCTGGAGATCTTTCAATGTTTAAATCAGGCAAAGTTTTGAGAGAAAATAAAATAGATGAAGAGAGATTTAAGTATAAGAGTATGGCATTTAGATTTTTCATCATTATCACTATTATACCTAGGTTCCTCTTGTGTGGTATTTATAAAAGAGAGGAGGTGAATTTGCATAATTAGGATCGCGTGATTCGTTGATGAGCAGTTGAATTCTTTCTATACTCGCTGATTGGGGTGGAGAGGAGGTGAATCTGCACGATTAGGATCGCGCGATTCGCTAATGAGCATCACACTAATTGTTTGGAGATTTGATTAGTCTTTCGTTTCGCTGGATACGTATCCTCATCTAGTTAGCAGGAAGATTTTAAGGATGCCGAATCTAAGCCATATTAGGTAGGTTATTGCTATATCTTGACACTTGAATCATAATGAAGAACATTGTATCAAGACCCATACTATATAATCTCAATATATCAGCTTGAAAACATATCTCCTATAACTTCGAACATCCAGCAATATGTATGTCCAAATATATTTGGCAAATATATTAAATTCATATAAAATATTGATGCTACAAGGTAAACGTATATCGAGGATATATTTAATTTTAGTTCTCCGGAACATGGGTTAGATATATAGAAACATTTGGTAGACTGGATGGAGGGATGCTTACGCGAGGAGAGAAACACGGATATCTATAGATTACCCTTTTTTTTGTTTTTTTTTGGTGCTGATATATACAGATCACTTTAGCTGTTATTCCTTTTATATTTTCCTAGGTTTCATAATTTTATGTTATTGTTCCGACTAATGTTTTATATTGTTTTTTCACTTTAAAGCACTTTAAAGCTGACATTCTTGATATAAGCAAGGCCTATTATTCTATTAACCCCCTACACCGCTGCTGTTTAATGAATTGGCGGAGAGGGAGCAACACTCTTCCTCCCAGTTTACTTAAAAAAATGGTGAAAAAAAACTGACATTCTTGATGGGCCTTGAATCCTAGAGAAATCAATAAACATCCTATCATAATTGCTGAACCTAATATCTATGCTTTATTTAAAAGAAAATCAGAGCATGAAAAACTTTAATGTTTCACGCCTTTTTGAACATACAATGCACATTACAATGACGTAACAATATTCTGCATAACTTGGTTAATAGGTATGCTAAAATTCCAGTTAAAAATACGAAAGACTGACATTTTATGTTTGGCCTGATAGAGTTAGCATTTCTAACTTAATTCCTGATGTGGATTTGTTCGTACTTATCACTGTTTTTGTTTGCGCTTATAAACATGTCGGAAGGTTAGCTCCGAAACGGACAACAAAAAAAAAAAAACATTATTTCAGCTTTCAACCGTGAGAGGATTTTGTGATTTTGCTGCTATTCTGTCATAACTGCCTAGAACAACTTATAATCATAGAATTATTGAGTCAAAATTCTACAAGTCAACAAAGATTCAAAAACCATATAGATAAAAGAATCCATTTTATTTATGCATCAAATCGGTCCATTACATATCATCCCCAAAACCAAAAAAAAAGGCAAAACATAAAAGAAAGGAAAATCATATAACGCCATAAAGAACATCACTCAACTACCCATGTCAAGGACCATGCACAGCCGCTCAAAAGCCACAGCAAAAATCTAGCGAGAGAAGAGGAGAGGAGCGAGGAGGGAGAAGAAGACAGAGCAGCAGACGACCACAGCGGAGGCCGGCGTTCCGGCCGCCGCTCCGGCTAGCGGCGCCGGGGCCGAACCCGGCGCCATACCCGTCTCGATCTCCTGCGCCACCGCTGCTACCGCCAAAACGAGGAACGCCACCGCCGAGAAGGTAACCCGCGCCATCAGTAATTGATGGGCTTCTGCTCAGCTTCGGCCTTCGAGTCCGGTTCTGAAATTGATAGGAAGCGGGCCGACTCTTTATATAGAGGTTGGAAAGGTGGGAGTGGGGCCCAAGACGCGATGGCGACCAGCTAATGAGCCGGGACAGCTGTTTCTGAATTCCGCTATTGGTTTGCGCGTCGCGCGCCGCTGCTTTTATACTTGATTTCCACGCGTGGCGTCCGGAATGGGGCTACGGGACGCGTAAAGCAAACGGTGGGATGCGAGACTTCGACTCGAAGAAACGGTTTCGCGACCCAGGAACATTCGCATCTCGAAGTTGGATTGGAAGTGACGTGAGCGCAGGTTGGGCCTGATCATATCAATAACGTTGTACTTAGCTCAAGTTCAAATCTAAAGTAAAACCAATTTATAATCTTAGCAACGCTAAATTCAAAGATAGATAGGTCGTATGGGGGCTTCATAAAAATTTTTGTATAAGTTATATATTTCATCACCACTTTGTGAAAAATAGTTAGGTATTCAAATATTTTATACTTTTTACTTGGGGCTAAAAAAATATTTTTTTTTTATTAACTTCCTCCTGGAACTGTAGGAGGTCAAATTAAAGTTGCAATTCTACTTTGTTTTGTTAAGTTTTTCCATCAATACGATTTGCGCTTTGTACTTGAATTCCTTTTGTGCCTGTTTGTTCAGTTAATCCAATATTTTTTATTAATTTTTGAAACAAAATTCTATTTTTTTAACTATAAAGCTATATATTCTGTAAGAATATTTGGTTGTCCATAGTATTAGTATGTGGTACAATTTTTTTCTATTTTCGACTATTTTTAAAATATAATATAATAATAGAATAAATTATAATAAATAGAAATTTCTAATAGTTAATTTTTTATGAACTTTAATGATCGTCAAGTATTAGTACTAATGTTATTAATATTTGTTGTACATTGAGCAATAAATTTTAGTAACCATCAAGTACATTAATATTAGCATATTCATACTAACATCTACATAACAAAGCTATTTGATTTCTTTTTCAAAAAAAGTAAAAATATGAGCAATTAAATATCACAAATTTTATTACATACAATAAATATGCATCGTTGATAATATGACCAAGTTTTGAATTTGGATCCAGCCTTTTGTGGAAACCCGACCCAATGGAATACAATTTTGAGCTTCTTGAAACCCATGCCCAATCTAAACGCTATATTTGATTGATTCCCTTTCTGAAAAAGAAAAGAAACAATACATGCACAGATAAATTGATTAAAACTTGCCGTCAAAATTACCACATCCTGATTCATTCCGTTATGCCAAACACCTCTTGGAATTATAGCCCTACAGCAACGTCATGTATAAAGAATTTATTCTCGTGCGGTGCATTCCATTACCTGGGATATATAATTAAGGTGCAGGTGGGCATCTCTTCCTTTCACGCGAGAAAACTTTTGCTTATCTTTTATTTTTCTAAGAATAATTAATCGCCATATTAGGACCTTGGAAGACTTTGTCATCCAGTTATGGAGAGCTTGGAATCAAAGAATTAATAATGTAGGAACCATCAACCATGTAGTCTGAAAATATAAATAACACCTTACAGATCTTTTATTCCAGGAATATCCACCCCAGTTCACAAATTAAATCCAAACAAATCGCCCATCCAACTCTTCTTTCAAACCGAACAATATAAGAAGGTGACGAAAAAAAAAGGAAGCAAAGGATAAGATATCCTCAACAAACGAGTACAGTTATTCCCCTATCTTTCCACATGCATGGATGGCTCTTGCTCTTTCTATCTCCTTGAAAGAGCTACTGCAAGTAGAAGGCGAAGAAGGAAAGGACGGAGGCCGCGATCATGGCTCCAATGGCAGGGGTGACCTCGGAGGCGGCGCCGGTGGCGGGGCTGGGCGCTGGGGCATCAGCGGCCAAGGCCGAGGTGGCCGAGGCGGCGGCGACCAGGACGGCGCAGGCAATCATCCTCATCTCCATTGCAGCAGCGGTGGATGGCGAGACTGCAGAAAAAAATGGGAAAGAGATCGGTCTTGGGGTTAATTTGTTTCTTCTTCTTGTTTATGGACGCAAGGAATGGAGGCGTTTTATAGCGGGGTTTGGTGGTGGGGATGGTTAATCTAAACTTCAAACAGTTCAGGCTTTTCTTTTGGGCCTTCAAATACCGTAGGTTTTTGTTAATGGTGGGTGGTGGGAATGCATGGAGAGGGTTCTTGGTGCGTCCGTGTGCATGGAGATGGGCTTCCGTCAATCTCAGCCACCTCCTTTCTCAACAATACCGACCCTGGACCAGCCTGGAGTTAGGTGATCAGTAATTTGAGCCACCTTGGAGAGTGACAGTTCTAGGGTACAGGATTATTCCTCTCAATTATTAACAAGATTATTTGCACCATAATATAGCAATATAAAGTTTTGAGTAAAATCCAGAAACTCTTCTGAAATTAGAAATAAATTATACTTACATTCGATGGTTTAAAAAAAATTTCTTGAAGTTTATTCTTATCTAATTTAACAGAATATTAGTCAAACCGTTAATTTTAAAAATTTTAAAATTTTTAAATAGAATCCAAATATTATATCAGAATTTTTTTTAAAAAATAACCAAAATATATTTAATTATTTGATGTAAAGCTACGTAAGGATATAAAAAAAATGTGTGTAACATCTTTTTCATTCGAACGACTTCATTAAAACCATTAATTTAACTGGATGTAGATACTTTGCAAATTATTGGATATAAATATAATAAATATAATTTTTTAAAAAATAAAATAATATTATTATTTCAAATGTCATAATGGTGCTATCTATATATATATAACAGCTAGGAAATAGCATCTGACAACAGAAAAGTGAAAGATCATTATAATAACAAATAATCTTTTATAACCATAGTTATATTTTTCTCTGTTATTATATAAAAATTTTGAGAGAAAAGGAGGTGGACAAATCCAGCCACAATCCTGTGTGGTTATATATAATATAACTAAGAGAGCCTGGAACCATTATAACAGCTATTATGATATAATTTGCTCTATAAGGATCCATGGACCGGGCAATAGAACACCGACCAAATCGTGAGTCCGGTTCTCGTCCTTTATTCCAGTATATTGAATGCTTACCACATGCCTCGCTCCTACCTGTCTCATAATTTAAGATAAAAGACTAGCGCAATGATTTCTTCCTAATCCTAAACCATTATTCCGTGGGGTGTTCAGGTGACTGGAATTATATGAACAACGTGAACAATGTACCGTTTGGACTCACTGCTGCCATTGTTTTTTTGAATTTTTTTTTTAATGAACACCCTTCTAAAAATTCAAATTTATATAAATATTTTTTAAAAAATTTAATTTTTTTATATCCTCATAAAATATATATTTTTTTAACAAATACTCACAGTTCTTTTAACACCATTAATAAAAATCATATTTATTTTAATTAAAAAATAAAATAAAATTTTATTTTTTTTTTGTCTTCCATTGCAATCGTCTTATAAAAATCGGTGACCACGCCAGAGGAGCCAGGAAGAGTGGCTGACGGGACGGAGAAGGGATGTCGCCTTCTGCGCACCGACGGACCTGCACAAAGCCTCACCGGTGGGGTTCCGGTGAGGGCCCTCCGATGATAAAGTTAGAGTAGATTTTAGGTGGTCCAGCCCAAAAGTCCTTAGGCGTTACCTGATGGGGCTATCTATAGTCCCCGCAGAGGTGCCTAGGTAGCGTGCAGCCAGGGCTTGCTTGAGTCATACGGTATAGGCCGTCCTTGTGAACGGCATGGCGTCAACAGAGGTGGCAGGGTATGGCCCTTGGTTGACATGTTGTGAAGTGGCCAGCTAGCAAAGCATGGCTCGGTGAGGCTATAATGTACGACCACGTATGCGGGCATAGAGGCGCGCGCTCATAAGTGAGCACGTGGATGCGGGGCGAGGCCGGGCTCGCTTGAAGGTCACAGCATATGCTTGACGAAGTTAGCTTGATGAGCACTGAGGTCAGGCCGCCTTAGGGGCCGCGACGTTTGGTGAGGCGGCCCGACGGACTCTAAGGTCGGCTCAGCCTCCTTGGCTCTGAAGTCAGCTCGGTAGGGAGCCCCGAGCTCGGGCCGGGGCGTTGTTGCGGATACCTGTGGTCGACAGAGCCTCTTCGGCTCTCGGCAGATCCTGCAGGGCGCTCCGAGTCCGGCTCGAGGGGCATCATTGTAGATACCTGTGGTTGACGGGGTCTCTTTGGCTTTTGGTCGATTCTGCAGGGCTCTCCGAGCGGAGAGGTCCGGGCGAGGTCTGCTCGGCCTTTTGTAGGATCCGGAGTCGGATTGGTGTTCAACAGGACTGGGGTCTAGCATGTTCGGTGCTGATGTGTTGCCCAAGGTGACAACCCAAGAGGGGGGGGGGGGGGGGTGAATTGGGTTTTCTAAAAATTATGTTCCCTAATTTTTACTTTGAATAGAATGCAGTGGAATAATAGGATGTTATTTACTTAAGCTCTAGGCAATTACAAGTAAAGCAGTGGAAGATTAAGCTAGAGCAATTATACTATGGCTTTAGGGTGCAATTGATGCAAAATTAACTTATAGTTGTATGATCAATCTTAATCTATGTGTATGGTAAGAATGGAGTGGAAGCTAAGCAAATCACTTATAACTCTATAGAAAACAAAGCTAGAGATATTACACAATCAAGCATGAATGGAAGGCATGAAATACAAGAGATAAGGCATCACAAACACAAAGATGTATAGTGGTTCGGTGCACCCCAGCACCTACATCCACTCCCCAAGACCTCTTGGGAATTTCACTATAATCCTTTAGATTACAGTCGGTTGTTTTACAAGCTCACAACCCAACTTGTTGTTTTGCGAGATCACAACGAACTCGGTCGGTTTTCACAGGCTCACCGACTAGAACCAACCGATTGTTTTCACGGGCTCACAATCCAACCCAGTTGGTTTTCCCAAAGGCTCACCAACCACAACCTTACAATGATTGTTTTCCGGGTTCACAATCAACCCAGTTGGTTTTCCCCAAAGGCTCACCAACCACAACCTTACAACGTTGGTTTTTCCCTTTGGCTCACCAACAAACCTTAACCCCTTGATTCAATCCCTTGATTGAATCAAGTTACAAGATATTAGAACAAGAGTTTAAATCAAATACAAGCTTCTCAAATAAGCAAATATAGCAAATGTAAATAAGTAAAGAAAAGAGAAGAAGCCCTCAAACTAATTTGTAGATGGAGGAACTCGGCTTCTTCTTCACTTGCCCCTCTTCTGATTTTGCACGAAGTAGAGGATCTCCGAGGCAGCAGACGGATGGAGAGGAAGCTTTGGGATTCACTTGGATGCTCTTCTTCTCTCTATTTTACTTTGAATGGCCCTTTTGTGCTTATGGGAGATTTCCCTTATAATTTCTTTCAAATCTCTTCCCTAAATGTTTTCTCCCACTTCCATGACATCTCCCCTAGCTCTCTTCTTGTTTTTATAGTTTTAGATAACGTGAAAACAAGAATATAGCCGTTAGAGACAAAAATAGAGCCGTTGGACACAGTCTGCACTTCCTGACAATATTACCGTTGGGATCGGAGTCGACTCGCGCGATCAGGAGTCGACTCATTTGTTGCAGGAGTCGACTCGTGCTTTACTGGAGACGACTCGGTCACTGTTCCAAATTTGAATTATTGTGCATCCTTGACTGGGAGTCGACTCGACTTAACCCGGAGTCGACTCGCCAACATCTGGAGCTGACTTGGCATTTTCGGAGTCGGCTCATCCACTGAAGTCCGTGGATCCAATTTTGAATTTTGTCCTCTCGAGTCGACTCGACTGTCCTGGGAGTCGACTCGAATCTCAGAGCCCGAACTCCCGATCCTCTGTCTTTTGGCTCGTCCAGTCTTGGAGTCGACTCGAACTTCCTTGGAGTCGACTCGGCTCTCAATTTGCGAAACTTGGTCTTCTGCCTTTTTTGATGTGAAGCTGTCTTGGAGTCGACTCGAGCTGTCTGGGAGTCGACTCGAATCTCAGAGGCAGTAACTTGGTTTTCTGTCTGTTGATGGTCGCGGAGTCTCGGAGTCGACTCGTGCAATGCGGGAGTCGACTCGAATCTCAGAGTCCCAAAAATGCTCTCTGACTTTTTCCTTGTGTTCCGCTGAGAGTCGACTCTTGCTTTCTTTGGAGTCGACCTACCAACCATCGGAGTCGACTCGCGTTCCACTGGAGTCGACTCGAATCTCAGACCCGAAAACTGCTCTCTGACTTTTCTGCCTGTGACTCCTAGGAGTCGACTCAAACTTCTCCGGAGTCGACTCGGTAAACATTGGAGTCGACTCGAAATCCTCAGGAGTCGACTCGAAGACTATTCTTTTGAATTTTTCCTTTGATTTTACTCCTCCAAATTGAATCCTTTGAACTTTAAGCTTGGGCCAATAAATTGTAGCTTTCTTCCAACTTGAGAGCTTTGGAGGCCTTCTTCCAACTTGCTATGTTCCTTGCAAAATAAATATCTTTCTTCTTGCAACACAAACATTAGTATTCATACTTCAAGGTTTTGTGATCATCAAAATCAATCTTTAAATCAATCTTTGGGTCATCAGTCTCCCCCTTTTTGATGATGACAAAACTTGGAGTATATGCAATATAAAATATATTATGTTCTAGAAGTAATAATACATAGCTAAGTTGCATGAAGTAGAAAACATATATATATTTGAACATACTTCATGATAATGCTTTAGATTTAATCAGCTTAACACAATCAACATATTTAAATTTTAAGCTGATTTGTATTCAATTCAAAGTAATAAAGCATTCTGAGTATATAGCATATACTTAGATATTTCTCCCCCTTTTTGACAACATCAAAAAGATAGTGAAACATTAAGTACAAAGATCAGAGCAGAACACATCGAGTGTGAATTCAAGAGGTTTTTTAATTTGATACCACAGATAGTTTTCTAATCAAGTGTAGGTGGAATCTTTCTTAGGTTAATTCAAGAAGTACCACAAATGATATTCAAGAAAAAATATGAGTGGAAATCTAACCTCTCTTCACTAAGTATGAAAGCTTGTTCATTTAAGACCTTTTGCCCAATCTATTAAGTATTTTATCAACATGAGAGCAATTCAATTAATTTTCAGAGTAAAAGATCAAAACTTATATATTTGGAAAAAACATATTATCATGTTGGATCATTAATTCTTAATGACTTCAAAGTTCTTATATGATAATAAAAGCATTGGGGCACAAATACCAAAATATGAGTTTATGCAATTTTTGATACATCTTTGAGCTCTTTTAAAGACTTTCTTTTATTCCTTTAGAAAATAAGCATAATTTGATACATAAAATAATGAATTGGCACAAAATAGAAGTTCTAAAGAGCAAGCCAATTAAAACTCATTAGTGAGGTTCAAAATAGATTTTCTAAGAGATACTCAAGAAAATTTAATACATTGTTCTCCCCCTGTTTTATTAAATTAGAGGCTCTTAAGATTTGTAATTTGGTTCATGAGTGATGCATAAGATATACTAACCAAATAACACGCCTCAAGGTGTATCATAAAGATTTTCAGATTTAAATTTCAGATGATACATATTGGAGAGTATTAGGATCACTTTCCATTTAGTATTCTTTCCCTCTCCTATAGATTTATGTAATTAAGTTCCATAAGACCTCTCCTTCTGAAATTTTCTTTCTCCCCCTCAATTGATCATTCCATTTAAGAGTTTAGAATCCTAAGATAATGTTCAATAAGATTGTCAATCTCAAAAATATATTTCAGCTTATTTTCATAAGACTCAAGGTTTGAGACAAGACAACCTTTATAGAACTCATCTCAAGGTATAAACTTATAATTAAAGCAAGTATTGTAATATAAGGAGGTTCATCAAAATCAATCCATAAAAATCAAGGTATGCATCAAAATAAAGTGTCTTTGGAATAGGATACTGAATATCTAAAGCTCCCCCTCAAAAGATGCATTCTTCTTTAATCATTTTAAATTGTTGAATTTCAGATTTTAGTGATAAACGTGAATAACACTGAAATTCTGTAATATCAAGAATGTAGAGTGATCTAGAATTATTCAGAATTTATAGTAATCACTCTTTCTAATCCTTTAAGAACAAATTATGCTTTCTCCTAATCTTAGAGAAAATGTATAAAAGTATTAATCAGAAAATGATTCAATTGAAGCTCAATTTCTTTCAAAAGCATTTACATTTTTTTTCTTTTAGAGTCATTTGAGTGAACTGAAATATTTCTAGTTTTAAGATCATTCACTCTATTGATATTCTGATGGAAATCTTTAAGAATGTAGGAGAGAAAAACATATAGATGATCATTGAGGTATATATATTTATAGAACTCAATTTCTTAATCATAGTTTTTCACCAATGTATTCATGAAACACAATAAATCTTCTTAATATCAAAATAAGATCATATATTTAGAAATTTTTGTTTGCAATCAAGATCATCGAAAGACACATCATTTGGACCAATATTAGTACATTTTAACGATAAGAAAAGATATGTTTCGGATGCGTATCGGAGCAATCAACCAAGGCATCAAAATTAATTCTGTTTTTCTTAAATTAAGATTTTATTTTGAAATCATATTGAGTTTAAGCTTTTATACGAAATCAGATTCTGAATTTCATAAAGATTTTCAAAAGAGGCTTTCAAAGTCATAATTTGAGATATGGATCTTCCACATTGTGGCTTATCTTAAATCATTATGATTGAAAACACATATTTCAAGCATATTCAGAATATTTGTATTTATGTTGAATTTTGGTATGAGTTAGCACATTATATACCAAAGTTAAGCAAGTTGATGGATAAGACAAACTCAATTCATTTTGCCTAAATAGAGATATCCTTCTCTTCTCCTTCTTTTTTTTACAAATTTATTTAACTTTCAGATTTTAACGATGATTGTGAATAACAAATCTGAATTTTCTTTTCAATAAAACCAAACAAAAGATGTTATGTAGCATTTCAAACATTCAATCAAATTGTCCAAGTATGGGGTACTACAAAAGATATTGAGAACTCATAATTTAAAATATCATGCCACATGCAAAATATCGTGTGTGTTAAGTCATACATTAAAATATTAAGAACAAGCATGTCAAGTATCAAAATCAATTCTTTTCAAATAAACTCCCCCTATTTAAATATAATTTTGCACTGATTTCATCCTTAAAGTGTGTTTCCATGTGACTAAAAATTTGAATTGGTTCTTTCTTGTATACTTTCATTTACTTTGTCTTTCTTTTAACTTTCTTAAGCTCTATACTCTATTTGCTCCCTATCCGGTGGAGTTGGGAAGGGGCACGAGGTACTACCACTAGCCTCCCTCTTGTGCCGTCCCTAATATGCCCTACACCGAATAGTTGGGTCAAATAGTGCCGGGTACTACCACTAGCCTCCCCATTGGCACCATCCCTATGATGAGCAATATAGAAAGGTTAAAATGTTTACTTCAAACTCTCCCTGTTTGAGTGTAATTAATTATAGATTTTATCCCTTCCAAATGTGCCGAATATATTATGCTTGTTTTGCTTTTCCTTAAGATTGAAGTACTTGCCTTTGCTCAGATTTTTCATCTCTTGAACAATGTCCATTTTCTTTTCTTTATCTCTCTCTCTTTTTGTTATTCTCAAGTAATCTACATGAAAGAGCAGAATAAAGAAATAATGAAATGTATCGTATAGAGGTATATCATGCAAACACTATTTTCATTATGCCCAAGAATTCGTAGCTTCTCACAAGTCATTCTAAATCAGAGTTTTAATCATATACTTGTGTATTTCATGGTTATGATACAGCCATAGAAATATTTTAGATTGAGCAAACTATGAAACAATTTCTAAAAGTATAAGTCAGTCAATACACATATAGACATGATATCAAAAATTAATAATTAAAGAATTTAATCATGCCATAATAGGATTTAAGTTATTGACTTTGCTCAATTAATTTGTGAGAAAGGTATCTAAAATTACCTATTCATTATATGTTCTTCAAGCCAAACTAGATTTCTTATGTGTGAACTTTTGGCTGAAGAAGATCCTCTCTCTTGTTTGCATGTGAATGTTTAGTGTATCTTACATGAAGATATCCTTCAAGTTGAAATTTCTCATTTTTCTTTCTTGAAGGAAGGTCATTAGTTTCTTTAAGATACAAAGCATTCATCCAACATATATATATATTTTTTAATTAGATGACTCAATACGAGATATGACAATAGTTGCATGTTGAGTCACTTTACTCAAGAGATTTCCTAAATATAAGCAAGCACATACCACTTGAACTAAAGAGATAGATTCATTAACCAAGATAGTTCAAGGACAAGCATGTGAGGCAATAGACAGATTTATCAAGGTCAAATCAATTTAGTTTAGATTCTATTTGCTTAAGATAATTATCAATAAGATGTGTTAACTAAGTTTTAATCAACTTATCTTAAACGTTTGTTTCTATCAAAATTCAGATTATGACATATTTGTTATCAATAAAATATGATTAATTAAAGTTAGATTGAAGTCTTGCACAAGGTCACATAATGAGCATACAATCTGGTCTACTAGCTGTATGATAAAATAATTATTCTATCATGCTTCAATACAGCTTTAAACAATAGATCTACTTTGCTCATCCTTTACAATTTCTACAAGATGGGGTCATAGATATACCTTCTTCACGCCAATCTTCTATAAGAGTTTTCTTGTGGACTAACGTTGGTCAATGAAGATCCCCTTTCCTGTTTGTCTTAATTTGGAGTTTGAGAGAAGATGTTAATTCATTCATCATATTTCAAACTCACCTTGCAATATAACTATTCATATAAATTTTCATTGCTAGAACAAAAATGATGCCATCAATGTGTGCTATGAGCAAGCAAGATATCATAGATTCTTCTTTTTGATGCATAGATTTATCACTATTACTTTCTATCAACAAGGTTACCTAAGCTTTTATATATCAAGCTTTTGATGCTTGTTTTAAATCACATATTGCTTTATCATATATGTAATGTGTAATTTTTAAATATGGTGGTTATTTAACATAGATCTACTTTTTAATGAAATAACCACATAGGAGTGAATTCTACACATTCATTTGACAGAATATAAAGCTCATGAGTCAAGCAAATGATAGTGGTGATCTTTACTTTTAATCATGAAAGAATCAAGATCTATTTCATCTTTTCTTGATTCAGTCTTTTAGTAGTTATCAATTTTTCTTCATTAAGTGCATTTCTGAAAAACTCAATTTTGTTATAATTATTAACAAGTTTTCAGATTGTTATATGTAAAAGATTAACCATATATAATTTGATCTTAGTATCTTGACAATAAATCATTAGTCTCATAGAGAATAAGACGACTTGATATTTTTGCAACTAAAATCTTTTCATTGAATATTCTATATGCATTGCTTGATGAATGATATCCAAGGATAGACATATCTCTATCAGATTTGGCATTATTTTTCATAAGAACATATCAAGCATAACATGTACGACTGAAAAATATGAAAGATATGCAATGGTTCATTTTCCATTTTTCAGAAGATCAAAAGGAGTTTTCATCAAAAATAGATCTAATAGAAATCATATGTATGACAAGCAGTGATGATAGTTTTTTTTTTAAAAAAATCATTTAAGTAGATGACTATCATACACAATTGTCTTTTTCATTTCTTCAAGAATTCTATTAATCCTATTTTACTTAAGGTGTCCTTGGTGCTGAAAATATTATTTTTCTGTGCACAACTCAACACAAAATTGGTTTTCAATCACTATGCCATGATTTCATAGTTTGCAAACCTTTATCATTTGATCGCTTCTTGTGAGTTTGTGCCAATGCAGAAAATATTTTAATTTGAGTGCCAAGAACAAGGCTAATGTAAGCTTTTGAAAAAATTAGTGTTGGAAACAACACCTCTAGATTTAGAAATTATTTTTGTTTGTTTCCTTAGTTAGCATGCATAGTAAAACTTTGACCTTTAAGAGGATAATCTAAGTAAGCCTATGGCAAGGTCTTTTGAGATTAAGTACATACTAGCATGAGCTGATTTCATATGCCAAATATGGTTTCTTTAATCTTGGTATTCATAGTGCATATATTCAAAAGCATACCAAGTACACATTATCATATCTATGATCAATAAACAATAATGCCATAGATAAAAACTCTCAATCAAGCATATAGAGAATTCATAGAGTTATTCTTAATAAATTGATTAATCATTTAGCAACTTATCCAATAGTGAGTAAAGCATACTATAAAATGAAGTGATTTGATTATATTTCCAAAAGTATTATCACAAAATTGATCAATACTTGCAATTCAAATTTTAATCAAATACTAAAGCAAAAATAATGATGAGATGCAAGGATTACTGATTTCATTATTATTATTTTTGTTAATAACTTTTCATAAGTATATTATAAGTTTCTTTTGTTCCATGGGTATCTTGGCATATCTATGTCTACATCCTCATATTTTCATTTTGGGTACCCAAGCTTGCTTGGGTCCTTGAGAGTTAGGACATATGGTTCCTTTTGGAACCCAAATCTGTTTAATAGTAATAACTTTACCATTTGATTTAATTGTGTTAGAACGATGGGAAAAGTTGTTATGCCCATTCTTTTTATGTTTGAAATAAGTTATCTTATTTAATGGTTTGCTTGGTGAATTGATAACCTTTTTCTCTAGAGATTTATTGTTAAGTAAAGGAGTCAAGCCAAGTTTTGATTTATCATAAGCAACATATTGGCTTTCAAACATCATTTTTAATCGTTCTGAACTTACGGTGAATTTGTTAATAAAAAATTTTAATTGATTAATTTCTTTACTTAAGTTTTGATTTTCTTTAATTAAGCTATGATTTTTCTGAATCAATTCTTCTGAAAATGATCTTAAGCTTTTATTTTCAGAATTTAGTTTGTCTTGTATTTCAGCAATAGAATTTCTTTCTTTTGAAATTTCCAAATTTAGCTTTTTAAGATTTTTATTTTTCATAGCTAATTTTCTACATTCACCATACAACTCATGAAAAGCATTTAAAAGTTCATCATAAGAAAATTCTTCATGAAATTCATTTGGTGTAAAATTAGATTCAGATTTTACCTTATCTTCTTGTGCCATAAAGCAAAAGTTAGTTACCTCTTGTGGTTCCTTGGAGCTAATATCATCATTGTTGCTCCTAGCTTTTATTTCCTTGCTTGACTCTTCCTTGGTCAAAACTTTCTTCCTTTTTATCTCTTTCTTTCTTTCTTCTTGCTTCCTCTTCTTCTTTGTCTTTAGGAAGCTTTTGAATTTTTTTGTTGTTCTTTCTTCCTCGAGTCGACTCGGGTTTACTTGGAGTCGACTCGACTGACTTGCGAGTCGACTCGAGATCTTCAGGAGACGTCTCGTTCTCAGAGGCCTAAAAGATGATTCTCTGTCTTTTGAACTGTTCTGCCTCGGAGTCGACTCGGGCCTTGTTGGAGTCGACTTGGCTAACTTGGGAGTCGACTCTAAAATACTTGGAGTCGACTCGTTCACAGGATCTCCAAAACTAAGTCTCTGTTTTTCTCTAGGAGTCAACTCGGACAACCTGGGAGTCGACTCGGCTGAGGTGGGAGTTTCAACACCTTTCTCTGCAGTCTCATTGTTAGTATGTAACTGAAGTACATGTGAGCTAATCTGAGATTTATCATAAATATTTTCTAAAGTATCCCAGATCTCCTTAGCAGATAAGCATGCAGAAATTTCATTAAACTTCGTTTCATGAATAGCACAATATAATATGTTCATAGCATTAGCATTCAATTGTGCTAAGTCCTTTTCATTAATAGTTTGAGAGAGTGTGTGAAGGTCATTTATTATGATTTTCCATAAATAATAGTTTTGTGATTGAATAAAAATGCGCATGCGTGCTTTCCAATATGTGTAGTTTATGCCATTAAATAGTGGAGGTCTATCAATTAACTGTCCCTCTCCTAGAAAACTATCTATTTGAGTTGTCATAATCTTTGGCTCTTGTCGGTTAAGACTATAATTAATAAAAGAGCACCTGCTCTGATACCACTTGTTGCCCAAGGTGACAACCCAAGAGGGGGGGGGGGTGAATTGGGTTTTCTAAAAATTATGTTCCCTAATTTTTACTTTGAATAGAATGCAGTGGAATAATAGGATGTTATTTACTTAAGCTCTAGGCAATTACAAGTAAAGCAGTGGAAGATTAAGCTAGAGCAATTATACTATGGCTTTAGGGTGCAATTGATGCAAAATTAACTTATAGTTGTATGATCAATCTTAATCTATGTGTATGGTAAGAATGGAATGGAAGCTAAGCAAATCACTTATAACTCTATAGAAAACAAAGCTAGAGATATTACACAATCAAGCATGAATGGAAGGCATGAAATACAAGAGATAAGGCATCACAAACACAAAGATGTATAGTGGTTCGGTGCACCCCAGCACCTACATCCACTCCCCAAGACCTCTTGGGAATTTCACTATAATCCTTTAGATTACAGTCGGTTGTTTTACAAGCTCACAACCCAACTTGTTGTTTTGCGAGATCACAACGAACTCGGTCGGTTTTCACAGGCTCACCGACTAGAACCAACCGATTGTTTTCACGGGCTCACAATCCAACCCAGTTGGTTTTCCCAAAGGCTCACCAACCACAACCTTACAATGATTGTTTTCCGGGTTCACAATCAACCCAGTTGGTTTTCCCCAAAGGCTCACCAACCACAACCTTACAACGTTGGTTTTTCCCTTTGGCTCACCAACAAACCTTAACCCCTTGATTCAATCCCTTGATTGAATCAAGTTACAAGATATTAGAACAAGAGTTTAAATCAAATACAAGCTTCTCAAATAAGCAAATATAGCAAATGTAAATAAGTAAAGAAAAGAGAAGAAGCCCTCAAACTAATTTGTAGATGGAGGAACTCGGCTTCTTCTTCACTTGCCCCTCTTCTGATTTTGCACGAAGTAGAGGATCTCCGAGGCAGCACACGGATGGAGAGGAAGCTTTGGGATTCACTTGGATGCTCTTCTTCTCTCTATTTTACTTTGAATGGCCCTTTTGTGCTTATGGGAGATTTCCCTTGTAATCTCTTTCAAATCTCTTCCCTAAATATTTTCTCCCACTTCCATGACATCTCCCCTAGCTCTCTTCTTGTTTTTATAGCTTTAGATAACGTGGAAACAAGAATATAGCCGTTAGAGACAAAAATAGAGCCGTTGGACACAGTCTGCACTTCCTGACAATATTACCGTTGGGATCGGAGTCGACTCGCGCGATCAGGAGTCGACTCGTCTGTTGCAGGAGTCGACTCGTGCTTTACTGGAGACGACTCGGCCACTGTTCCAAATTTGAATTATTGTGCATCCTTGACTGGGAGTCGACTCGACTTAACCCGGAGTCGACTCGCCAACATCTGGAGCTGACTTGGCATTTTTGGAGTCGGCTCATCCACTGAAGTCCGTGGATCCAATTTTGAATTTTGTCCTCTCGAGTCGACTCGACTGTCCTGGGAGTCGACTCGAATCTCAGAGCCCGAACTCCCGATCCTCTGTCTTTTGGCTCGTCCAGTCTTGGAGTCGACTCGAACTTCCTTGGAGTCGACTCGGCTCTCAGTTTGCGAAACTTGGTCTTCTGCCTTTTTTGATGTGAAGCTGTCTTGGAGTCGACTCGAGCTGTCTGGGAGTCGACTCGAATCTCAGAGGCAGTAACTTGGTTTTCTGTCTGTTGATGGTCGCGGAGTCTCGGAGTCGACTCGTGCAATGCGGGAGTCGACTCGAATCTCAGAGTCCCAAAAATGCTCTCTGACTTTTTCCTTGTGTTCCGCTGAGAGTCGACTCTTGCTTTCTTTGGAGTCGACCTACCAACCATCGGAGTCGACTCGCGTTCCACTGGAGTCGACTCGAATCTCAGACCCGAAAACTGCTCTCTGACTTTTCTGCCTGTGACTCCTAGGAGTCGACTCAAACTTCTCCGGAGTCGACTCGGTAAACATTGGAGTCGACTCGAAATCCTCAGGAGTCGACTCGAAGACTATTCTTTTGAATTTTTCCTTTGATTTTACTCCTCCAAATTGAATCCTTTGAACTTTAAGCTTGGGCCAATAAATTGTAGCTTTCTTCCAACTTGAGAGCTTTGGAGGCCTTCTTCCAACTTGCTATGTTCCTTGCAAAATAAATATCTTTCTTCTTGCAACACAAACATTAGTATTCATACTTCAAGGTTTTGTGATCATCAAAATCAATCTTTAAATCAATCTTTGGGTCATCAGTCTCCCCCTTTTTGATGATGACAAAACTTGGAGTATATGCAATATAAAATATATTGTGTTCTAGAAGTAATAATACATAGCTAAGTTGCATGAAGTAGAAAACATATATATATTTGAACATACTTCATGATAATGCTTTAGATTTAATCAGCTTAACACAATCAACATATTTAAATTTTAAGCTGATTTGTATTCAATTCAAAGTAATAAAGCATTCTGAGTATATAGCATATACTTAGATATTTCTTCCCCTTTTTGACAACATCAAAAAGATAGTGAAACATTAAGTACAAAGATCAGAGCAGAACACATCGAGTGTGAATTCAAGAGGTTTTTTAATTTGATACCACAGATAGTTTTCTAATCAAGTGTAGGTGGAATCTTTCTTAGGTTAATTCAAGAAGTACCACAAATGATATTCAAGAAAAAATATGAGTGGAAATCTAACCTCTCTTCACTAAGTATGAAAGCTTGTTCATTTAAGACCTTTTGCCCAATCTATTAAGTATTTTATCAACATGAGAGCAATTCAATTAATTTTCAGAGTAAAAGATCAAAACTTATATATTTGGAAAAAACATATTATCATGTTGGATCATTAATTCTTAATGACTTCAAAGTTCTTATATGATAATAAGAGCATTGGGGCACAAATACCAAAATATGAGTTTATGCAATTTTTGATACATCTTTGAGCTCTTTTAAAGACTTTCTTTTATTCCTTTAGAAAATAAGCATAATTTGATTCATAAAATAATGAATTGGCACAAAATAGAAGTTCTAAAGAGCAAGCCAATTAAAACTCATTAGTGAGGTTCAAAATAGATTTTCTAAGAGATACTCAAGAAAATTTAATACATTGTTCTCCCCCTGTTTTATTAAATTAGAGGCTCTTAAGATTTGTAATTTGGTTCATGAGTGATGCATAAGATATACTAACCAAATAACACGCCTCAAGGTGTATCATAAAGATTTTCAGATTTAAATTTCAGATGATACATATTGGAGAGTATTAGGATCACTTTCCATTTAGTATTCTTTTCCTCTCCTATAGATTTATGTAATTAAGTTCCATAAGACCTCTCCTTCTGAAATTTTCTTTCTCCCCCTCAATTGATCATTCCATTTAAGAGTTTAGAATCCTAAGATAATGTTCAATAAGATTGTCAATCTCAAAAATATATTTCAGCTTATTTTCATAAGACTCAAGGTTTGAGACAAGACAACCTTTATAGAACTCATCTCAAGGTATAAACTTATAATTAAAGCAAGTATTATAATATAAGGAGGTTCATCAAAATCAATCCATAAAAATCAAGGTATGCATCAAAATAAAGTGTCTTTGGAATAGGATACTGAATATCTAAAGCTCCCCCTCAAAAGATGCATTCTTCTTTAATCATTTTAAATTGTTGAATTTCAGATTTTAGTGATAAACGTGAATAACACTGAAATTCTGTAATATCAAGAATGTAGAGTGATCTAGAATTATTCAGAATTTATAGTAATCACTCTTTCTAATCCTTTAAGAACAAATTATGCTTTCTCCTAATCTTAGAGAAAATGTATAAAAGTATTAATCAGAAAATGATTCAATTGAAGCTCAATTTCTTTCAAAAGCATTTACATTTTTTTTCTTTTAGAGTCATTTGAGTGAACTGAAATATTTCTAGTTTTAAGATCATTCACTCTATTGATATTCTGATGGAAATCTTTAAGAATGTAGGAGAGAAAAACATATAGATGATCATTGAGGTATATATATTTATAGAACTCAATTTCTTAATCATAGTTTTTCACCAATGTATTCATGAAACACAATAAATCTTCTTAATATCAAAATAAGATCATATATTTAGAAATTTTTGTTTGCAATCAAGATCATCGAAAGACACATCATTTGGACCAATATTAGTACATTTTAACGATAAGAAAAGATATGTTTCGGATGCGTATCGGAGCAATCAACCAAGGCATCAAAATTAATTCTGTTTTTCTTAAATTAAGATTTTATTTTGAAATCATATTGAGTTTAAGCTTTTATACGAAATCAGATTCTGAATTTCATAAAGATTTTCAAAAGAGGCTTTCAAAGTCATAATTTGAGATATGGATCTTCCACATTGTGGCTTATCTTAAATCATTACGATTGAAAACACATATTTCAAGCATATTCAGAATATTTGTATTTATGTTGAATTTTGGTATGAGTTAGCACATTATATACCAAAGTTAAGCAAGTTGATGGATAAGACAAACTCAATTCATTTTGCCTAAATAGAGATATCCTTCTCTTCTCCTTCTTTTTTTTACAAATTTATTTAACTTTCAGATTTTAACGATGATTGTGAATAACAAATCTGAATTTTCTTTTCAATAAAACCAAACAAAAGATGTTATGTAGCATTTCAAACATTCAATCAAATTGTCCAAGTATGGGGTACTACAAAAGATATTGAGAACCCATAATTTAAAATATCATGCCACATGCAAAATATCGTGTGTGTTAAGTCATACATTAAAATATTAAGAACAAGCATGTCAAGTATCAAAATCAATTCTTTTCAAATAAACTCCCCCTATTTAAATATAATTTTGCACTGATTTCATTCTTAAAGTGTGTTTCCATGTGACTAAAAATTTGAATTGGTTCTTTCTTGTATACTTTCATTTACTTTGTCTTTCTTTTAACTTTCTTAAGCTCTATACTCTATTTGCTCCCTATCCGGTGGAGTTGGGAAGGGGCACGAGGTACTACCACTAGCCTCCCTCTTGTGCCGTCCCTAATATGCCCTACACCGAATAGTTGGGTCAAATAGTGCCGGGTACTACCACTAGCCTCCCCATTGGCACCATCCCTATGATGAGCAATATAGAAAGGTTAAAATGTTTACTTCAAACTCTCCCTGTTTGAGTGTAATTAATTATAGATTTTATCCCTTCCAAATGTGCCGAATATATTATGCTTGTTTTGCTTTTCCTTAAGATTGAAGTACTTGCCTTTGCTCAGATTTTTCATCTCTTGAACAATGTCCATTTTCTTTTCTTTATCTCTCTCTCTTTTTGTTTTTCTCAAGTAATCTACATGAAAGAGCAGAATAAAGAAATAATGAAATGTATCGTATAGAGGTATATCATGCAAACACTATTTTCATTATGCCCAAGAATTCGTAGCTTCTCACAAGTCATTCTAAATCAGAGTTTTAATCATATACTTGTGTATTTCATGGTTATGATACAGCCATAGAAATATTTTAGATTGAGCAAACCATGAAATAATTTCTAAAAGTATAAGTCAGTCAATACACATATAGACATGATATCAAAAATTAATAATTAAAGAATTTAATCATGCCATAATAGGATTTAAGTTATTGACTTTGCTCAATTAATTTGTGAGAAAGGTATCTAAAATTACCTATTCATTATATGTTCTTCAAGCCAAACTAGATTTCTTATGTGTGAACTTTTGGCTGAAGAAGATCCTCTCTCTTGTTTGCATGTGAATGTTTAGTGTATCTTACATGAAGATATCCTTCAAGTTGAAATTTCTCATTTTTCTTTCTTGAAGGAAGGTCATTAGTTTCTTTAAGATACAAAGCATTCATCCAATATATATATATATTTTTTAATTAGATGACTCAATATGAGATATGACAATAGTTGCATGTTGAGTCACTTTACTCAAGAGATTTCCTAAATATAAGCAAGCACATACCACTTGAACTAAAGAGATAGATTCATTAACCAAGATAGTTCAAGGACAAGCATGTGAGGCAATAGACAGATTTATCAAGGTCAAATCAATTTAGTTTAGATTCTATTTGCTTAAGATAATTATCAATAAGATGTGTTAACTAAGTTTTAATCAACTTATCTTAAACGTTTGTTTCTATCAAAATTCAGATTATGACATATTTGTTATCAATAAAATATGATTAATTAAAGTTAGATTGAAGTCTTGCACAAGGTCACATAATGAGCATACAATCTGGTCTACTAGCTGTATGATAAAATAATTATTCTATCATGCTTCAATACAGCTTTAAACAATAGATCTACTTTGCTCATCCTTTACAATTTCTACAAGATGGGGTCATAGATATACCTTCTTCACGCCAATCTTCTATAAGAGTTTTCTTGTGGACTAACGTTGGTCAATGAAGATCCCCTTTCCTGTTTGTCTTAATTTGGAGTTTGAGAGAAGATGTTAATTCATTCATCATATTTCAAACTCACCTTGCAATATAACTATTCATATAAATTTTCATTGCTAGAACAAAAATGATGCCATCAATGTGTGCTATGAGCAAGCAAGATATCATAGATTCTTCTTTTTGATGCATAGATTTATCACTATTACTTTCTATCAACAAGGTTACCTAAGCTTTTATATATCAAGCTTTTGATGCTTGTTTTAAATCACATATTGCTTTATCATATATGTAATGTGTAATTTTTAAATATGGTGGTTATTTAACATAGATCTACTTTTTAATGAAATAACCACATAGGAGTGAATTCTACACATTCATTTGACAGAATATAAAGCTCATGAGTCAAGCAAATGATAGTGGTGATCTTTACTTTTAATCATGAAAGAATCAAGATCTATTTCATCTTTTCTTGATTCAGTCTTTTAGTAGTTATCAATTTTTCTTCATTAAGTGCATTTCTGAAAAACTCAATTTTGTTATAATTATTAACAAGTTTTCAGATTGTTATATGTAAAAGATTAACCATATATAATTTGATCTTAGTATCTTGACAATAAATCATTAGTCTCATAGAGAATAAGACGACTTGATATTTTTGCAACTAAAATCTTTTTATTGAATATTCTATATGCATTGCTTGATGAATGATATCCAAGGATAGACATATCTCTATCAGATTTGGCATTATTTTTCATAAGAACATATCAAGCATAACATGTACGACTGAAAAATATGAAAGATATGCAATGGTTCATTTTCCATTTTTCAGAAGATCAAAAGGAGTTTTCATCAAAAATAGATCTAATAGAAATCATATGTATGACAAGCAGTGATGATAGTTTTTTTTTTAAAAAAATCATTTAAGTAGATGACTATCATACACAATTGTCTTTTTCATTTCTTCAAGAATTCTATTAATCCTATTTTACTTAAGGTGTCCTTGGTGCTGAAAATATTATTTTTCTGTGCACAACTTAACACAAAATTGGTTTTCAATCACTATGCCATGATTTCATAGTTTGCAAACCTTTATCATTTGATCGCTTCTTGTGAGTTTGTGCCAATGCAGAAAATATTTTAATTTGAGTGCCAAGAACAAGGCTAATGTAAGCTTTTGAAAAAATTAGTGTTGGAAACAACATCTCTAGATTTAGAAATTATTTTTGTTTGTTTTCTTAGTTAGCATGCATAGTAAAACTTTGACCTTTAAGAGGATAATCTAAGTAAGCCTATGGCAAGGTCTTTTGAGATTAAGTACATACTAGCATGAGCTGATTTCATATGCCAAATATGGTTTCTTTAATCTTGGTATTCATAGTGCATATATTCAAAAGCATACCAAGTACACATTATCATATCTATGATCAATAAACAATAATGCCATAGATAAAAACTCTCAATCAAGCATATAGAGAATTCATAGAGTTATTCTTAATAAATTGATTAATCATTTAGCAACTTATCCAATAGTGAGTAAAGCATACTATAAAATGAAGTGATTTGATTATATTTCCAAAAGTATTATCACAAAATTGATCAATACTTGCAATTCAAATTTTAATCAAATACTAAAGCAAAAATAATGATGAGATGCAAGGATTACTGATTTCATTATTATTATTTTTGTTAATAACTTTTCATAAGTATATTATAAGTTTCTTTTGTTCCATGGGTATCTTGGCACATCTATGTCTACATCCTCATATTTTCATTTTGGGTACCCAAGCTTGCTTGGGTCCTTGAGAGTTAGGACATATGGTTCCTTTTGGAATCCAAATCTGTTTAATAGTAATAACTTTACCATTTGATTTAATTGTGTTAGAACGATGGGAAAAGTTGTTATGCCCATTCTTTTTATGTTTGAAATAAGTTATCTTATTTAATGGTTTGCTTGGTGAATTGATAACCTTTTTCTCTAGAGATTTATTGTTAAGTAAAGGAGTCAAGCCAAGTTTTGATTTATCATAAGCAACATATTGGCTTTCAAACATCATTTTTAATCGTTCTGAACTTACGGTGAATTTGTTAATAAAAAATTTTAATTGATTAATTTCTTTACTTAAGTTTTGATTTTCTTTAATTAAGCTATGATTTTTCTGAATCAATTCTTCTGAAAATGATCTTAAGCTTTTATTTTCAGAATTTAGTTTGTCTTGTATTTCAGCAATAGAATTTCTTTCTTTTGAAATTTCCAAATTTAGCTTTTTAAGATTTTTATTTTTCATAGCTAATTTTCTACATTCACCATACAACTCATGAAAAGCATTTAAAAGTTCATCATAAGAAAATTCTTCATGAAATTCATTTGGTGTAAAATTAGATTCAGATTTTACCTTATCTTCTTGTGCCATAAAGCAAAAGTTAGTTACCTCTTGTGGTTCCTTGGAGCTAATATCATCATTGTTGCTCCTAGCTTTTATTTCCTTGCTTGACTCTTCCTTGGTCAAAACTTTCTTCCTTTTTATCTTTTTCTTTCTTTCTTCTTGCTTCCTCTTCTTCTTTGTCTTTAGGAAGCTTTTGAATTTTTTTGTTGTTCTTTCTTCCTCGAGTCGACTCGGGTTTACTTGGAGTCGACTCGACTGACTTGCGAGTCGACTCGAGATCTTCAGGAGACGTCTCGTTCTCAGAGGCCTAAAAGATGATTCTCTGTCTTTTGAACTGTTCTGCCTCGGAGTCGACTCGGCTAACTTGGGAGTCGACTCTAAAATACTTGGAGTCGACTCGTTCACAGGATCTCCAAAACTAAGTCTCTGTTTTTCTCTAGGAGTCGACTCGGACAACCTGGGAGTCGACTCGGCTGAGGTGGGAGTTTCAACACCTTTCTCTGCAGTCTCATTGTTAGTATGTAATTGAAGTACATGTGAGCTAATCTGAGATTTATCATAAATATTTTCTAAAGTATCCCAGATCTCCTTAGCAGATAAGCATGCAGAAATTTCATTAAACTTCGTTTCATGAATAGCACAATATAATATGTTCATAGCATTAGCATTCAATTGTGCTAAGTCCTTTTCATTAATAGTTTGAGAGAGTGTGTGAAGGTCATTTATTATGATTTTTCATAAATAATAGTTTTGTGATTGAATAAAAATGCGCATGCGTGCTTTCCAATATGTGTAGTTTATGCCATTAAATAGTGGAGGTCTATCAATTAACTGTCCCTCTCCTAGAAAACTATCTATTTGAGTTGTCATAATCTTTGGCTCTTGTCGGTTAAGACTATAATTAATAAAAGAGCACCTGCTCTGATACCACTTGTTGCCCAAGGTGACAACCCAAGAGGGGGGGGGGGGGGGTGAATTGGGTTTTCTAAAAATTATGTTCCCTAATTTTTACTTTGAATAGAATGCAGTGGAATAATAGGATGTTATTTACTTAAGCTCTAGGCAATTACAAGTAAAGCAGTGGAAGATTAAGCTAGAGCAATTATACTATGGCTTTAGGGTGCAATTGATGCAAAATTAACTTATAGTTGTATGATCAATCTTAATCTATGTGTATGGTAAGAATGGAGTGGAAGCTAAGCAAATCACTTATAACTCTATAGAAAACAAAGCTAGAGATATTACACAATCAAGCATGAATGGAAGGCATGAAATACAAGAGATAAGGCATCACAAACACAAAGATGTATAGTGGTTCGGTGCACCCCAGCACCTACATCCACTCCCCAAGACCTCTTGGGAATTTCACTATAATCCTTTAGATTACAGTCGGTTGTTTTACAAGCTCACAACCCAACTTGTTGTTTTGCGAGATCACAACGAACTCGGTCGGTTTTCACAGGCTCACCGACTAGAACCAACCGATTGTTTTCACGGGCTCACAATCCAACCCAGTTGGTTTTCCCAAAGGCTCACCAACCACAACCTTACAATGATTGTTTTCCGGGTTCACAATCAACCCAGTTGGTTTTCCCCAAAGGCTCACCAACCACAACCTTACAACGTTGGTTTTTCCCTTTGGCTCACCAACAAACCTTAACCCCTTGATTCAATCCCTTGATTGAATCAAGTTACAAGATATTAGAACAAGAGTTTAAATCAAATACAAGCTTCTCAAATAAGCAAATATAGCAAATGTAAATAAGTAAAGAAAAGAGAAGAAGCCCTCAAACTAATTTGTAGATGGAGGAACTCGGCTTCTTCTTCACTTGCCCCTCTTCTGATTTTGCACGAAGTAGAGGATCTCCGAGGCAGCACACGGATGGAGAGGAAGCTTTGGGATTCACTTGGATGCTCTTCTTCTCTCTATTTTACTTTGAATGGCCCTTTTGTGCTTATGGGAGATTTCCCTTGTAATCTCTTTCAAATCTCTTCCCTAAATGTTTTCTCCCACTTCCATGACATCTCCCCTAGCTCTCTTCTTGTTTTTATAGCTTTAGATAACGTGAAAACAAGAATATAGCCGTTAGAGACAAAAATAGAGCCGTTGGACACAGTCTGCACTTCCTCACAATATTACCGTTGGGATCGGAGTCGACTCGCGCGATCAGGAGTCGACTCGTCTGTTGCAGGAGTCGACTCGTGCTTTACTGGAGACGACTCGGCCACTGTTCCAAATTTGAATTATTGTACATCCTTGATTGGGAGTCGACTCGACTTAACCCGGAGTCGACTCGCCAACATCTGGAGCTGACTTGGCATTTTCGGAGTCGGCTCATCCACTGAAGTCCGTGGATCCAATTTTGAATTTTGTCCTCTCGAGTCGACTCGACTGTCCTGGGAGTCGACTCGAATCTCAGAGCCCGAACTCCCGATCCTCTGTCTTTTGGCTCGTCCAGTCTTGGAGTCGACTCGAACTTCCTTGGAGTCGACTCGGCTCTCAGTTTGCGAAACTTGGTCTTCTGCCTTTTTTGATGTGAAGCTGTCTTGGAGTCGACTCGAGCTGTCTGGGAGTCGACTCGAATCTCAGAGGCAGTAACTTGGTTTTCTGTCTGTTGATGGTCGCGGAGTCTCGGAGTCGACTCGTGCAATGCGGGAGTCGACTCGAATCTCAGAGTCCCAAAAATGCTCTCTGACTTTTTCCTTGTGTTCCGCTGAGAGTCGACTCTTGCTTTCTTTGGAGTCGACCTACCAACCATCAGAGTCGACTCGCGTTCCACTGGAGTCGACTCGAATCTCAGACCCGAAAACTGCTCTCTGACTTTTCTGCCTGTGACTCCTAGGAGTCGACTCAAACTTCTCCGGAGTCGACTCGGTAAACATTGGAGTCGACTCGAAATCCTCAGGAGTCGACTCGAAGACTATTCTTTTGAATTTTTCCTTTGATTTTACTCCTCCAAATTGAATCCTTTGAACTTTAAGCTTGGGCCAATAAATTGTAGCTTTCTTCCAACTTGAGAGCTTTGGAGGCCTTCTTCCAACTTGCTATGTTCCTTGCAAAATAAATATCTTTCTTCTTGCAACACAAACATTAGTATTCATACTTCAAGGTTTTGTGATCATCAAAATCAATCTTTAAATCAATCTTTGGGTCTTCATGATGCCTACTTGGCTGAAATTGGGTGGTCCTATGTTGTGAATAGGACGATCCATTTTGCCCCCATCACTATCCATTGAGGATATTTTAGTTATTTTAATTTGAAACCGTTAATTTTTTAACGGCGTTAGGTAGCATGATACATATGAAAAAATAAGAATAAAAAAAAATAACAAAAAAAGTATTTGACAAGACATGCAACTATCAATTTTAGAAGGATATTCATATAAAATTTGATATTTAGAATAGTATTCATGTAAAAAAAAAAAAAAAAATCTCCAATGGATCCACCGCTGATAGCCCTGGAATACATGTTTAGGGGGTCAATGACAACTCCAATTTGGTGCTGCTTAATGCTCGCAACAAGCGTGACATTGGAACAGTTCAGCTGGAGTTGTATATAGACTACAAAGTCAGGAACGCTGATTAGAACTTCCATTAAAAAATCAGAAAAAACAGTTAATTGGACTGCTTATATGTGGAGTGCCCAAAAGATAACATTAATTTCTTAAACAATTAGTTTTCGCAATAAGTACCAGGTAGCATATAAATAATAGTAAAATTCATAAAGTGCTAATAATTCTTAATCATTTCAGCTGCTTGAGAAGAGTGAAAAGATCATGATTTAGAGAATCTTATAACCGTGGACGTATATTGAGCAAAACTCGAATTCAGCCTATGTGAAATCAGAAGGAAGGAGTATTAATTAAGTTATTCTCCATGCACCGCATGGTGAATTCCTCTCTGACAATGGCTCATTTTCTTGGCTCCCTTCGAGCTGGTTCACACTTCTATTTTACGCCGTCATCGGATGGCACGTCTATGTAATTGTCGAAAAAAATATAATTAACAATTAAAAAAAGGAATATAAGGAGATAGTATTCTATAATTAGAAAAATATTAATAGCTGTCCAGTCTAAGTTCTTATTCGATCAATCTTGCTGCTGCCCTCCCAATACAGGCCACCACCCAGCACCTAACGACAACCCTAATATAATTAAAGATTACAGAGAATCTGCAGAGAAATAAAGAATAGATCGGTAACGAGAATCTTTAAAGTTTCTAGATATGGCGATACGACCGTAATAAAAATAGAAGAGATGATAACGGCAGATTATGTGATTGGTGAAAAATTTTAACAATAAAAATGTTACTGGCTGATATAAGTCGTTATGTAATTCCTAAAATTACTCTAACAAAATTATATTAATAAAAAAATAATAAAAATTGATACAAATAATACTAATTAAAAATATTTTTAAACTATCGCACCCACCAAAGCCACCTATAAAACTCCCTCTACCTGCTTAGGCCTGCAAAGCTATCAACATGCTCTTTTCCATCTCCTCTGCACACCAATTAAAGGTGGTCTCCGGCCAAACACTCTTGCCGTCCATCACCCGCAATCGAGATGCAAAAGATTGCCTGCGCCGTCCTAACCATCGCTGCCGCCGCCTCGGCCGCCACGGCCTTGGCTGCTGATGCCCCGGCCCCGGGCCCCGTCAGCGCCTCCTTTGAGGTCACCCTTTCTATTGCTGCTTTGATCGGGGCCTCTGTCCTCTCCTTCTTTGCCTTCTATTTGCAGTAGGCCTCACAAAAAGAAAGAAAGAAGAAGATATGACTCTTTTTGTTTGCTGATCTTTTTATCTTTTGTTTCTCTCTCTCTCTCTCTCTCTTCTTGCATTATTGTTTTCTTCGCTACTTCTCTAATTTCCTCCTCCCTGCTGCATTGGTTTGGTTTGAGGGAAGTGCTGGATGGGATTTATATAGATTTATTTTGCATATTTTTTTGGATTCTTATGAAGTAAAAGACCCTTAAGATAGTATTAATTATGTTTTTTTTTTTAATTTGGCTACACTTATTTCGTTTTGAGGCAAATACTGTAATGCTACTCTATAATTTCTTACGTGCTTTACTTCTATCGACATGGCAATTTCTTAACAAATACAGGAAGGCAAGAAACGATTATTCTCAACAAAAAAAAAAAGGCAGCAGCTAGTAAGGGTGCATGTCATAGCCAATGTTAAACTGGATCATGTTTAGGTCCAAAGATTGATCAGTCCAACTGAAACCAGCCTCAATACGCATACCAATATTGGCTCAGCAATCATCGCAACCTCACCAAACATGACTTATAAGTCTGTTATACAATCAAAAATAAAGGAACTCAGGATTCTTTTATGAACTCAAGTTCCAACAGATGTAATTGGTAGAGTTTTCGAGGTTGATGCCAACAACCGAGACCCTAAATTAATTGAATAATTAAAGTTGTTCTACTTGTTCAATGAATCTCTCCTTCTCTAATCTTTTTCTTTTGTTTGTCTACAACTTCCTATGAATCTAAACAAAGTAGTTCCAATAGACCCGAAAAGAAGGAATAGTAATTTTTGACGAACAAGAGAAAAAATTATTATTATTTTGATACAAGACGGCACAAGAAAAGAAATTTTCCATCCTTTTCTTGTGATGTTCATATCAATTTTAACGGGAATTTCTTCCATCCCAGTTCCGAGGTAAAAAGACTATTATGAACATCCAACCACGCCCAACCTTACCCTTGGCCTGTTTTAATTAATGGGCATCTTTTAATTCAAAATGTCAAGGATTTTCAGTACAATCTGGCTTCTAAAATCAACACCCTGTGTTATTTCCACTGAATCCAAGAAGATATGGACCTTCTCTACCTTGTTACCACCACAAATTGTCAAGCAATGTTTAGTATTCCTCCTTATAGATTTTCTCCATCTTGCTATAATTAATGACAAGATGGCATTGCCCGCAGCTATACCTTGTGCATCACCAGCCATTTCCAAGCATGGAGTGGCACTTTTTCTACCAAGTAACAGTCCTCTCTTAACAATGTGGCATCGCCCACACACATCTACAGGGCGGCTCCTCCCATCAAAAAACAAAACTTCTATCCTGCGGTCTTCCTTCTTACAAGGGTTCCCTGAATCATTAGCATGAAAGGTTACCTATTGGCTCTCCTGAATTCTAGCCATACCAGTGAAACACCAAAGATTATCGGCCAACTATAACAACATAGAGCAGGCTCTAAAGCAGCATTCAGTTGCGAGCTAATAACCATGTAAAGTGAATAGGTAAGAATCTAAAGTGAACCCCACATTGCATTTCAATTTTTAACAAGTTATAGCATGAACTTATAAGAATCACTTCATGGATTCCTGGAAGCATGTACTTGCAAGGCCATCAAAATTTATAGATATGTGGGCTAGAAGAACAGTCCTTGCCTCTTGGCTGAGACAGGATAATGGAATTAACAGAGCTCGTTAGGATATTGCCAAAAACTGGGGCCTGTGGAAGATCAGCATATGATTGGATTGATGGCATCTGCCCATCACAGTTGTACGAATTGCAGAAAACGAATAACGAAGCTGTGCGGGTTAGCAAGCGAAAAATGAGAGTCTAAAAGAGAGAGAGAAGCATAAAGACCTCAAGATGCGGCAGGTTCTTTGTCATGCCCAGATTTCATTCAGATGTATCCAGTTTGATTAGTAAAAACTATGCTGCTCTGCTGGATTCAATTCCACGCCTCCTCTGTTATGTATCCCTATGCTTCTTCCAATTTAAATCAGGCTTTGTCCCATTCAAGGATGGCTTAAGTCCAGACCTACACCACTGTCATAGAAGATCGCCAAAAAAGATTAGCTAATGCACTTTTAGTACACTAGAAATGATGAGGTTTTCAAAGTTGAGTGCCTTTCAAGAGAAAACTTCTGAGTGTCCGAGGGAAAAATATTAGTTGAAGGCCCTCCTCAGCATGTGGTCTCCGTGTTAGAATAATTTCAAAATATGGGCTTTCACTGATTGCGTATTTTTATTTTATAAAACGGATTAGACATATGACTCATAGTGGTATTATAATTAAGCCCAATATCATGTGTGATCACTTTGTTTTATGGGCTTTAGTACACCTTGGATGTATAGGATTGAGTCCTATTTATTATGGTAATTTTGGTATGTAGGCCAGAAAACCTAATTAGAGTTGGAGCCCCTCCCTTAGGTTTTCTATATAAAGACTAGGTCCCCCTCTCCTCTCCAAATAGTTTTTATCTTGCTTTATTGACGGCTATCTTTTGTGAGAAGCAAGAAAGGGAAGATCAAGCCGCTGTTATTTCAAATAATTTGAAGAATCGCATTTAATATATCTTCCGTAGGTATATGTCCTAAACTTGAATACAATATTATTGTGATTCTAAACCCTAGCATATTATTATTTACGATTAACACTTCGGCCTAACAATCTTTTCGTCCACCGCCAGCAGCTAATGGAATGAGGAAGATTGCCTCCACCTAGGTCGCCATGGCCTTGGCTGCTGAAACCCTGGCCCCAGGCCCCGCCAGCTTCTCCTTTGAGGTCACCCCTGCCATTGGCGTGGTGATTGGAGCCTCCATCGATCCTCTCATTCTTCGCTTTCTACGTGCAGTAGGCCTCACAAGGAGATAGAAAGAGGAAACCCACCATGCAAGGAGATACGGGAGTAACTCTCCTCATCTGTCGAAGATCTTTTATCCTTTCTTTCTTTCTTTAAATTCCCTCCTCTTATATTGTTCTTTCTGATCCACTACATTTGTTTGGTTTAAGAGAAGAAACTGGTTGGGATGCGTTTGTATTTAATGTGAGTTCCCGCGTATATTTTTGGAACAAAAGATTCTACAAGGTATTATTTATCTTTCAGGTACGTTATAATTTCTTACGTCTGATATCTTAAAAAGAGTTCCGATTCCTGGATAATACAATCTAGCATTGCTCTTCTGAGATCTTAACTACGGTCAGCATGACAAAAGGGAACCGAATATTCTTAACTAGAACAACGATGGCAGCCAGTCATAAGAATCTTTGATGGTTGCAGTACTATAATCCAAAATTACCTGCAATCCTCGTATGTCTGTCAAAAAACTATTGTTGCGGCCCAAAACCTAATCTGATGGATTGATCAACTCGGAACGAGCTGGTCTACACGGTATGGGACCCTCCGATGCTTAAATCAAGCAGAGTTTTAGTGGAACAGAGGAGATTTGGGAATACGAGCTATGAGCTAAAAGTAAGGTGAAAGTTCTCATGCTTGGGTCCCCTGATCTGGTTTACATAGAAAGAAAGGTAAAAATCCATCAAGATCATGTCACGAGATCTTCAAAGGATTTATCAGCTGCTCTAGATCGTCATATTTTTTCTCATCTACTGCTTTAAGATCATGCTGAACTGTAACCATTTGTGCTATTTGCCTGGAGGTTCATTCGAGCGTCGATGTTGCGAATCACTTAGCCATTAGTCAGCCAAACTGGCGTCCACGATCTTAATGGGCATCAAATCTAGGCCATCTCATCTATGAATAGGATGAGGTTCAATCACCAGCCTCTTTGCGCACCTCCCTATCTTTCTGACCTCTTTCCGTTTGGAACCAGTTTCGTGCTAAGAGCTCTTTAATTTCGATCAATCAAACACCACCTCCTCCCGGACCTAGCTAAATAAAGAGCATTTCTTGTCTCGATGACCAAAATTTTTCCCGAGAATTTATGGTTTCTAAGAACTCACAGGTTTCTGTAACCCCCGGATCCCTTGCACTGATCTCAGAGTCAGAGCATGCGTGTGGAAATAGTTTGGTTCTCATGTCAAGATGCAGATGCATGTCAAAGGACTTCGAGCTGAATGCAACAATCCCATGATGTTCACCCTTATCCACCAGCAAAAACAAAATTTGATGCAAATTAAGAGATATTTATTAAATTATATTCTTGACCCCTGATGGCTTGCTTTCCTCATACCCCCTAAGATTTGATTCATGACTTCATCATATGACCTGGTTAGGGATGGTTGAGTCCAGATGCAACCAGTACCAGCCCTGTGCTAAACAAGCCTTCTTTGAAGCAACAAATCAGTAATCACATTTTTTTAGCACTTTTGATACAAGAGGGTTCCTGTGATTTCACTCTAAAAGTGAAGCAGAACTAACCAAAAATTTAGTGTTAGGGGAAAATAGTCTTCACTATCTAATAACTTGGGCAATTTGAATGTTGAAGGCACCTCCCCCTCGGTCTCCCCTGGCCCGTGGCAGGGTGGTCTTCGACCGAGAATTTTTTTGGCTTCCTAGAAGCTTCCTCACGAAGGCCTCGTCTTGCAGAGCGAGGGATTAGCATTGTCTATCTGGCCTACTATAGTTGGTTAGATAAGAATGTCCGAATTTTCGAGAACAACAGGGTGTATTCGAGGGTGGTGGCAGACAGAGCTCTACTTCATGCGGCGGAGATTATTTACACTTCTGTGACGGCTTCCTTTGGGACGACTAGGGACATCTGGGACTCCCACTCTGCTCTTGTAGTGACTAAGACCGTTTTTGTTTCTTAGGAACCCCTACTTCCTGACTTTCTCAAAGTGAACTTCGATGGTAGTGTTAGTAAGGGATGGGGTAGCGAAAGTGTGGGACTTGTCATCAGAAACCACGACACCAAACTGAGGACGGTCGGGGGGCAGCGGATCTTCGATACTTCTGTGATTAGTGCCGAGCTTAGAGCCCCATAAGAGGGCATCACCTATGCGAGGTTTGTTCTGGATGCACACCGCATCCTTCTCGAGAGGAACTTAGCTACGGTGATCGAGTGGATCCGAGGTTGGCGCAACGTTGCTAGCAGAATGATAATGATCCACAACATGTGCAAACTCTTGAGAGAGTGTGACTCCTTCTAGGCCACTTATATCTACCGAAAGACGAATGTTGCTGTTGACTAGGTTGCCTCTTACGCGGCTCATCATTTCAGAGGTTTTCTCAGAGAGAATTATGTGTCTACTCATTTTTTTGCTAACTTTTTTTTTTCTGATTTTGTTGGTTGTACCTACATCCGTCGTGTGTGAGGCACCGTTAAAAATTAAAAAAAAAAAAAAATCCCTCCTCAGCAAGTAGAGAAGAGAAATTGGATTTCTTCCTTAAGTATGCTGATTCCATTTGCAAGGACAAGATGCAGAGTTGTATCAAATAAATAAAGGGCACTGCATGGAATTCATGTTCAACTTGTGAAATTTTATAATGGCATGGCTTGTTTTGACTTAATAAATTGAGAAAGATCCATTCACGTCGCCCATCTCCTCCATCACAGTTTCAACTAATGGTTAGAAACTTAGAAGTCCAACATCTCATAGCTATGCAATGCTTGAATAAATAATTAAGCGTTGGTGGTTTGGGGGTTTATGACTTGGGGAAAAAAAAAACAGCAAATAGGGGACTGTGTTGATCCCCTTCTCCTTCCCCGTTCTGATGGCCTCCTTCCTCTCTCGCAGAACAACCCATAAACTCCTCCTCCGAGATCCTAAAAACCCTAATCTCAACTCCTTTACTGCCCTCCTCCAGCTCAACTCTCATCTCAGAATTCTCTGCAAACCAATCCCCATTCCCTCCGATCTCACTCCCTTTCTCTCGGATTTTCCCAAACCTAATCTTGGCTTCCTCAAATCCTACCCGATTTCCCCCAAAAATCTCCAATCCCGTTCCCTTTTCCAGCAAAGCTTCACAATCCCCAATCTTGGGCCCTACTCCTCACTGAGTTCCATAAACCCTCGCATTTATGGGCTCAAATCCCACTCGAACCTTTCCAAAATCGTAACTTTGGATCCACCCGGCGGTCCCAATCCCAATCCCAGCTCCAGGAACTTCTCCTCGAGCTCGCCGGAGAGCTCCTCCGATGCCGGAGACCCTCTCCGATCCCCTGAATTCCAGCACCAGGAGATCACCGGTCCCACGGTGGAGCGCGACGTCTCCGCCCTTGCGAACGAGACCCGTCAGGTGCTCGACTCCCTGAGGAAGTCCATCTACCACCTCAGCACCACCCTCGCCGTCCTCGGCATCGGCCACCTGGGCCTTGGGGCTTGGATCGCCTACGCCGTGCGGCCCCCCGACGAGGTCTTGATCCAGGGCCTAATGGCCTTCGCCTTCCCCTTCTCGCTGGCTTTTCTTATGCGCCGGAGCCTCAAGCCAATCACTTTCTTCCGGAAGATGGAGGAGCAAGGCCGGCTTCAGATCCTCACCCTCACTCTCCAGGTATCGAAGAGCGTGAACCTCTTGTTCTTGAGGACTCGCGTGGTCTCGGTCTGTTGCATTCTGGGCATTTCAGCTGGGTCTTTGGTCACTCTCTGGTTGCGGTGAGATAAATTTGTTCTGAGACTTCGTCGAGGTATCATGTTGTCCCTGTGCTTTTTTTAAAATTTTCAATTCTGAATTCGGTGTTCTAAATAGATGTTGTGGAGCTGATGAGTCCTCTACAGTGCAAAATAATGTAAATTTTGAGTAATACTTCTGCAGCATTTTGGTTTTTCATCTTTCTTAAAGTTGGCACTTCTAAGGATCTCTGTGTGTTTAGCAATTTACAGCATCAAAAAGGAGAAATTTCAGCATCCTTCTTCTTAAAGTTTTGCTTGATCTTTGTCTGCAGTTTAGCATGATGTTGCTTTCGTTTTTCAATTTAAAGTTTGCAATTGGCTTCAGCAATGGTTGCATCAGTTTTAGTTTATTTCAATCACGATCTGAAGTCATCAGCCGATTCTTTCTGGAATGAATTTGGAAAAAAAAAAGGTCTTTCTGTGATATTTTCTCTGTTTTGATCATGATGATGATATTCTTACTTTTCCTATTGCTATAATAACTGTCTCCTTTTCAAGAATGCAACTCAGTAACCATCACCATTGTGTCTCCTTTCATAACTCAGTCAGCTATTGCTATTATAGCTCCCAAAAATTAAACTCTGTAGAACCATAACTTATTGGCATGTCACATTTTCAAGAGAATGTTGACCCATCTGGCATAAGCTTATAGAGGATTCATGTAAAGTTTATCCACCAAACATGGTAACTTCAACCCATCGCTATGTTCATTTTCTATGCAACAATTGTTTGTTGAGAGAGTGCTAATAACTCTATATCAGATAGGGATGGGACCTTAATAGTGATTATATACTCATGAGCCAATCCACCTACCTACTTAAGCTTTTGGGTTGGACTTCAAAATGCTACCAGAGCCCAGGATCCCTTTTGCCCACAGATCCACCAAAATTGTCACTACCAATTGACATATCACCTCTCTTTAGGTCTTAGCCCTCCTCGGGCCCTACACTTGAGAGAGGGTGTTGCGGGAGTGGCAAAAATCCCATATCAGACAGGGAAGGGATGTTACTATGTTAGTAGTGCTTATATACTCATGGTCCATCCGCCCAATAGCTTAAACTTTTGGTTAGGACTTCAGCATGGTATCAAAAGCTGATTGTTCCTCTGGCCAATTCTTTAACATGCTCACTTCTAGTTCACATGATAATAATCCCACGTCGGATAGTGAAGGGGCCGTAGCAGTGCTTATATGCTTACGGGCCCATCCACCTACTAGCTCAAGCTTTTCTGCTGGACTTTAACATTGTTGACCGATGTTGTAGGTAACTTTTTAACCTACTCCTCTTGTTTACCATTGATAGAAAGAAGTTGGTAAAATTGTCCCTGTGACTGATGAAGAACCTACTTGATTGTATCCACTGGATTTCTTCAAGCAACCCACACCTCTTGTACCGCTCATGTGTTTTATAGTGTAAAAGAGAGAACACATTACTCCTTCTGGACATGAACTATTCCTCGAATTCATGGGTTGCAAGTATTATGCTTATCCAATTTACCAATTTTAGAATTTCATCAAACAAATCTTCCATGTTGGTAATTTCTCCATTGTTATGCTGTTTTCCAGAAAAACCATTCATAGCTCTTAAAATCTATCAATACTCTAGATATCGCCATTCTCCATCTACCATAATGGATAGCAACACAGAAATCTTTGGTATTAAGCCTATTCTTTTTCAAATTTAGAATAAGCTGGTACCTTGGGTAACTGCATTTACCCTAAAATTTAAGAGTATGTCAACAGTGGATGCCTTGGTAGGACCTCTTGTATAAAACTTGATAACAACAATGCCTCCCAATGACAGAAAAAAGAACTATCAAATTCACAAAAACAAGGATTCTTTTTTTGAATTCTATTAGGAAATTTTCAACAGATTCTCAAGGGGATTGTACCAAAAATAATTTCTGCATCCTGCTACAAGTTATTAAGTTCATTATTTGTCTGTAGAGATCAACTGATAACACAAGTCATTGAGTAAAAATATGAAGCTCGGCACCAAGTTGGTAGTCTTCAGGTTCTCTTGTTGTTTGATGCTCTCCGGCCCGCCATTATTCTGTTAAATTGCCTTGGATAATCATTTCTTGACAGCAAAGAACAAAAGATAGTTAGCAGCTACTGTATTTATTGATTGCTGTGAAGTTATTCTTTGCCGACAGCAGATGTCATTTGTAACTACAGTTGCCTTGCATGAGGTCAAGGTGTTCCGTAAGTATGAACCACTGAGTGCTGTTTGTCCAACTGCTGACGACAGTGCATCCACTTCGTCTTATCTCTAGATGCAATTCTTATTGGTGAGAACGGTTTTAAGGACTAAGCTGTATTAGCTTGTATGCAATATGCTGCACTGACTGGATATGCTATGGTATGGGGGCTTGGTATGCCCCTGTAATGACATATAATATAGCTGTTGTGCCAACTACAACATCACACCATATATCACTATAATTGCACCCCAAGATTAATTAAATCATTCCTTAGAGAATATTTATTGTGTTTCATTTAAGCTAAAAAATCAGGGGTTGAGAAAAAACAGCTCCATAGATTGGCAGAAACACATTGCATTTGGCAGCAGCTTGTTCTAAATGCCAGTATTACTCCTCTGGTCCTACAAATGCTAGGAACTGGTGTCTGACCAGCTGTAGTTTCTATTAGATTTTGGGCCCTCCAAATTTAGGTGCAGACATGAGACTTTTTGTCAACCAGATTGCTGTTTCTCTAGATGATACAACTTCCTCTCCAAATGGTCTTAGTACAGCAGCAAGTTCCTCAAGCCTCTCCTGCTTTAGCAGCTGTGCACATAGCTCAAGGAGGGACTCCAAAGCATTAGCTCTTTGCTGGATAATGTTCAAGTTGTCCCACTCAGCTTGTATGCTATCACCATTTACAAGGGTAAGTGTGCTCACAGATGAGGTCACTTCTGCAACTCCACCTGTCTCTTCTATGTCAGTTTTTGTTCTTTGCAAGAGAGGGATGCTAGCAGGTCTTGCTGGGCCTGCTTCATCTCCACTTCTTACCGATGTCTCACATTGTACACATATGTCATCTGACTTCACTCCTTTTGAGTCCATAGCAGTAGCTTCCACCTTCAAGGTGCGTATTAGAGTTCCATCAGTTTGGTCTGTTTGGTGTTTCTCTGTAGGCATGCACCCAATTTTTTCACTGGTTAGTTGATTGCCTTTAAATTTCTCTTGTTCATCTGTATTCTTAACCAGGAGGCTGCCATTATAATCCTGTCCTCTTTCGTCAACATCAGTACGCGTCCATATCTTAGAACTACTAGGATCAATCCTCTTAATCTCATTGTTATTCAGGTTACCAGCAGAGTGGAGATCTACTGTGTCATTAATGGACTTTCTTGATGAGCTTCCTTTATTCCTTCTTATTGGTTGAGCTACATGTCCTGACTGTCTTGATGCATCATCTCCTGCCGCACTACGACTACCGACGGTGCCAGCTTGTGGCTGACTGTTACCTCGGCTTCTTGCTCGTTTCTCTGGTGAACTGTTGTTGTTACTCTTTATTGGAAGGTAAATAGGAGAAGGATTACAGGATTCAGCAAGATATGGCTGCAAATAGGAGTCCCTCAATAGCTCTGCAGCCTGAACATATGGAACTATAGACATAAGCATGTGTTGAAGTGTTTGAATTGCTTAGATAAAGGAGGGTCATTGGAACTCACAGTAGGTCTATGTTCTGGATTTTTCCTCAGCATGCATTTGATCAATCGCTTCCTGTCATTTATATAGCATTTGATCTCAATTGATAAAGCTGTTTGTGATGAATCTATAGTTGAAACCAACTACAGCAGTAGTTAGTGTAAATAGAATTGATGCTGTATATAATTTACGAGATCAATTGCATGGCATCAAGTTGTTATCTGTAGCAAGGTTAACAAAATATCAGATTTGAGATACTATGGAGGACAGCATACTCACAGTGAAGAAGAGTATACAGTGGGCATCGGTGATATGCAGGATCTGTTTATTTTATTGATCAATCCTGCCATGTCCTGTCCAAATATTTTCATAGCAAGGTGGGGTGTGTTTGGTTAGATTAATTTCTCATTTAACAATACTAGGAGATTTGCTCTGTCCGCAGCCAAAGGATTCGACATTTAAAATATATCTTGATGTACTTACTGGGGCTCGGAATGCCGGGCGATGTGCTGCAATCTCAAACATACAGCAACCTGAACTTTGTAATAGGAGACAATACAAAATAATAATAATAATAAGTGTTATTCATGCTTGCTGGGTCTCTGAAGTGTGCATGTGCACTCACTCAAATTTGAAAGCTTGATGCTAAGTCTCACCAAGTGACCAAATATCTGATTTGTAGCCGTAGGGTATGTCTGCTAGTATCTCAGGGCACATGTAGTTGGGAGTGCCTACAACCTACAGAGAGTGCAAAATATTATAAGATATCTGAAAGAGAACTAAATTAGAAGATCATTTTTCCATGTGTGTAGCAAATATCATTTAATCTTTTATAATGCAAAAGAGCAGCATTTTATGTCACAGAACCATGCTTGAATGCTTCAATTATGTTGCTTTTTGGTTGCAAATATGATTTTTCTTTGGTTCTGTTCCTTCAAATGGACCAATATGGTGGAGGATTTTTTTTTTTTTTTGGACAATAGCATTTGTTTTAATAAAAGAAGCTTAGACGTTTCCTATCTTTAGTGATAGAAGTTGATTTCGTAAACATCAACTTTGATGATTCAGGTTCTTTCAAGGAATCTGGCTTGCAACTAATTGGAACTGACTTAGGTCAGTCGATTTCCAATCTAACAGGTTGTGGATTCATGATGGGAAAAAACATCTCACATCTCTTTAGTGAAGGCAGTCATCCAATGTCAGATATAACAAGTTTCTCTAGAAGGAACCAGGTGGTTATCCTTTAAGTGATTTCAAATTTGATAAATGTTGCCTGTGTGAACTAATCAGGGAAGGCATAGACCAAGTATTGCCAATGCGTCTGAGTGAGAGAAATTAGGAAAAAGAGGTGGCTAATTTAGCTTAGTTGGGAGAAGGATGTTATTATTCATTGGTAGCATCTTGCACTAAGGTCTTTAGAGAAGACTAAGATGGATATTTTTTTCTTTAAGCAAAATAACAGTGAAACAATCGCAAATAAGATGGATGGTTAAACTTGTGATTTTAATCAAAACATTATAGCATAGGTCAGAATGAATGTGGGTCTCAGTTACATGCTTTTTTTTTAATTCATGATTGAGTAAACTATATGCATCACAGATATCATGTTGCAATCCTTTTCTTAATTTTCTTAAAGAAAAAAGGCAAAAAGGGCAAAGAAGGCAGCCTTTGACAGGAGAGAAGAAAATGATAAGCCAATAACTTTTGGGAGCTCTGACATATCCGAATCTCTGCCCTTAGAACCCTATTCTCTCTTCTGCTAAGATTGAAATTATGCTGTTGCCCCTCCTTTGGCTTAGCCATCTCCTTCCATTAATCAAGGGATCTTTGGAGGAGAAATACAGGTAATATTTATACATTCATATCACCATGTCTTAAAGAATTATAATGGCTGTGCATTATTGCATCAAGCAAGTTTCTAATGGCAATAGCAAAGAAGATAATATTGTCCATCTTTGTTAAGTTTTGTACATGATACATTCAAATTTATTTCTGGACCAGAAGTAAAATAAATGGCCGGTCTTTTATTTCTTTCCTAGTGGTGGTAACCATGACTGAACTTTCAAGCTCATGAACAAAATTGATAGGAGTCTCAAACATGTTAGTGTAATTTTGCTATCTCTTACGATTGATTGTCTTTGTTTGGGTTCAATATAGGCATGCTTGCAATCATACAAGTAACAGACCACTTGAATGAATTGTATCTGTTAGAGGTTGGCATATCAGGCATCTTTATACCTTCAGAACAAACTATGATGTCCTTACTGAACTTAGAGCAAGTGATTTAAAGGGCTGTACCGAAGAAGCAAGATCTTCTGAATTGAGCAATTTTGCGAGTCCAAAATCCCCTGCAGCAATCCACGAAACCGCTTAAAAAAAGAGAGAGAATAAGAAGCCATTTATTCTCTTTTGATGCCTGGTATACTATGTAGTATGAGCACAAGCTGTTCTGCAGAGTGTGTATATTTTTCATATTAGAATGTTAATCCATTTTGCAGAACTTGGAGAGCAAACTATATAAAATTAGTGATATGCTATTGATAGGTTTTATGAACTACCATGTTATTTTAGGACTTGCCGATATGAGCGCCCAAGGGTTCCAAACAGATTTTGGGATACAATCCTTCGGTAATATCATCATACAGTAGCATGCAATATGTGCAGTATGTGATAAACAACTCAGATTGCTATTGTAGCGTTAGCAGGAGTGATCTCAATCTTACCTAGCCGTACGTTGTTGTCCTTCGTTAGGAATATGTTAGAACACTGAAATCAAATGCAAATGGGTTATTCTATGACTCAAAAAGAAAGGAAAAGGGGAAAAAAATGGAATGAGATGCTCTAAAACATCTGTAATTACCACCAAAGTAAGTAGTCCTACATTAACAATTTTGTTTGGAAGAAGGTTGAACTGTCGGTTTTAGTACTTGGCTTACAAAGCAGTAGATGGTTATACCTTGAGATCCCTATGGAGAACACGGTTGGAATGCAGGTAATCGACGGCCAAAAGCAATTGGGTCAGCCACTTGCATACCTTCTGTTTATCAGAAAAAAGTTGATGCGTGAGAAGTTAAACAGCACTTAGGTGATTTTTATGATAGGCGAGACACATAACATGGTTTTCCTTACCTCCTCTGAGAACAACACTCCTCTGGCCTTTTTTATCCTCTCAGCCCTGTTTCGGACTCAAGGTTAGAATGGGAGAGAAGAAAGCCAATGATATCAGGAGAAAGGTGAAATCTTATTACATACATATCTCCCCCATCACAATAACCAGTCACAATACAAACAGAACTCCCCTGCAAAGAGAAGACAGAGTTACCTCCAACTCGAATGAAAAAAGAAGTCTAGTTTTATAGCATGGATAACAATGATAGAAATTTTATCGAGTCGCTTGAGAACCCACTCATAAAGGTTTTACTATATGTTGCTCAGAAACAGGAGTATTAGTTACTAAACTGATGTTACAATTTTCAAGTCTCTAAGAGTAACAGGTTCCAATTTTGCCTACCTTTGCCTTTCTATTTCTTTCAGCAGATGTTCTCTAGGCGAGCAATCTATGCTTCCCTTACATGCAACCTATGTGGCTAAAAGGAATATATGATGGATGGTTGTGCCAATTTGATGTACATTCATTTCAATCAAAGATCTGTTTGGATGCCACAAGTCAATGTTCACTAATATGTTGTACACCAGAGGAGAGTATGAAGCCAAGAACAAAGAAAGTATCGAGGAAAAGAGACTAGTTGGAGGGTCCGAGGGATCTGGTCGAATAAAGAAAGTGACCAAATAGGTGATTTGCAACTTTAATGCTAGTTTACTCGAAATCTGTTAAACTATATGTGTATGTATGTTAAAATAAGTATAATACTGAAAATAATTTATAGCCGATAATGTTTGTTTATTGATCTAGTTGTTAGAAAATAATAAATGTGATAATTATGTGCAAATCACATCCATTCAAAATATTATAAGTAGTAGCCAGGCTCGTGAGAAACCATTTTATCTGCTCATGTACATGACAGCTGAGAAATGTTTGGCATGAATGATGCCACGTTCACCAAAGTAATGTGATGTGGAGAAGATAGTCTATAATTGTAGATTAGGATCTCAATTCTCACATGTTAAATTATATTAAATTCTTCATGTCTCTCTCAATATTAGTGACAAAAGTGGGTGCACCTTCTCTCTCTCTCTCTCTCTCTCTCTCTCTCTCTCTCTCTCTCTCTCTCTCTCTCTCTCTCTCTCTCTCTCTCTCAATGTTAAGCACAAAAGTCTCCCTCTCTCTCAATGTTAATCACAAAAGTCTCCCTCTCTCTCTCAATGTTAATCACAAAAGTCTCCCTTTATCTCTCAATGTTAATCACAAAAGTCTCCCTCTCTCTCTCAATGTTAATCACAAAAGTCTCTCTCTCTCTCTCTCTCTCTCTCAAGTGTTGCATTCATTGAAAAAGGAATACAGCGGGGAAGCCCCTTATCTCGAGTTCTTATGAATATCTTTTTACATAAATTTTAATCACAAAAGTCTCCCTCTCTCTCTCTCAATATTAATGACAAAAGTCTCTCTCTCTCTCTCTCTCTCACAATGGATTCCCTTCCCAAGGAAGGATAATTGATCTTGGCATGGGGTCTAGGGTTGCTATGTACTAGTTACAAGGTCAAAGATATACAAATGTTACCTTTAGGTGTTCACTAATAAAGTGCGAGTACATGGAAGCCCAACCAATTTGGCACCCATCTCTCCAAGTGAAAGGTATCATGTAGAAACATGACCAATGATGAGTAACCACTATATTCTTTAATAAAAAAATTATATACATTTTGATTTAGAAATTAAATATGTCATTAGCTATATGATGAGTTTTAGAATTTTATAGAGTAAAAATACTGAAGTTCCATTGTAGCTCCCACCTTTAAACATGACCAAACTAAGGATTGACGCTTATTTGCCATATTTTGCGGAGGGCTCAACATAATCATAAAATTCTAAACTCATACACGAAATTTCTTTGTCAAAATATATCCAGTTAGTCTATGCATAAAATTACTTTTCCTACCAAGCATCATCGTCTTTAGATCATGATTATTTCTAGAGGTCTGATCTTCTAATCATAGCTGTTATGTATTGTATGATAGTTATAATTGAATGTGCCTTATATAGTACATGAGATAGCACATAACATTCATGATATACGACAGAGTAAATCATAACCATTGTTCAATAGACAAATAATTCTCAAATACTAGACATCTCCGATTCAATCTTGAGTTCATCTCTGCTATAACTCATCAGCAAGTCAACATGACACCATTCTAGTGGATGGGATATGTCACTTCCATAGAATTTCCATCGATCCTTGCTTCCAATGCTAAGAGTCCTTGCCACTTATGACACACATGCTCCGGCTTCATTGGATATAAATCCTTTGTTCTCCAAGCTTGTCTTTTTGCTTACCAGAAACAAACTTAGGGTGCACTTAGATTGCAATGAAAATCGGAATCAAATTTAGAATAGATTAAAATAGAAATCAGAATAGTCATACCCTCCACCACATTTAGTTTGTAACCGAAATCAGAATCAGATAGAAATAAAATATTAATACTAGAAGAAAAAAAAAGGTTAAGACTGAGTTTTGAACGATTGAGATATTTCTATTTTTTAAAATAAAAATAAAAATAAAACTCTCTCTAACTAAACGAAACGCCAATTATTTTTATTTTTATTTTAGAGCCTAACTTTCTGCTCCTAGTCATTCTATAGTTCTATATACCAACAAATTGCCACGAGAGACGCTCAAAGTGGCTGGATGATTTTATTTTTTTTTTTAATGCACATACCGGGGGGCCTATAGCATCGTTACTCTTTTCTCGAAATCCGTATTCGAGTGTACACGATCGTGTGTACGAGCGTTTCGAAGGGCGATAGCAAACTCTACCTTGTCCACCCAGCCGTCTCTGTAATCGACGATGTACGGATTGCTCAGACTCGCCATCAGAGCCATCTGCGCCACAGATCACAAGAACCCCTCCATCGGTACGCAAATCACAAAGCATATTCGTAAAACCTTGAATTAGGTAATTACCTCCTGATGAGCAGTGCGTTGGAACTTCCCCGTCTGCTTCGCCAATCGTATCCTCTTCAGCACATACCTGCCATGCCAAAAGAAATCATGAAAAGAAAAAAAGAAAAACACCAATCGAACGGCTGAGATGCAAAGAAGACGGAGATGGAGGGCTTACTTCTTGCGCTCGGTCTTGTGGAGGACGAGGAAGGCGGCGCCGAAGGAACCCCTCCCGATCTGCTCCACCACATCGTACCACTCCTCGCCTCCGCCTTCCATCTCCGACTCCTCCTTCGACCCACCGCCTCTCCGAACCATGTTAAATAAAGAGAGAAGGAAGAGGAAGCACAGGGAGAGAATTAAATGGCGATCATGGCGTTAGGAGCGGGGGGAGTAAAGGAGTCCGCAGAGGCATCAAAACGCTCAGATCGGTGTCACGCGGGGGGAACGAGATGGATTTGCTCGGCGAAGTGGTGGTAATAATGGCTTGGGAAGCTTGGCGGGGAAGGGAATATTATTTTTTTCGAAAAATGAAATGAGGAAGTTATTTAAAGAGAAAGGAAAGGGGAAGGCGAGAGGTGGGCGGAAAGGTTGCTTGGCATTGGAGAGTAGGAGGAGGGAATGATGGCCGGAGGGGACCGCCGCCTGGGGGTTGTTGTCCGTCGGATGGGGCGGGGTGGGGTCCGGATGGAGTGGATCGACGGTCGACAGCTGTTCTGGTCTCTTGTCCTTGTTCCCTGCTGCTTTTTTTTCTTTCTTTTAATGGGCAGGCAGTGATAGGAGTCTTGCATAAGCGTTTCGGATGGGGAGGGACTTGGCGTTAAAAGTGACATGAATTGATGAGGTTATTATCATCTTCGTTGGTGTTTGTAACGCAAACTTTAGGTTTTTTTCTCCACATATATTTCCTTTTATTATAAAATTTTCAATTTCCAACAAAATATATTTTAAAATTACTATAGAATTTCTATTTTGTCTTTTTTTTTTTATAAACTTTGAAAAATGAAGTAAAAAGAAAAGAATTATGACGAATGAAGGATATATTTATGAAAATATGTTTCTAATAGATTAATTGTTGGTATTGCAGCTAACCATCAAGTACTCTCTCTTCGCATGTTTTATCTTTGTGGAGACTTATGAGCCGACTTCATGAACATCCACTTCTTCCTTCGTTATTTTTATAAGCATTTTTTAATAATAATCACCACTTTAATTTATACCTATTCTAAAATAAATAACAAAGAGAAAAAAAAATATGTACATGAAAAGCATACTTGTTGAAAAATTACTTCTAAATATTTTTCATTGCTTTGATCATGGTTATTCATCAAATGCTCTTTTCTCTTTTCTCAAATGCAAATTACTAGTTCTTGTGACTTATCCAGTAGTTTGGTTCTCTGTATAGAAGACATACAAGATCATCCTTTTAATATTGAAATGAATGATACCTTCAGCCCACTTTAGCATCACAACATGTACCTAAAAGCTATATTTTTGATTTCTCTAAATTCTAGCATGATTATTTGATGCTCAAGATAAAAGCTACTCATAATTGAGTAAAAATTTAATCATAACTCATAAGTGATCTAACTTTGACAGGAGACCTTATAATTCATAATTTGCTGCAAACAAAATTTTCTAGCTTAACAACTAAAATCATGGATAAAATTCAAAGGTTGTTTGTAAGAGGTGGATTAACACTTAGAACATACCCTACTAAAGGGTTCGATAAAAATATTGATGACCCAAATGAAAGCCAAGAGTTCTTACCAAATTTATTAGGCATTGGATACTGAGGCTCAACCCCAACCTCCCCTTGATTTCAGCTAAACTCTCCTTTTATCTTACTTCTTGGAAAAATCGTATAGCAGAAACCACTTAAAAATGCAAGGCTTTTGCATAATCTTAATTTCAGCTAAGTGATCCAAAAGTCCCTTGGTAAATGGTTGAGGGAAAATAAAAGAAATATAAAAACAAAACTAGGAGAAACTGCTTGAAAAATTTGGTAAATAGTCTTATATATATATATATATATATATATATATATATATATATATATATATATATATATATATATATATATATATATATATATATATATAATGGTAGCTCATACTCGTAAAGTGTGAATGCGGTAAATAAAATTCGAAAATAAAATACTATATAAACTCTACATAGTCCATCCAAGCAAAGCCACCTGTAAAGAAGGTTAATTTGGTAAATGGCAACAAAAAAAAGAAGGGCTTTTGAAACACCTCTTGGTACCATCGAGGTGGTAGCACGGTGGGAACGAGGCTTTGATTCCACCGGAGTGGTCCAGGTTTGAAACGCGCGGGCGTTGATTAAATGCAAAGATCGGATACTTCCGCCTGATTTGCTCGGTGGAGTCGCTATCTGATCTGCCGTTACTTAGGTGGTGCTGGTATGATGTACTCACACGGGGATAGGGCTACCACGTTAATAAGGCTCTGCCATAGAAGGGGAGGATATGAGTAAAAAATGTTTTGCTCGCATCGAACACTTTCCAGCAGTGAGGGAGTTTAGTGGAGTTTGCTATGCAGGTGAGGTTCTCCTCATCCCCCTCGTCTCTTGTTCATAAGCAGCCAAAACAGAAAAAATGCACCTCTTGGTGGTTTTTCATGGCTGGAGAGATAGCAGCGCGTCCAATCCTTGACATAGACTTCATTGGTTGAAAGCAAGAGTCATTAAGACAGCTCGAAGGCAACGATTTTTATTGACAATTTTTCCCAAATGGAGATATCTCTTATATTTAAATATTCCAATGGCAGGTATGGAAATTATTGCATAAGATCAGAGCTGAACTCGGAGTTTTTATGGTTTGCGATTTGAGTGCAAATTAAGTCACGGGATGATCATATGACCCGTTGAAATCACTCATTACTTTTGCAGGAAAGGCAGCGTGTGATGCGCCTCTGCAGCCGGCTCGGTAGGGCCGGAATAGACCGTAACAACTAGCTCAAATAATTTGGAACACATTCTTGGTTCGTACAGATTGTTTCAACCTCGATCTAACGCATCTCACTGCTATGAAAATATTGGTCATCGTGAAATGGGCCTAGTTCTGGGCTCGTTTGGCTCGCGGAAGCATTTTTCCTTTTAAGAATATAATTTCTGAAAAATAAATTCCTAAAAAGAAGATGCCTAAAAAAGTACTTTTGGCATGTTTGGTTGACCATGAAAAAATGACAAATTTCCAAAATACTTATGTTTGGTTGGCCATCCACTTTCCTGGAAAAGTTATATATAATTCCTATTAGGCCCTTAATAAAATTTAGATTTTTAATGTCTCTTTAATGCTTCTTTAATGCTGAAGGGCCTTTTTAGGAAAAAGAGAAAATGGAGTGGTTCCTGCCTCATAAGAAAATAACTTTCCCATGTTTCTCATGGGAAAGACTTTTCAATGAAATGTGAAAATCATATTTCCATGGGAATACAACTTTTCCGTCTCTCTCCTTTGAAAACTCCAACCAAACAAAAGACATCTCATTACTTTCCGGTTGACTATACTTTTCTCCCTTCTTTTTCTGCGAACCAAACGAGCCCTATATGTTTTGGGATCATGGAAGGGACGGAGATAGATTGATCCTAAAAATTGGCATTAGAATTTTTTTTCACCTTGATTTAGCTTGGCTGATTGCAGCAGCACCGAGGTACGCAAGCGTTCAAAAGAAACGACGAAAAACTTAAAATATCAAGTAAGAAATTCACTGGATAAGACACGTAGCCAGGATAGAAGGGAAACGATCCACGGTGCTGACCACCGAAATATTTCTACAGTACATAATATCAAAAAAATTTATTACGATAATAACTATTATAACGATATTATAATAAAAAAATAACAGATACTAATGGAAAAATAAGTGCTACTGTCCCAATAATATTGTGATAAACATATTTTCTTTTTCTGGTTGTACGATCTATTTTGGGGTGATAATTGAAAATTTTATTACGATAATAACTATTATAACGATATTATAATAAAAAAATAACAGATACTAATGGAAAAATAAGTGCTACTGTCCCAATAATATTGTGATAAGCATATTTTCTTTTTCTGGCTGTACGATCTATTTTGGGGTGATAATTGATGCAAACATTTGAATTGTCACAACCACAGTTTTTCCCCCATTTCTTTGTATATAACATAATGAAGGGAGCCCCAAGCCATTATAGTTAAATCTTAAATTTAAAAATCTGTGGTTGAAATCTTTATCAAACTATTTATCATTTACCAATCTAATATGGTGCCTGACATAGCATCACGGGAGTTACACCAATCAAAGCACCAGATCAGCCATCGAGATGATTTCAGACCGAAAATCTGACACTAGAGCTGCGCCTTTAATTTAGTAAATAAATATCTACGTACTTGAGATTATTATAAATACAAATCCACAAATGAATGTATAAATATAATTAAGTGAAAATAGATAAAGAGATATGGGGCAGTTAAGATGAACAAAGAGAAATTGATTTATATGAAAAGAAGTTAGCTTGAAGAAAATGGGGATTTAAATAATTGAGATTTTCGATTAGGTTGGAACAAATTAGGTCAAGTTGCCTCTATTTTTTATTCACCAAATTAAGCTTAGGTTTTACATGAGATGGTTGGGCAAATCAAATTGGAAAATACAAAGGTTAAAACTGACGTGGTTTTGAAATGAATCCAATTTTTTGACCCGACTTGAGATATATATCTCCAGAAAGGGATCGAATCGGCTCACAAGCCGGCTCGACCCCTTTGCAACGCTAGTTATAATAAAGAAAAGAATAATTATTATTATAATAGGTTATTTGCTATTATAATAATAATTTTCAAAATCCAATCCTATTACAATTTGTAACATAAGGAAAATAATGTTTTATACAACTCATTCACGTTATATATAATTAATAACTACACATCACAATCGATGGGGAAAATAATGTTTGGTCAGTCAGGCTTCTGATGGAGATCCTCTACAATAGAATGATGCAGTTATTAAGACCACTATGATCAAGGGAAAGTGCAGATGCACAGAGATCAACCAAGGCATCAATCTTAATGTAATCCAGCGCCCGAAAATTGATGTCTATGGTTAGATTTCCTATGATACTACTAGCATCCAATTACAAAGTAATTGACCACGAATAAAATTTGGCTGTTAAAAATTAATTCAAAAATGCTGGATACACGAAAAAAATGATTGTTGAGTAATTTGATTTAATTTTGATACAAAAACATATACTATGCTGTATTCCTCAAATTTTATAAATTGTTTACATTGATAGGCACGTAATGTGTACGATTTTAAAAAAAGTAAAAGTTCTATGCTGTAAAGATTTACTCCCATGATGTGTCTAACAAATTATGTGACCGTAATGTTCTTGGTCAATCATATGATGATTGAAATATAAATAATTCTTGAAGCATCTTTGATTGCAACAAACAGGTAAATGGTTTGCTTATACAAAAACTTCCCACATAAAATTCATTTTAAAAGTGTGATAGGATATGCATATATTCAATGTATCAATGCTGGCCAAGATTTCAATAGAATTATTCTGGCCACCAAAATCATTATGGATCATTATAATGGTTATAATGGGAATTATCTGCCACATAATAAGTGATTTCAAATTTGTTGGCGTTGTGTTAGCCATCATTATAACAGCTGTTCTAACAGTTTTATAATGGAAAATATCTAAAACATGGCAACATTATTTTCCAACTCATTGTTCACTTAATAAAAATTATTATTTTTAGGTACTTTAAAGAGAACAACTAAAAAAATAATTTTAAAAAAAATTAGATTTTATTCAGACAAACAGTACAAATGCAAACAATGCCTGTTATTTATATCATAATGGGCTGTTATAATACAAGATAACCATTACAAGTGATTACCATTATAATGATTGTTATGTTTTGAACATTATTACATATATATTGTAATGGAGATCAAAATTGTTCAGCCATTATCTCAAGCTTGTTGTGGGTTCTTCGTGATATTGCTACATAAAAAATGAATTTTGACGGAATCATATTTTGTTCTTATCATATTTATAGGTAGCACAGAACATGAGACTTCACCATTTTTACAATCAATTTGTATTATGAAAGAACCCTTTTTTTATTCTTTTAAGAAAAATTATGAAAGGACAATTTAACTTGACATTTGTTTATTAGTAAATTACATATTTTTTTCCTCTTTCACTCCTTTCGAGAAAATGAAGAAAACTAATTGATTGTGCTTAATATATGGCAAACCTTTTCTGAAAAGCTTAGCATAGATGCATAACTGCATTTTAGTTGCCTCAAATTTTTGCTATAGAATTATCCCCCCCTCCCCAACCTTTCTTCTGGACAATAAAAGAAAGGGTTGTTAAATGATTTGTTGTTTTTTTGTATAAAATTATACTATTGTCACCTTACATTAGTTCGCTTGTTTTTTTTAAAAAAAAGGTTATTTGCTTATTATTATATTGGTTTCTGATTGACAAATATAAACATGTACATGAATAATTTCTTATTTGTTTTGAACTTAATACAAATTGTATATAGATTCATGTCAGAGTAAGTCCTGATACTGCATACTACTTTAGCAGCGTACATAGTTGTACACTAATCAACATTATCAAATGTGTAAACAGTTCATGTTTTTTTCTGTCATAAATTATTCAGATTTTCATATATGCTCGTCTCATTAGGTTCTCCTGAGATTCCCGTGCAGCGTGCAAGCGGTTTACTAGTTAAGAAAGCTGTCAAGAATTCTGGCTGCCATTACGTCTTCAACAGTAACCATAGACCATTCCAGGAAGTCAAGTAATCTCATAATTATCCCTAAAAAAGAAATGGACGAAAGAAAAAAGAATCATGAGCAGGATCTATAGCACGCAATCACCCAAAAAAAAATTATAAGCACCCTGTCACTTCACCAGAAGTAGAACAATAGCTAGTAGTATTTCTTTATCGCCTAAAGCAAATGTTTGGTGTTTTACTCAATTTAGGCTACTGATCTTGTAATAACAACTCAAACCTCAGCTTACTCCTGGCAGTATGTAGAAGATCCGCTAGGTGCGAGAGAACTGTTAACTTCAGCTATCAACCATTCTTGATAACACCGATACCTCACATAGGACCAGGTTCCAGTTAGAACTGTCACCTGTAAATTAAAATCATCCATCAAAGTGAGGCTTCTAAATGGGCATCTATCTGAATATTAGGTAAGAGCCAGTAAGATAAGCTACTCGCACTGAAACAATGAAATACATAGCATGAGACTAGGAATTCTACCAGAGAAGACTCCACAGCATTGCTTCATTAGGGTTTCCGTCTTTTTGCCTGCTTGCTTTCAAGCCTTTGCTGGGCCTTCTCAAACTCTTCTTCTGTTGGTTCTGGAGTAACTTCCCCATTGTACTTAGACATTATGGATGAGAGTATAGAGTTAAACTGCTCTTTCCTCTGGCTACTACGCTGTGAAATGATGGCAACTAGATCTGTTGATGGTTGCTTCTTCTTCCTGCAGAGAATTCAGAAATTATGGAGGCTGGGATTCAAAAATTATGAAGGCTCAAAAGAGTCTCCTGCATGATCACCCAAAGAAGTTCTAGAGTTAAAGAACTCACTTTCCCCTTTTTGCTATAGGATCTGTAGGTGGCTTGGTTTCAGACACTAGTTTTGCCCATTTTTGATATGCTTTTGTCGTTCTCAGTTCACCTATAATAAGAACATGCAAATTAATTAGTGCCTCAAGCATACTAAAGAACGTATCACAGTAAACAAAACTATAAACCCTACATTCACCTGTCATTCTCTAAACACAGTAGCTAGGAGAAATCATTAGAAAGATTACAAATGCAGGACTGGTTGGGGGTGACCATAGTTAACTGAATAACAACTTGATAAGTTTTTCCCTACACTTAAAGAAAATAATTGATGTTTATTCACCAAACATTGTTTATATTTGTATTTATATTTATATTTATAGAGAGAGAAAGAGTAGTAGATTTATATATTTCAGACTGTGGACAGTGAAAAACAAACCATACCTTCAGCTATCGCTTCATCAATGATATCCTTGAATCGGTGTGAATCCAGCTTCGGATCAGAACAAAGCATTGAACAAAAAAGCCTGGATGACAAAGATATGATGTCAAACAAGTTATATACCTGGAGGAGATTAGCACAATGACTCCCTGGGAACCATATTACTGAAAACATGCTGTGCCCAGGGGCGAAACCAGGATTTCAGCTGAGAGGTGACAAAAATAACAACTCATGATCTATAATCCATTTTCGAATAAAAATATTAGAAAAAAAAATAATCAGAAGATCTCTATACATTAATTTGCTTGAATGCATAACAAGTGCACAAATCAAAAATAGTGTTAAAACAATATATAATTCTCAGTTGCTTAAAAACTTTTCTTTATTTAAGAGTTGCTTTGACCCGTTAATTTTAAAGCATCAACAAAAGAAATATGAAGTACCCCTTCATATCCCATGAAGAAACATAAGAGAAATACAGAGATTCTTGACAAGGGAAGAAAACAATAAAGATAGCATGGGGTGGAATGGGGGGATGTTGATAGTTAGCATGAGGTAGAATGGGGGGATGTCTTGCTAGTCATCCTTGCTTCCTGTCCCTTCTTTTTGTGATTTTCCTTCTTTCTTTTCTCCAGGTGACCCAACACTTGTGATTCTATTGGCTTTGGATTATCAGGTTTCATATAACATTCTTATCTTTAGAAAGACCAGGTAATATAAGTTTTCTAACAGATTACTGGTTTCCTAATAAGTAGGAATCTAGAGGTGCATAAGAGATGGACTTTTGCTTAGGGGTAGGCGTAGATATCCCACAATTTCACGATGTCAGAAAGATCATCTAAAGAAACAACTAAAATTTTAAGGGGCCAAAGCTCAATTTGTAACTACCAGCCCTATGGAGTGGATAGCGTATCACCGAGTGAAAGAAACTAATCCTTGCAGAAGATAGGAAAATGCATTTATATAAGTGTAAAATACCTGTTCATATTTCCCTTGAATTTAGTGTAGAGATCCTTCAAATCCTTCTTCTCAGAATCTGATCCTCTGTAGTTAGCTTCAAATTCTTCAATATCAGCCTCAGTCACCTACATCCAGGTAAGAAAATCTTCTTCATGATCATAAAAAAATGAAAGGTGATATCTGTTTTTTTGGGAGCAAGGGAGGGGGGTGGGTGGGTGTTCTAAGTTTACTGCATATACCTGTCTAAACATTGATCTGAAAAACTCCTGTAGATTTTCAGCAGCTTCCCCGGATAAGGCCTGACCAGCACAGAAACAAATAAGAAAAGGATAACAGTATGCCCACCAAATAAATTACTTCAATTTAAGATATAGGAAGAATTTTGATTTTTAAGGACTCACAACATCATCAACACAACCAGTCTGATCATAAATCGTCCTTTTCTCCTCATCCCCAAGAACAGATATCACTTTTTGCAAGAGCTGGAATTTCTCTTTAGCTTCCTGGAATAAAAGCAACCGAGCAGATACAGAAAAAGTTCAAGAGATCTAGCTATGGAATTAAAAGAAAACTTTGAAAAAGTGGATGACAGTGCACCTCATCACCAGGATTTTTGTCTGGATGGAGACGCAAAGCCAACTTGTAGTATGCCTTCTTTATTTCCTGTTGAGTTACAGTTCTCTCTACACCAAGAATCTATAAGAAAATTGGACTTTCAATGGATTTTATTTTCTAAGAAAGACCAATACAAGAACTCGGAAACTCAATGTATTGAAAGACAATTATAAAATCATGTATTATGAGATTCTTTGTCTAAAATCAGGAATATGCAAAGGTCCAATGTTAATTGATTTATCTATTGCATTTTGATGGGCAAACCCTTTGTAACTATGCCCTGCATCATACGAATTAGTCAGCACAAGTGACTAGATATTAGGCTCAGTGTTTTTTACAAAGTGTTCCAACATGAGAGCCATGACGAGTGGCTCGACTGCTCCTATCTGGGATCAGTTATCCAGACAAACCTTTCATTTTTTTCCACATAAACTTCCAACCAGTGTTATCGAAGACTCCCTGCCCATTCTTCTAACTCTCCCATTAAATGCGGTAAATCCAAAATTTCATCAATGTGCATGTTTCCAACTCAGTTTTTTGTAGCTCCACACTATATCAGTATCAGCATGTACATTTTCTTTTGCTACTGGTGTACTTGCATTTTCTTCATTGCTCAAGTGACTTCCATTTCATAAATTTTTTTACCAATATGTAAAGATCCTCTTCATTGTTGGGGTGGGGAGTGGGGGGCATTAAGGTAGCTGGTTAGTTGGAGAGTGTCCTGGAAATGTCTGTGTTTATTTCAAGCCAGATTGCGTCAGCTTGTAGCCTTAGCTGCACAAATAAGATATGTTCCCAAGCAGCAGCTATGCCAGCCATCGCATCAGAGGTTTGCCAGAGCAACACTAGGCAGAGGATTACCCACTTATTTTTCTATACATCTACCAATATGGTTTCACTCATATTTTGTGCTCTTATGCAATCAACTTCACAAGTAAGTTGTCCCAGCTCCCGAGCAATCATATTCAAATTTCTTATGTGTTTAGGTGCTTCCCAATTTGTTTAGTGCTAAATACAATTAGTTTTCTAAATGCATTTCCTAAAACACCTGTTACTGACTGTAAGTAATGCTACTTGCTTTAAAATGCCTAAATCATAGCAAAAGACATCCTGAAGCCCCTTAAATGTTATTTACTTATGTGACAACCAGAAATTATATATGGAGAATGAATGGCTGACTCTGTGATTTTGATTATTTTCTTTTTGATTTTAAAGCATTAGCATGTTCATTGAACACCTCTTGTTCATAGCACAGGTTCACAATAATCCTTGTTGATCAAGGGCATCATGGATTTTTCTTTGTCCTCACCCATAAGCATTTGGTGCGGCACATGGAAATAGCAAAGCCAAAATACTAAGTACACCAGAGGATCTTCACAATTTTATCTCTTCATTCTTCCTTTCATCTACCAAATCTCATTTACAAAAGGAAAATTTTTTTCTTTACTTTCTTCTTTTCCTCTCTGGTTCGCATTTTGAAGCAGGATTTAAAGGAGGAAGCCAACACAGTTCCTTTTCAAAGTCATTTTTTCCCCCTCTGTTGTACCCTGCCCCCTCTTCTTTTTCTTTACTATCCATTTCCCAACTTTCTAGGCTTCTATGACCTCTTGATGTCACTTGTTTCATTTTCTACTGAAATGGTTGTCTAGATTTCCCATCTTCACATCTTAGGCCATGAAAGTTACACCTATATATCTTAAAAGATTATGGTTACATAAGAATTCATGTTGGAAGGATCCAAAAAATATTTTGGTTCACTCAACCTACAGATCCTAGTGCTCCAAAAGCACAAGGTCCTGATAAGCAGCTGATAGGCTACTGGAATGGGAACACGAACTCTCTGGTTTCCTTGCATTATCACTTTACACTTTGCAATCATTGACCATTTTCAATGAAATGGTGATCAAATATGCCGTTGGGAAACAACTGTTTGACAGATCAGTACCTTGAACAAAATTTTGATCTTTAAGAGCAAAATAGGGCCCCATTCATGAGAATTTCCAACGAAACGGAGCAAAAATTTGCGATCAACACACCAAGACCAGCACCGACATAGCCATTGGCATTTCAAGAGCATATGGGTGTACGAAAAAGCTGATTTTACGGCGGAGATGACAATGATAATGAAATGAACCAATCGTCCCAAATCTCTATTTTCCCGCATCATGTTATCCTAAAATTTTAAGCTAGGGCAAGAACTATGGAGGATAAAAAAGCAATCATAGCACAAGTTCTCGAATAAATCAAGAAATGGGAAGAGAGTGTGGCCAGAGAGAGATCAATCTAGATCACCTCGTACAAGCTCTTCTCTGTGGCGGTGGATGCCTCGCTTCCTCGGATTCCTTGCTCCTCGCGTTCGCCTTCTTCTGCAGCCCTGGTTCTCTTCTTTCTCCCCATTTTCGTCTCCGATACAAGAAAGGTGAAGAGGCGAAAGGAAAGGACTGGTATTTATTATGCGAGGGCGCGACCAAAAGTAAATTCCCGCGCTCGCCCTGCCGCGCTCATCGAACTGAAATCCGATCGTGCCCTAGGGGGCTGTGAGAGCGCAATGGCGACGTCGGGATCTACGGTGCGATTGACGGTGGAGATTTACAGAGCATTGTGTTTTTAAGCGGACACTTGCTCGAGGTGGTTTGCATATCTCCCCTCGATTGCCACGCCCAACCAAAATATTTTTGAGTGACAAATTATGATCCGATCAAAGTGATTTGAATTTGACATAAATAAATTTAATGGGATATGCTTAATCCATTTAACATATTTAACATGTTTAAATCAATTTTATTTATTTAAAATCCGTTTAACTTATTTAATAAATGAGTTATATCGATCGAATCAAATTGACTGTTTAATTAATAGATTGGATTCAAATTTAACATTTAATATATTTAATAAATAAGTCAAATTTGGATTGATAATTTTTTGATCCAATTCGAATCCAATTTGATTCGTATCCAATTCAATTGCACCCCTAATCGTGCTTGGGCTCCTTGACGTAGAATCTACTGATGACTTGTTTTTTTAAGTGCTAGAGAGCAACGTCAGGTGAATGCTTCCCAAGAAAATGAGCTCATATAGTCATCTCAAACCCTGCAGGTTCATATTTGGCTGTCATCATGGAGGGGAAGGAATGAGAAAGTCTTTCAAAAATAAGGTGATTGATCCAAGAGAATTCGCATGCCAAGCTTCCTGCCTTTCCCACCTGACCTGAGTTTCCTGGCAGCCTCCTCAACCAGGTTCTATCAAAAATAATTTTGACGGATCCGTTCGTTCTAATTCTACCAAAGCAGATTTGTGATTCATGATCACCAAAGGAAGGCTTTGTATGCTGCTGGAATTCCACTCTCTTAGTTCAGTTCCAAGTGTTAAATAAATTGCAGCATGGCATGGCTTCAAAAATCAGAATTGCAATCAACCCACAGCTAATCCGACCAATCCCACCATATTATCATTGAAGATGACTCCATGATGGCGATGTCTTGGTTATTGGACAAAAAAAATCTTGAAAAGCATCAGTTCTACTCTTGCCAGCTTCACATTCGGTCATGTTTGCCTCCCTTCTCAGGGCAGCTGGACATAAGTCTTTCCTTCGAAAAATTATACCATATTCACTTCATGCACCGAGCCAATCATTTCATCTGTGAGTTCCATTCATTATGCACTCATCTCTTAGGGTTTAGGGTTTAGAATTTAGAATTTAGGGTTTTAGAATTTTGGATTTTGGGTTTAGAATTTAGAATTTAGGATTTAGAATTTAGAGTTTAAGATGACCCCAAAAAAAAAGACTGAGCTGATTGATATAGTGCATGGCCATATTGGTGCACAGGCCTCCTCGCTCGCTCGCTATAGATTCTTGCCCCTGATGCGAGGATGCCTCATTTTAGAGGATCTATTGTGTAAAAAAAAATTAAAAAAAAAGAATAGCGGGCGTTAATAGGCCATCAGACAATGTCGAACGGCCCAGGACAGCCCATTTACTGTGGGCCCAGGTGCCTTGTCCTCGAGAAATTTATGCAGACAAGCACAAGCTCGTACCCTTCCGTCGCCAGCTTTGCTTCGCCTCGCTTGCTCGCCGCCTCCATTTTTTTTTTCCGATGGTCCGCGCGTACACGCAGGAGCACGTGTACCGGCACCCGTGGGATCGGGTAACCGCGGCGGCGTGGCGCAAGTTCACCGACCCGGATACCCCGGCCGTGCTGTCCCACATCGTCGACGTCCAAACCCTCTCCCGCCGCCTCGAACCCGCCGCCGGCCGCCTCCATATCACCCGCTCCATCACCGTCCGCTCCCCGCCCCTCCCCTTCCTCCTCCGTCGCGCCCTCAGCGGCCAGGACGCCGTCATCTGCCACTGCGTTGAGTCCTCCGTCGTGGACGCGCGCGCCCGCTCCATGGACATCGTCGCCCGCAACGCCACCCTCCGCGGCCTCATCGAGGTAGAGGAGCGCTCCTCCTACCGCCCGCACCCGGACCGCCCCGACGGATGGACGCTCTTCCGCCAGGAGACCAGCGTCCGCTGCCGCCCGCTCGCCGCCCTCGCCGCCATCGCCGAGAAGGTCGAGCAGCGCTGCGCCGAGCGATTCCAGCAGAACAGCGCCAAGGGGAGGGAGGTCGTCGAGCGGATCTGCAAATACCTCGAGGCCGAGTCGTCGGCCGCCGCTTCTTGCTGATGCCGACCTTTACCTGATTGCGATCCCCGAGGTTAGGGTTTTCGCTGTTACTTCCAGTGCTCTCCTAGTTTAAAGTTTGGATTTTCTTTCTACCACATCGATCGTTATTGATGGAGTAATAATTGGACAATGCTATACTCATTTCACGAACCAATTCTCTGGATCTCTTCTGTTGTTATTGTTATTGTTGTTGTTTCTTTTGTAATCTGACGCTGTTCCAAAATTTTGAGAACTAGAAGCATGGAAGTGAATAGTTCACTTTTTCCCTTTTTGAAATTTTGATCAAGATAAGGAAGTTTTAGACACTCTAAAGGCGGTAAAATTCAGATAAATTAGAACAAAACTAGTATGGATTATGACTTAATTGAGCAGATCAGTGATATAATTTGAAAGCAAAGCAAATGGCAAGCGTAATTTACAGCAAGCGAGTAAAAAAAACTGTGTTTGGCAATTTTTCTGCTTCTCTCATGCAAATGGTCAAACAACCTTAGCTTTCTGTAGGTGCTTTATCCTTAAATTGATGCAGTAAGCTTCTTTTGAGGTCCTCCATCTCAATTGTCTGTTTCTTCTTCTTCTGTGGAAACTTGTTTTCATGCTTGTTTGATACTTGAAGAATTGTGAATAATCTAGGCCTGCATGCTCAGAATTATACGGGCCTCAACGGCAATATTTGTCGTCTACAAATCGAGTCTCCAACAAAAGATGCTGGAAAAGTGTAAATTCCTTGAAAGAAAAAAAAAAAGAGATACGGAGGGGAAAAAAAGGAAGAGTAAAAAAGAACAAGGGGAGGAATAGGAGAAGTAGAAATAGGGTTTCTGGCCTATTTTTGGCCGAAACCCTTTTTTATTCCAAAATGACTGAGTAACCACTTATTATGGCCAAAAAGTACACGACAGTTAGCATGAAATTGTGTAAATGCAACACTTGGCAATGAATGATACATGACTACCATATTATAAAACTTGTAATAAATCAGGAATTCATGCAAGATCAATGCCCTGTCAAACATAAAACTTCAACATGAGACATATTTTAAGGGCACTAAATACATGGCGAGCAGAAAATTTTGAATGTAGCAATAGAGGGCCAGTTGATCATGCGTAGAGTAATTGGTTTTATTATGCATACTTACCGTATTCAACCAGAATTGGCGACACTCTAGAGGAAATAGCTAACTTGAATCAACACATTTGCCCAACTTATTAGTCAACAAAACACGACCCAATATTACCAGTAGATGGTCTAAATTCATGGGAAAATTCAGGAAGTGACCATTTTTTATTGAGAAACTATCCAATTAATTCTGTTTCCTGCAAGACAAATAATAAGTGAAAATTTTGATTTATCAATGAAATGTCACTGTTTACATAAAAAAATTAACTAGAGGTATTAAAATACGAGATCAAAACATCTCGACGGCATCAAAAAATCAACTATTGTATAACACAACCAAGGAAAAATATGGTTTCACCACGATTTCTCTCCTGAACTATTAAGCAGATCAACAATATTCGAATACTTTAGAGAAAATTATAAAAATGCCGGAGTTATTTTACTTTCAATTTTGAAGTATAATGCCACTCATGATGTTTTGGTAGGTGTCAAAGCCCTTATGGCTTTGTGGGACTATATGAAGAAACTTTCCCACGAAAATGACTGACACCATTTTTGTTATCAATTTCTATAAATGAATATAAAAATTTTAAATCATTCAGTTAGTGGATTTATAGTGTCACCCTTGCACATTTGTTAGGATTTTTATGCATTTAATCAGTTGATTGCATCGTGCAGATCCCTTACTTTTGTTTAGTAACAAATTACCAAATACAATATTTTTGTGCTCATTTTTTTAGAAAAATTGTTTTTTCCCCTATTAATCATTGTCGTCTTGTATGATAATCTATACGGCTATAGCTGGTCTACTCCCAACGAGACATGTCAAGAGAACATAGGAAAGCAGCATATGGCACATATTTTCCAAGAAAGGAAGATCAGCCTAGATATACTAAAAGATGTATGGCTGTTGGATGTTTCTTAGCATTTCAACGGAAATGAGACATGATATTAAGGGAAGATAGGAAGACAAGATGCAAATGGTGATCTAATGAAAGACTTAAGGTGAGATGAAGATGGAGGACACATATTGAATTTTCTGCAAATCCTCTCCTTGATTTTCTTGAACCCTATCTTAGAACTTTCATGGCATATCCCATAATTGCAACTCCTGAAGTTTATTCACATGCTGCATTCCCTCTGGGATCATCTCTAGCTTTTCTCACTCAGAGACATGCAAATGGATAAGTTTAATCACCACCCCACTTTCCAAACTCTGGTGTTCTAGATCATTCAAGCCAGCTAGCACCAATCACCGTAATTGAGGAAATCCATTAGTAGCACAAACCATCTTCTTCCCTACATATGAGCCATTCTCCAACCTCCGAATCCGCAGATTTGGCAATTTCCCTAGCATCACCATCAGTTCTTGCTATAATCTTGATCCCCGCAATGCTATCTTGGTGAGAATTGGTGGAGATTCTTTACTGTTTGGGAGTTTTTATTTGACAATCATCTTAATCATAACTTAGAGAGGTGTAATCATTTGATAAGCTCAAAATGTAATCTGTCACAATTGATTATCTACTTCTCAACTTTAAAGAGACAAGGTGCTGTATTTGCCCAAATGAATAGCATAATACATTTTCATGGAAAACAAGAAGTCTTTTGAAATGTGCAAGGCTTGAAGCTTGGTTGGCCAGCATAAGGCCCTTCTATCCATTCTCCAGCACCTACAACCTTTAATTTCTGTAGGTTTCTTAAATTCCCAAAAAATGTGTCTGAGTGCTTGATTCCTCCAAATTGCAGAGAATTTTTCTAGTATACCTGGCGTCTGGAGTTTGTAAGTTATAATATTTCCTAATGGACGAAGGAACCTCTTTTAATTCAGTACATCTCAACCCCAAATACTGTAAATGGATCATGCCTTTAGTACCCTCTGGCAGCCTTGTAAGATCAGGTGCACCTTTGAAACCAATTATGTCAAATCACTTGTGCTTCTGAAGTTCAAACCTGCTAGAGTATGTTAGTGTGGTGCAGTACAATTAGATACTTGTGGTAAATAGTGAGATTATGGAGAACAAGATGGCATGAAGTTACATGCTCCATGTTATTTTAATTGCTAGAAATGCATAGAAGTTTATCCTCTTTAGCTTTTGATGTGCACAAGTCACGCAATAGGTCCTCATAGCACTCCCATCAATTTCCTGTCGGCAACTTGATGCATGCATCTCTGAACCACAGCTCATCCAGGTAGCCTTTTGCACTCTCTTCCATGTTTTTCTTCTTTGTATGAGGTATGAAGCCTTCCGCAATCAATAATCCAATCAATACTGTTCTCTGCAATCTCAGTCCTTGGGAACGAACCTTTGATTTTTTTGTTCAAGAAGCATGACGTTATAAATGGTGTGGCAGATTGTTATAACTTGAAGCTGATATTTGCAAAAGTTGCTTGCCATCCTGAACTCATTCCCAATCCATGCTCTTGATTATTTCCATCCATATTGGCAGATGTTATTCATTCCCAAGCCATGCCCTTGATTACTTCCATCCATATGGCAGATGTTCTGTCTTTTCATGCTAAAAGGTCTCGGGGCACCACTTTATCCAGAGGTACACCACTACATCTCTCTGCAAGCTGCATTCCTGAAGCCTCCAACTCTTCAGGGCATGCTCTTTCAATGTTCTTATTTGCTGGAAATATCTTCTCAAGAAAAAGCTCCCAACTTCATCATTTAGAAATTGTATTTTGTATGGCTGAGAGAGGGTGGTGGTGGTGAGATAGGATTGTAGGGTCATTGGATTTCGTAACATCTGTAGAACGTGGAGTAAAGAACACTACTTCCATTCATTACATCTGGAAACACTGCTTTTATTTGCTCCCATTCTTCAGTCCTCCAGATGTTGTTCATGACTATTATCTTCTTGTTCTCAAGAACTTATATAGCTTCTCTTTAAATCTTCCTTTTCCATCCTTTCCAGATTATCTTTGCAAAACCCATGACTTTGCCCATAATCTTCTTCAGAATTTGAGTCACTCTAGATACAGATATGCGAGAACAGGTATCAAAATGTCTTTTGATATATTCTTTGTTATAAACCTTCTTGGCAAAGGCCACCATTCCAACTATGGAAACTACAAAATGCCATTTTTGTGTTGGATCAAGTAATTAAAAAAATAATTTCTTATTTAGGTTAAAGCCTGAACAATTGTGTCATCATCTAGATTAGGAGATACCTCCTTCCTTGCAAACTCTAATCAGCAAAAGTACTTGCTTCAGATCCACCTTTATCAATGTATTAGTAAGACTGTATTTCTATTTTCAGAGATCTCATGATTCTTGATCTTCAACTCTTCAATTTCCATGCCAACCATATGGCATGAGATTAGTTCATGAATGATTAGAGCATACCTTACAATATGGTCTACGGAGCCTCTTTTTTGCCGTCGCATTGCAATCTTGAGCATGAACGAAGACAATGATGATGTCCTCTGCTTGATACGCAACATCACCCTTCCTCTGTTTGGAGTCTGCGTCGTTTAAGAAGTATTCCACTCGCCCTAGCTCTCTCTCTTGCGACTTGACTGCAAACTGCATGCTAGAAAATGGTTTCTTGACATAGAATTCTGCTAGTTTGAGTACTACCAAAACAGCCTGCTGGGTCATATCTTCTTCCTTGTCCTGCCTTGAGATGATTTTTTCGGTTTTTCTTATAAGATTATCCAGAAGCTATACAAAGAAGAAATTTTGCTAATTATTATGCATATCATATGTCTAAACAAATTTGTTCAGCCTCAAGATAATATTGACTCGTAAACTAGGATGCCTGACCTCACTTTTGCATAGTCAAATACCCCACTTTAATTTGTTGAACTACTGATTATTATTTATAATCTATCAAATCAATCATTATTGATTTTCTTCTTAATGACAATGACAATTGTGGTGGTTTAAGTTTTTAACACAACAGTAGTAAAATTCACAGCCAGTTATAAAATGTTATTATTCAAAAACTTGTTTGATCACATTTATTTATTATTTTTCTTATTTTTGTACTGGTTTAAGATTCTAAACTGGAATAGTACACCAGGGAGATGATCCCAACTCCCAGTTACACCAGAAGAGAGCTTTTATTTCATTAAGTGGAAGAAAGAAGATCAGTTGGCTGATGCTAATTCTGGTAAGATTTATACAGCAACATATCTCATTCTATCGTGTAGAAAATTATACGGAGAGGAAGAAAAAAAGGTTCTCTTCCTTCTTTAATAGCAAAAAATAACAATCGCAAAAAGGGATCTGTCAATAAAATCGCTACAATGGTTGTTGTAAGCATATAGGCATTTGGTAGGTTTTCTCTGCCTTCACCTTAGTTTCCTTTGTCTACTAAAATATAGAAAGCCAGTAAACTTTCATATCCCTTTCCGCAAAGTTTACCAACCTGTATGCCTGGACGCAAGGATATTTATACAAGGGGCACAAACTTATACAGATCACAAATAAATTAAGGAAATAATGCTGTTTTGAATTTGTGTTCTTGCAGCATTTGTGATGGATAGTATGACTCTGCACAACAGAAATATTGTATGATTCTGAACTCCCATGTCCCTTTCTGCAACATTTACCAACCTGGCTACCTGGATGCAAGGAAATTTATACAAGGGGCACAAACTTATACAGACTTAACAAAATGAATTAAGGAAATGATGCTGTTTTGAATTTGTGTTCTTGCAACATTTATGATGGATGGTATGATTGCATAATAAAAACATTGTACAATTTGGGTTTATCCTTCCAAGGGGCTAGCATGCAAACATTCTTTTACTTAAAGTTTGATGTAGTAGTAGGATGTTGCAGTTTCTGAATCTGGTTAAGATTGTTGTGAGCCATGGAATAAATATATAACAAGGTTTCCTCTTGCATAAATCAACTAGCATGGTCTGTTGATCAAGAAAGTCTTTTCTACAGTAGAGATTCTCTCGTGGCCGAAAGGAAAAATAAATACCTGCAGATTGGAATGAGTTTATTTTGCTACCAAGTGATGTTTGCAAACATGGCATTCAGTTCAGGCAATTACCACAAAGCAAGGGGCTGTAGTTGCACAAATGGTTGAGACAGAGGATGCATGATTGTCTAAAGAAATAAAAATACACCCAAGAAAGTCAAAAGATAACACATTCCGGAGTGCTCCGGGTAAATCCTCCTCCCCTAGCCAAAGGATCTCCCCAGAATGGTTAGCCACATAAGGGGTTATCCAATCTGTTGCCCCGTTGGCTTCACGATATACATGCTTAGCCTGGACGGCCATCCCCCTACTACGCACCTGTTGCTAGAAATTGGACCCGGGGGCCGCCGCGAAGCCGGGGAAGGAGGAGCTCCGCTGCTACAGGGGGCGGACGGCGGTGCGCCGGCTGGCTGCGTCCTCTGCTGCGGGGGGTGTGCCAGTCCGAAGAGGGGTGGTGCGTCCAGTCCTGTCCTGTCCTGCAAAAAGCCGGTGGCCGGGCTCCCCGGCTCCGGCCCTCCGATGCCTAAGTCAGAGGGGACAAGTATGTGGAGAGAGCAGGGAAGAGAGTATATGGAGAAGACAGCAAGAACATTTGGATAAGATAAAGAAGACGAAGAGGATGATGTCCTCAATTGCGTCTGTGCTTCCCGGCGGGTTCAATTCCGGGGATCTGTTTCCGTTTTTGTTTTTCCCCTCCCCCCCTTTGGTTCTCCCAGGTTCCCTTTTATAGGAGGGGATTACGTTATCTGGGAGGTAACCGGGGGATTTGTCCCTGTCCGTCATAATTGGGCACAATTTGGCCCATTTATGGCGTAGTGGAGAATGGGGCCGAATCAGACCGGAACCAGGGAGCTGTCACGGTCGATCGGACCTGTTGGAGTGGTTAAACCGCCGGCCGTAGCGGGCCTGGGGTCTGTGGATGGTAAGTGCATTTATTACCGAATGAACCGGCGGCCAGGTAGAGCCATACGCTCTGATGGTTCAGTGATCCGGAGATCGTCTTGGGCCGTGTTCATTAAATGCCTGAGTGCATCGGAGACTTAAGGGAGTCTCATGCATTAATGGCAGGTCGTGCCGAACGCCTGCGGAGATCTTATGCCTTGATGGCTTGGAGATAGTGGCAGGTCGCAAGCCGTAGTTGTTGTCAAGTCCCTTGGACTTTAGGCGGGGGTTGAACATTTGGTAAAGGCATCGGCTCGGCAAGGGTGCCGAGCCGAGCTGGTCGCCCGATGGGGCGCCCTGTGGCGGGGCTGCTTTGAGTACTCCTGGTCGGCGCCCTTTAGACGAGCACCTTCTAGCAGAGCGCCTTGGCGCTGTCTTTGGTCGGCACTTTTTAACCGAGCAGCTTATTTTGGGTGGGGCACCTCTTGGCGCGCGCTCTGGTCGGCGCCCTCTAATCGAGCGCCTTCCTGGTCGGCATCCTTTGGCCGAGCAGCTTTCCGGTCGGCACTCCTTGGCCGAGCAGCTTTCTGGTCGGCGCTCTTCGGCCGAGCGGCTTTCCGGTCGGTGTACTTCGGCCGAGCGGCTTTCCGGTCGGTGTACTTCGGCCGAGCGCCTCCGTGGATGTATGACTTAGGATTTTTCCCCTAACACTACCCCCCGACTTCCGAGCTCCAGTTGGCTATCAGCTGGAGCGCGGGAAGTAGCTTTAATTGAGTTATTACGAATTCCGAAAATTTCGATTTACTGCGCGTTTTGAGCTATCGAACGCTTCGAGGTGCCTTCAATAGGCGGCGTCTCTTCTTTCCCGAAGAGCCTCATTATTGGGACACCTTTTGCGAAGCGTCCTCGCGTCGTGGGCTCATGATGGGGCCGCACGATCTTCGATTGCGGACGCCTTTCCGCGCGATCCGATGGGGCGCTTCGACGTTCGAAGCGCTAACCCTAATTAAATGCATCGCTCTGTCTTTTAGACCGACACGTGTTATCATCTAACCAGGATGCAGCGCTTTCTTCGCTGATCCGGGCCGTTGGGGAGGTCTATATAAACTCTCCCCCGGCCCCCTGTTCTCTTTCCATTGCTTTCTGCTTCCAGCTTCCTATTCTCCCAGTCTTCCTCAAATCGAAGTCCCTTCTCTTCGGCTTCCTTCCCAGGTCCCCCTTCTTTTTGATTTCCCTCTCTTGTAATGGGTTCTTTGCCTAGCGAAGTAGTGTCCACCATGAGTGTCCTGGAGGTCGAGATGGCCGAAGAGTGGTTTTTCCCTCTTCACGGGTTCCGTTTGGAACCCGCCAGGCGAAGGGATCGGGTAACCGATCCTCCGGTAGGCCGGATCGGAGTGCACTCGGAGTCACTCTGGGCCGGCCTCCGATTTCCTCTCCACAGCTTTGTGAATGAGTTGCTGACGGTATGCCAGTTGGTTCCGGCGCAGCTCACTCCAAACGCTTGGAGGACAGTGATGGGTTTCCTGTCACTGTGTTTACTACAGGGGATTCCTACCTCTGTCAACGTCTTCCGGCGACTTTTTATTTTCAAGTCGAACCCGGGAGACGGGGAGTGGCTCTACATCGCCCTCCGGGCGGGTCGGCCACTTTTTCATGGTGCCCCCTCATCGATTCATGGTTGGAAGGAGAAATTCTTCTTCCTGGGCTCTGAACGGTCCTGGGGGTTTGACCCCAGGTGGAGGCCGGCCCAGCTTAAATCCATCAACAGGCTCCCCCAGCTTTCTCCGCGCGAGCAGGAGATCTTTGACACCATCCGCAGCCTTGGGGACGGGATTTTGCTGAATGGCCTCATTAGCGAGGACGCCCTGGTGAACGTGGGCTTGAGCTCGGCACGTCCTCAGGGTAAGGATAGTTACAGCAATTTTTTATTTCCTTATTGTTCTAATGTTCTAATTTTGCTTATCTTTGCAGATATCGCAAAAATGGTGACCAAGAGTGAAGTCCTTTACGCCCGCTTCCAGAAGAGGGCAGCCGAGCTCTCGGGGGAGCCCGCGGAGCCGAGAAAGAAGCAGAAGGTCTCGGTAATCTCGACTCCCTCGGCGGCGGTGGTGGCCGAGGCGGGTTCTTCCCGCACTACGCATCCCGAGGCGGGGCCTTCTCGCCCCGCTATCTCCGAGGCGGGGCCTTCTCAGCCCGCGCGCCTTGAGGCTGATCGGAGAGAGGGCGCGGGCTCCGGGGGCTCGGGCTCCAGAACCCCAATGGCGCCCCCATGCCCGGCGCCCTTGATGCAAGTCCCTGGTCGGCAGGACGCTCCAGTTGCCGACCAGGGGAGGAGTTCAGCGGGTCCCGTGCTTGCACGCCCCGCTATAGTTGTGCGGCGGTTAGACCAGCCGCTCGCCCGACCCCAGCCTCTTCGCTCCCAGCCGGGGAGCAGTCAAGGAGCCTCGGGGTCGGCTCCACCTAGGCCAGATGGCGCTGGCCTCCCGGGCCCTTTGAGCTCGGAAGAACGGGTGCCCTTCGCACCCACCTGGTCGGTGTTCGAGGGCGATTCGGCCCTCGAAAATCCGCGAGTGGCGCGCGAAGTTTTTCGGCTCGCGCTGCTCCCGGCCGACCGGGCCATAATGCAGTCCATGAGCTACAACGCTTTTATGGACGCTACGCGCTGCAACTCCGTCCGGGTAAGCAAAATTTTTCGCCTGAGTAATCTGTATTGCTTTTCTACTAGCGGCGCCTTATGTTTTCCTTTGTCTTCTTTACAGTATTTGTACGAGACGGAGATGCTGATGCACCTGGTTCAAGAATACCGGGAGAAAGCCCGGAGGTGCCAGCGCGGCTATGAGGAGGCCCAGAGAAGGTACATGGCCGCCGAGGCAAAGTACCAAGCCTCCGAAGAGAAGTACCAGGCCTCTGAGGCCGAACAACGGGTGCTCCAAGAGAAGGTCGGAGCATCCGATGAAAGGATTCGAGCTCTGACCGCCGAGCTCGATGAAGAGAAGGGCGCGCACGCATTGGCAAGGTCCGAGCTGCGCGCCGCGGAGGCTCGATTGGCTAAGGCCGAGCAGGCGTTGGCCTCCCGCGAGCAGGAGGTGGGAGATGCCCGCCTCCGACATTCGGAGCTCGAGCAGGAGCTGAGGGGCCTCGAGCGGAGAGCCGCTTACCACGAGGCCCGGGAGATAGAGGCCCGGGAGAACGCCCAAAACGCAGTGAAGCTCTTCCGTGAGTCGGAAGAGTTTCACGAACTCATGGCTGAGGAGGGCGTGAACGGGCTGATCCAAGGCTTTCGGGATTTCCGCAATCAGCTGCGGCGGCTTCTCCCGGATTTTGATGTTAACCTGCTCCAGCCGGGAGCAGGGAGGGTGGAAACAGAGGCAGAAACTCCGGAGGCGGAGGCAGAAACTCCGGGGGCCGAGGCGGCCGTAGCTGTCCCCGAAGTGACCGAGGTCGCTCCCGAGGCTACTCCTATTGCTGCCGAGGCCATCGAAGAGGTACCGGCAGCCGAGCCAACCACTCCTGGTACTGCCGAAGCCGAGGTGGTCGAGCTCGAGCCTCCGATGTAATTGTCATTTCTTGTTTAAGTCGGGATGGCTTCTCATACTGTAAGGGCCAAACCCGGATTTTGTACTTAGCCTACGGGCCTTTTTGAAATGAATATACATTTCTTTTTTGAAAACTCGTCTGCCGTAGCCTAAGTTTTTCTGCTCGGATCCGTTTTAGGTTCCGAGGATATGGGCTCTAGGGCCTCAGCTTTTCCCGCCACAGGGTTTGAGTTTGAGTTTGGCTTGCCGAGCTCCATTGCTCGGTTCTTCGACTAGTGGTATAACAACGCTTGTGCTTATACCAAGGATTTGGGCTCGGAAAGTTTTTCCGAGCCTAGTCCAGAATTCGACCAAGCCCTAGGGCGGTCGTTAGGACTTAAGACTTCTTAATGCGGCGAATTTCGAATCCGGGCCTCGAGTTGCCGGGGCGAACCGGATTCTTCTCTTGCAAATGGATTGGATACTCGTCAGCTCATGACGGGGATTCACCGGACTTAGTACAATAATGTGTCGGTGTTATGAGCACTCCTTCGCCGAGGCGATTGAAGACGCTCCTCTGCTCGGTGTCCGTTCTTTGAGGACATCGGCAGAGAAACAGATAAAATGATGTAGAAACATCAAATACATAGGTACCTTGTACCGTGTGCGTCCTGGCGCCGAGGCGACTGAAGACGCTTCTCTGCTCGGACTCCGTTTTTGGAGGGCGTCGACAGAAATCCAATAATAGGTAATGTAAAGACATTAAATAAATAGGTACCTTGTACCGTGTGCGTCCTGGCGCCGAGGCGACTGGAGATGCTTCTCTGCTCGGACTCCGTTTTTGGAGGGCGTCGACAGAAATCCAATAATAGGTAATGTAAAGACATTAAATAAATAGGTACCTTGTACCGTGTGCGTCCTGGCGCCGAGGCGACTGAAGACGCTTCTCTGCTCGGACTCCGTTTTTGGAGGGCGTCGACAGAAATCCAGTGACGAAGAGCGGGCCGGACTCGTTGGCTGAAGCCGATGGAGCACGAGCCGAGCTCGTCCGGTCAGAGAGGACCGCTGACTTATCTCGATGTCTCGAGCATCCCTATAGTTGGGGCATCCCGACGTCTCGGGGCATCCTGACCATAGTCAGGGTAGGAGCACGAGCCGAGCTCGTCCGGTCAGAGAGGACCGCTAACTCATAGCCGATGGAGCACGAGCCGAGCTCGTCCGGTCAGAGAGGATCGCTAACTCATAGCCGATGGAGCACGAGCCGAGCTCGTCCGGTCAGAGAGGACCGCTAACTCATCTCCCGACGTCTCGGGCATCCCTATAGCCGGGGCATCCCGACGTCTCGGGGCATCCCGACGGATCGAGGCATCCCGACGTCTCGGGGCATCCTGACCGTGGTCAGGGTAGGAGCACGAGCCGAGCTCGTCCGGTCAGAGAGGACCGCTAACTCATAGCCGATGGAGCACGAGCCGAGCTCATCCGGTCAGAGAGGACGGCTAACTCATAGCCGATGGAGCACGAGCCGAGCTCGTCCGGTCAGAGAGGACCGCTAACTCATAGCCGATGGAGCACGAGCCGAGCTCGTCCGGTCAGAGAGGACCGCTAACTCATCTCCCGACGTCTCGGGCATCCCTATAGCCGGGGCATCCCGACGTCTCGGGGCATCCCGACGGATCGAGGCATCCCGACGTCTCGGGGCATCCTGACCGTGGTCAGGGTAGGAGCACGAGCCGAGCTCGTCCGGTCAGAGAGGACCGCTAACACATAGCCGATGGAGCACGAGCCGAGCTCGTCCGGTCAGAGAGGACCGCTAACTCATCTCCCGACGTCTCGAGCCGTCCCGACAGATCGGGGCATCCCGTTGCGGCAGGGCATCCCAATATATTGAGGCATCCTGACGTCTCAGGGTAGGAGCACGAGCCGAGCTCGTCCGGTCAGAGAGGACCGCTAACTCATAGCCGATGGAGCACGAGCCGAGCTCGTCCGGTCAGAGAGGACCACTAACTCATCTTCCGACGTCTCGGGCCGTCCCGACAGATCGGGGCATCCCGTTGCGGCAGGGCATCTTGACCGTGGTCAGGGTAGGGGAAATAAACCTGACATCATGAGATAATCAGGAAAAATTGGTGAGCTCAAAAATGGGTATACGGACCGTAAGTTTATTATAAAATGGAATTCATAAAACGAGGTTCAATAATCGAATAATGGGGAACCCCTTAGAGTTCTACTGATGGTACACGCGGAGGTTTTCAGAGCTCCAGCTCCGCGGAATGGGCGTCCCGTCTGGGGACTCCAGCTGGTAAGTTCCGGGCCGGCGAACGCGCGTGACTCGGTACGGTCCTTCCCAATTGGGGGCCAGCTTTCCTTGCTCAGCAGGTCGGGAGGCTTCAGCTCTTCTGAGGACAAGGTCCCCTGGTCTGAAGGATTTGATTTTGACCTTGGCGTTGTAGTACTGAGCTGTCTTTTGCTGGTACCTCGCCATACGAACTCGGGCGGCCTCCCTTGTTTTCTCGATCAAGTCAAGGTTACTTCTGAGCTGCGAAGAGTTGGAGCTGGCATCATGATGCTCGACTCTTGGAGAGGAAAGCCCAATCTCCAGTGGGATGACGGCCTCCGTTCCATATGTTAAGTTGAAGGGAGTCTCGCCGGTGGGGACACGGAACGTGGTCCGGTAAGCCCACAGGACATTATATAGGTCTTCGACCCATTGTCCTTTGGATTTGTCGAGCCTGGCTTTAAGACCCTGCAAAATGGTACGATTTGTTACCTCGGTTTCTCCGTTTGTCTGAGGGTGCGCGACCGAGGTGAAGCGGTGGTCAATGCCAAGCTCGAAGCAGAACTCTCTGAAGTGGATGTTGTCGAACTGGCGACCGTTGTCAGAAATAAGGATGCGGGGAAGTCCGAATCTGCAAATAATGGACTTCCAGACAAAATCCCGCATCTTCTGCTCGGTGATCCGGGCAAGGGGCTCGGCTTCTACCCACTTGGTGAAGTAGTCGATGGAGACGACCAGAAATTTTCTTTGTCCGGTGGCCAGTGGAAATGGCCCTAGGATGTCAATTGCCCACTGGGCAAAAGGCCAAGGGGAACTGATAGAAGTCAAGGGAGCCGAGGGCCGGCGCTGAACATTGGCATTCCTTTGGCACCGGTCACATCTTTGGACAAAGTCCATGGCATTCTTCTGTAGCGTCGGCCAATAATATCCTTGGCGCAAAATTTTGTGGGCCAGCGCTCGCCCTCCTAGATGGTTTCCACAGATTCCTTCGTGGACTTCACGCAGGGCATAATCCGCCTCTGTTGGGCGGAGACATCTGAGGAGTGGAGAAGTGAAGGATCTTCGATAGAGGTTTCCCTCGTATAGTATGTACCGGGTGGCGAGGCGCTTCACTCGGCGAGCCTCTCGTTCATCAGTGGGGAGGACTTCGTCTTGTAGATAGCTGATGAGTTCGTCCATCCAGCTTGGCTCGAACTCGATGCAGAAGGTCTGCTCGGGCTCGTCTGTACTGGGCTTTTGAAGATACTCCAGCACGGCCCCCTTGGGAAGCTCGCTCATACGAGAGGATGCCAGCTTTGACAGCTGGTCGGCCCTGAGATTCTCCGACCTGGCAATATGTTGGATGTGGAAAGAGTCCAAGGCCGAGGCGAGTTCCCGTACCTTCTGGAGATACTTCTGCATGGTCGGGTCTCTGGCTTCGAAGTTGCCCATAATTTGGTTGACGGCGAGCTGAGAATCACTGTAGGCCCTCAAGTCCTTCACTCCTAGCTCCTTGGCTAGCTTGAGCCCGGCAACGAGCGCTTCGTACTCCGCCATATTATTAGAGGCAGGAAACTCCAGGCGCAAGGCTTGCTCGGCGACCACCCCTTCTGGGCTGGTGAGAATGAGCCCTGCTCCGCTACCCCCCGAGTTTGACGAGCCATCGACATGCAAAGCCCATGTCAAACTCGGGGTCTACTCCGTGAGTGGCTCCGGCTCGGGTTCGTCCTCGTCCGGTATGGTGCACTCGGCTATAAATTCTGCGAGTGCTTGTGCTTTGATTGCCGGTCTGGGTCGGTACTCGATGTCAAATTCTCCGAGCTCAATGGCCCATTTTGTGATCCGGCCGGCACGGTCTGATCTCTGTAGGATCTGCTTGACCGGCTGGTCGGTCAGCACAGCCACTGTATGGGCTTGGAAGTAGGGTCGGAGCCTCCGAGCCGAAATGACCAGAGCATAGGCGGTCTTCTCGAGCTTGGCGTATCGGGTCTCGGCGTCTCTCAAGACCCGGCTGGTGTAATACACTGGCTTTTGAAGTTTGTCCTCCTCTCGGACCAAGACCGAGCTTACCGCAACAGGGGAGACAGCTAGGTATAAGTAGAGGATCTCACCCTGTTGCGGCTTTGTGAGCAGGGGAGGGGAAGCCAGGAGATGTTTGAGCTCTTCAAAAGATTGCTGGCACTCGTCCGACCACAGAAAGTTCTTCGGCTTCTTGAGGGCCGCAAAAAATGGAAGGCAGCGCTCAGCCGAGCGGGAGATGAACCTCCCGAGAGCTGCAACTCGGCCTGTGAGCCGTTGTACCTCCTTGACCGTCCTAGGAGGCGTCATCTTTTGAAGGGCTCGGATCTTCTCTGGATTGGCCTCGATTCCTCGCTGTGTAATGATGAAGCCGAGGAATTTGCCGGAGGTGACTCCGAATGCACATTTAGCTGGATTGAGCTTCATTTGGTACTTTCGGAGCGTGGAGAATGCTTCATTGAGGTCGGCTATATGGTTTTGTGCCACCTTGCTTTTCACTAGCATGTCATCCACGTAGACCTCCATGTTCCGGCCTATTTGGTCTTTGAAGATCCGGCTAACCAGCCTCTGATAAGTTGCCCCGGCATTTTTTAAGCCGAATGGCATCACCTTGTAGCAATAGGTTCCCCCATCGGTGATGAAGGCTGTCTTCTCCTCATCTTCTGGCGCCATGCGGATCTGGTTGTATCCGGAGAAGGCGTCCATGAATGCCAGTAGCTCGTGACCCGAAGTGGAGTCCACGAGCTGGTCAATGCTGGGAAGTGGAAAACTGTCCTTTGGACAGGCTTTATTCAGATCAGTGTAGTCCACGCACATACGCCACTTCCCGTTGGCCTTCTTGACGAGGACCACATTGGCGAGCCACTCCGGGTAAGCTATCTTCCGGATGAATCCAGCTTCGAGGAGTTTGCTGACCTCCTCGGCTGCTGCTTGCTGTCGTTCAGGGGCGGCGCCCCGCTTCTTTTGCCGCACGGGCTTGCTGGTTGGCTTTACTTGGAGCCGGTGGACCATAATCTCTGGATCTATCCCCGGCATGTCTGCAGGCGACCATGCGAAAACATCCATGTTGTCTCGTAGGAAGTTGGCGAGGCGACCCCTCTCATGCGCGTCAAGGCCGGAGCCGACCTGCACGGTTAGCTCAGGAGAGTTCTCACGTAGGGGAACCTGAATTAATAACTCACCGGGCTCTACCCGCTCTTTCTGAGGGTCGACCCGTGCCTCCAGAACCTTGGTTGAGGGCTGGTCAGTCACTGGGGCAGGCACTTCGGCGGGTCGCTTTGCCTCGTGGGTCGCCAGGTAGCATCGCCTTGCCACCATTTGGTCTCCTCGGGCTTCGCCGACCCCCCGGCTGGTGGGGAATCGCATGAGCAGATGGTGAGTGGAGACTACTGCTCGGAGGGCGTTGAGGCCTGGCCTTCCGAGGATGGCATTGTAGACCGAAGGAAGACGTATCACGAGGAAGCTCATCCCCACGGTGCTTTCACGAGGGGCGAGCCCGGCCATGACCAGAAGGTTGATCTCGCCCTCTACTGGGACTGAATCCCCAGTAAATCCAACCAACGGAGCATTCATCCTCCGTAGCTGTTCTTTGGTCATCCCCATTTTACAATACGCACCAAAGTACAGAACATTCGCCGAGCTTCCATTATCGACTAAGATGCGTTTTACATCAAATCTATTTATGATCATGGAGATGACCACGGCATCATCATGGGGAGTTTCAACTCCCTCTAAGTCATCGTCTGAAAAGGAGATGACTTCAGAAGCGCGCGGGCGCTTCGATGAGGTTTCTCCCTCCGAGGCTTCTCCAGCCGAGGCCCCTCCTCGGATAGTGTTGATGACGCCGGCGATAGGCCTGTTGGCATTCGAACCTTCAGGCTGTGCTGCTGCTTCGTCGGGCTGCTTTTCTTCACGCCGGCCTTGCACAAACCGATCAAGCACCCCTCGGCGGATGAGTGCTTCGATCTCATTTCGGAGCTGGTAACACTCCTCGGTATCATGACCTTTGTCCCGGTGGAAACGGCAATACTTCCGGTTATCACGCCGGGTTCGGGTATCAGGCTTCGGAGGCGGGAGCCGGATGCGATCTCGACTCTCGATCTCCATGAGAATTTCGGCCCGAGGGGTGTTGAGGGGGGTGTATTTTTCATACCTCCCTTCAGGTGCGCGGGCCTGCAGTGGGAACCTCGGGCGGAGTGGTGACCTCTGCTGTGGCGGTCCCCTCAGTCGGGGTGGACTCCTCGGGCGGGGCGGATTCTTGGCTTGTCGCGGAGATGGGCTTCTGGGCTGGCCGCGTTCCTCGCGGCGCCTCTTCTTGGGGTTCTGCTCGGTCCCGCCCCGCCTGACGGCCACGGCTTCCTCAGCCTTGGCATATTTCCGGGCCCGAGCGAACATTTCTGTAAGGTCCGCTGGAAAATTCTTCTCAATCGAGAAGAGGAATCTGTAGGACCGGGCTCCAGTCTTCAGCGCCGACATGGCGATTGACTGGTCAAGCTCCCGGACTTCCCATGTTGCGGTGGTGAACCGGTCCAGATATTCCTTGAAGGACTCTCCCTCCTTTTGTTTAATGTCGAGGAGGGAGTCGGATGTCCGCCGCTGGGGCTGGCTAGCGGCGAAGTTGCCGGCAAACTGTCTGCCGAGCTGCTCAAAGGAGGAGACAGTACTCGGCTTCAGCCCGGTGAACCAAAGCCGGGCTGGTCCTCGGAGTGTTGCCGGGAAAGCCTTGCACATCATGGCTTCCGAGGCTCCTTGTAGGGCCATTAAGACCCGGTAACTCTCCAGGTGGTCAAGGGGATCAGCCTTGCCGTTGTAAGGCTCCACCTGGGGCATCTTGAACCGGAGGGGAACCGGTTCATCTTCAATCTCCTGGGAGAAGGGCGACTTCGTATTGAACTCGAAGTCGTCGTTACGTCCCGATTTTCTCCCGTGGAGCGCCTGGATTTGGCGCTCCAGCTTTTCGACCTTCTTGTCGAGTTCATCATTCTGGAGGATCGCTACAGCGGTTCCTCCGGGTGCAGGTTGCCCTGGAACCGACTCAGCTTCTGAAGGTTGTGGCCAGCCTTCGTGATCTCTGACTGGGTGCTCTCTCCAGAGGGAGGCCTGGACTTGAGAGTCCTGACCTCGAAGAGGAAGCCCGCTTATAGGGGGCTCCGGTTGAACTGGAGCCGGCGGAGGCGGTGCCGTTGGGATGCCTCTAGGTTGCAGGCTTTGGACAGCGGTGGCCAAGGCCTGCACCTGTTGCACCAGGGCATCAAACCGCTCCGGCCGAACTTGATGAACTGACTCAGCCGGAGGTGGTGAGTTTCGGACGGAGTGCTCAGGACTGGGTGGAGGACGTCGAGAGGCGTTGGAGGCCCCTTTGCTCCTTAGCTTCATGGCAGCGAACTCGGGTCCTTCCTCTAGCGCCAACTGTTGCTGGAAATTGGACCCGGGGGCCGCCGCGAAGCCGGGGAAGGAGGAGCTCCGCTGCTACAGGGGGCGGACGGCGGTGCGCCGGCTGGCTGCGTCCTCTGCTGCGGGGGGTGTGCCAGTCCGAAGAGGGGTGGTGCGTCCAGTCCTGTCCTGTCCTGCAAAAAGCCGGTGGCCGGGCTCCCCGGCTCCGGCCCTCCGATGCCTAAGTCAGAGGGGACAAGTATGTGGAGAGAGCAGGAAAGAGAGTATATGGAGAAGACAGCAAGAACATTTGGATAAGATAAAGAAGACGAAGAGGATGATGTCCTCAATTGCGTCTGTGCTTCCCGGCGGGTTCAATCCCGGGGATCTGTTTCCGTTTTTGTTTTTCCCCTTCCCCCCCTTTGGTTCTCCCAGGTTCCCTTTTATAGGAGGGGATTACGTTATCTGGGAGGTAACCGGGGGATTTGTCCCTGTCCGTCATAATTGGGCACGATTTGGCCCATTTATGGCGTAGTGGAGAACGGGGCCGAATCAAACCGGAACCAGGGAGCTGTCACGGTCGATCGGACCTGTTGGAGTGGTTGAACCGCCGGCCGTAGCGGGCCTGGGGTCTGTGGATGGTAAGTGCATTTATTACCGAATGAACCGGCGGCCAGGTAGAGCCATACGCTCTGATGGTTCAGTGATCCGGAGATCGTCTTGGGCCGTGTTCATTAAATGCCTGAGTGCATCGGAGACTTAAGGGAGTCTCATGCATTAATGGCAGGTCGTGCCGAACGCTTGCGGAGATCTTATGCCTTGATGGCTTGGAGATAGTGGCAGGTCGCAAGCCGTAGTTGTTGTCAAGTCCCTTGGACTTTAGGCGGGGGTTGAACATTTGGTAAAGGCATCGGCTCGGCAAGGGTGCCGAGCCGAGCTGGTCGCCCGATGAGGCGCCCTGTGGCGGGGCTGCTTTGAGTACTCCTGGTCGGCGCCCTTTAGACGAGCACCTTCTAGCAGAGCGCCTTGGCGCTGTCTTTGGTCGGCACTTTCTAACCGAGCAGCTTATTTTGGGTGGGGCACCTCTTGACGCGCGCTCTGGTCGGCGCCCTCTAATCGAGCGCCTTCCTGGTCGGCATCCTTTGGCCGAGCAGCTTTCCGGTCGGCACTCCTTGGCCGAGCAGCTTTCTGGTCGGCGCTCTTCGGCCGAGCGGCTTTCCGGTCGGTGTACTTCGGCCGAGCGGCTTTCCGGTCGGTGTACTTCGGCCGAGCGCCTCCGTGGATGTATGACTTAGGGTTTTTCCCCTAACAGCACCATAGCCCGAATTTTCCTGAGCAACAGATGGCTATCGCCCATACCCCCCGCGCTCCTTTGGATCCAACCGATGACTGTCGTTGAATCGCCCTCCAGTATTACAACACATGTAGGCAAAGAGTGTCGGATATAACTCAAGCCAGACCAGGTTGTTCTTAACTCCGCCTTCGGAATCAAGATGTTGAAGATCTGCAGCCCCCAGCCACAATCACCCTGGAGTCCATCCCTCTGATGATGAAGCCCGCCTCTCCCCTGCTTCCGCCATCCAGTACGTATCCGTCGAAATTTACCTTGAAGAAGCTTGGGGGTGGGGGCTCCCAGGTGAAGAACATTGTGCGGAACGCTTCGTGAGCAGAAGAGGAGCTTTAGGTGTCTCAAGCTATCAAGGGTCCATCCGACAAATGCGATCAAATAACCTCAGTTGCCTGGCTCGAAGCCTGCTCAACCACAAGCCACAGGGGGAGGGGGGGACGGCTCTCGTCAAATGTCCAAGCATTCCTGGATAGCCAGATCTGATGCACCAAAGTAACTCACCATTGAAGCTGCCTGTCTGGAGTGTGGTAATTCCGCCCACCGCCTGGTTATCTGCAGAAAGGACGCCGAGTCACACCAGCTTCCGGTAGGGACCCTGGTTAGCTCCCAAATCATCCTGGCATGGTAGCACTGGAACAGTGCATGGTCCACTGACTCTGCCGCCTGGCAGAAGGGGCACTGGGAAGGAATCTGCATGCCCCTGCTACTCAGGACTAATCTCGCCGGTAGTCTGCCCCAAGCAACCTTTCAGAAAAACAAAGCTGCCCTCGGATGCTAAAGTGACTTTCCAAGTGTGATTCTTGAAATAGAGGTTCAGGCAGCTCCTCAGACTTGTATTACAATGGACATCTTATTGAGAACTTTGCTTGGCCGATATGGTTGCAAGAATTGGACCAGGAGCACTGGTACCTCAAAAACTCTGTTATTTTTAACTGGCATGATAACACCCCAAGATCCAAGTGGGTCTGTTTCTATTGGTAGCTTCCAACCGGGTCTATTTTATGCAGAACCGAGAAGGAGGCAAACCAGATTTTTAAATGACAACAGAGGATAAAAAAATCCAGATATATTCTCATTTTATTAGGTTAGCTAACTATGCATGAAACATTATGCATTGCTCAGCAAACGATAGCATTGTAGAGGTTGTATAGAGAAAGTGCACGGTGATAAACCCACACTGCAGAAGAGTGAAGACAGAGAGGTAGAAAGGTCAAATTCCATGTGCTCAGTGTTTTAAACAATTTCCAGAAAATATTGATGTGAACAGAGCCAAAATCTATGAAGAAGCATAATTTTGCTTATTTGGTTGACCATAAAAAAGTGACACACTCCGAAATAGCTTATAGCTTATGTTTGGTTGAGCATTTAAAAAAAAAAAAATCTGTTATAAACAAAAAAATTTTATCATTTTCTATCTAAAAGCTTAAAGGATTTTTTTTAAAAAAAATTACCAAAATTCCAGCCAGTAGGAATTGAATTTTTCTATGTATGAATTTTTTTCATAAATATGAAAGTCTTATTTTGACGGGAAAACTCTCTTTTGAAAACTACAACCAAACATAAGCTATTTTTTTTATTTTTTCACCGACCACACTTTTCTTTCTTCTCTTCCCCTTAACCAAATGAGCTCTTTCTCTTCCCATGAACCAAATGAGCTCTTAATGTAACCCACCGAGTACGCAGCCAAACAAATATCGTAAGACTGTAACCAATATTTATACCAAACCTTCCCCAGTCAAATGGTAAGACTGTAACCAATATTTATACCAGACTTTCCCCCAGTCAATGTCTAAAACAAGATTGATATGCTTCAACATATAGATATGCTTCAATCTGATTGGACTTTGGAGATGGAGGAGCTGGGCTCAGAACAAGCAGGTGAAACAAAACCCCCAAAAATCTTGAATGACATGATAGATCCTTGGGCTTAAAAGAACGAAGATAGAGATATTTGGCCATAACCTCACCAAAATCTAAAGAAACAAAACAAAGTTCTAATTTTATCTTATCCCAAACAGAATTAAGCAACTGCATAAAACCAGCAGCACTGCTATAAATCCTGATATAGATAGTCTTGTCAGACAGCATGATCTAACAACATGCAAGTGTGCATGCATATCATTAATTAATGACATCAAATGTAGACTTCCAAGTACAAGCACTTGTTTAAAATTCATACTTTCAAAGATTGTGCACAAAGATCTTTTTCCATAGGTCAAAATTAGATTATTGGAAAGTGACAAGTTAATTAAACAGTGCCTATTTCGCACCAGGGAGCTTCACCATCTAAAGACTCTATGATTTGGATAAATCCACTGCAGAAACCATGCAAATCTGTCAGGATACTCTCCACAACCTCCATCAGGTCTAACCTTTTCCATCGCTTCAAACCATAAACTTACATGATCATAGCCCTTGATGTCAATGCAACCACCTCAATTAGATATTCAATAACCTAATGCTAAACCAATCGAACTTTTAAGCTTCCTCTTAGGCATTTGTTTGCAAAATTATAAATCTTACTACTCAATTATCTTTAATAAGCTCACCTCAGCTCCATTAAACATTGTGTATACATCCTTGCTGTTTCCCAACACTTGAAACCACATTGCATTGCATGTCAAATTGCAGCATACATAGCAAAAGTGTTGACAATGCATATAAACTATAAAGTACAGGATACTCAAATCAACTATTACATGTACTCCCAAAATCAGTTTGCTTAACAATCACCGCCATCCAACTAATGTTTGACATTTCACAACCTCAACATGACTACCAAAGTTCCACATTTAGCAGCATGCGGAAATCATAAGTATATTATTCGTTGAAAAAAAGAACTAACGAACAAAAACTAGAATAAAATAAAATGAAATAAAAAAATAACAAGTCAAATTATACCTGGGTAACTATCATATATAGTGCAGTGGCAATGTCTCCCTCACCTATAAGTGATCAGCTTTATCTAGCATGGTATGATCTAATGATGACTGAAAATGTTTATAACCAGCTCTTTACTTGACATCAACCCTCTACAAAGTTAAATAGTTAACTCGTAAAATTTTGAACAAGCAGGGAACCTGCTACGAAGCCTAAAATGAAAGTTGGCAGGGTGTGAAAACCTACCTTATTGGTTATACAGTTCAAGATCATGCACTCAGAGAGCAAACCTACAAGATTAGCATAGACCTCACAAGGACCCTGACAAAGAAGGCAAGCAAGATTTAATAATAACCAACAAGAAAAAATTGCCAACATATAATAATTTGAGGAGCTCTGAATCAAAATCTTCATCATTCAAATCATGGACCACATGATTTTACTTGAAATGCAATCTATGTTGTACTAAAAGTCCTATATACTTTACTCCAAGCCTCCAACATGAAGATGAGAAAAATGCATTTATTGTTTTTTTTAACAGTTCATTATAAATGAATGCTATACAAAGGTAAATCAAAAAAGATCACTGGCAGCTTCTCAAGTTCCATCAATAACATAACTTACCAAAAAAGAAATCAAAGTTTGGTACATGGTTTTTAATTTGGAATTAACAACCCACCACCACAGCCCCCGGCAAAAATCATAATGATAGTAAAGGCAATTTGGATTTTTTTCAAATTGACTGAAGCCTCCTTCCACCAATATGATCTATATACTGTTTACTTAACACATAAGATCAAAATGAAACTCAAAGTACATAAATAACTATGACAAGAAAATTACATGGAAACCTCCATAATAGCAAACTTAAATAAGCATAATTTTCATGAAGTCATTTTAGAACTTCTGTTGCTTCTTTCTTGCTGTGTCATAATTCACAAGGGTTGGCAATGTGAAAAGGCGCCCTCCTTAACTCAAGGTTCAACAAGATGATATCTTTCCAACATTTTATATTAATTAAATGATTTTGCTAGACCAAAAATGGGGCAACAACTTAGAACTGGTAACTGTTTGAAGACTAGCAGCCTACAACAAAGAAAAAGACACAAACAAAGATAATTTCCAGAAACTGATAGAGCATCTTTCTCTATTTATTTTTGTACAATTTGAGTAGTAAATCACAGGATAAGATAGCATCTTGCTATTTTATCAACTCTAGTTTGACTCCCTATGAATGAACCGAAGGAAGTAAACAAGTCATGATTCATATTTTTTTTTTAAAAAAAAAACACCTGTCCAATCTCAATCAGCCTAAAGGAATGAAAAGTTATACAATAGTCATATGCACTACAGCTTGAGTGAGATGAACTCTTGCTGTGTCTAGTTGAGCATGTAAGATAGCAAACACTAGTGAAACATATCTGATAAAGCAATATCAACGCCCAAAATAAATTGCAAAACATTAGCAGCACACTCAAGGAGTGTTTCTAACATTTCCTAACAGCATAAGCTCTGATCATTTTCTTAAAAATCTCATACGATGCTTATAACACCTCTGTCTAAGTGACAAAGATCATTGGTGGGGCTCTGAGTTAAGGAATCAGAGCAAAGGGGCTCAGACACCCTATGCCTTAAAAAATGTTTAATGTAGGAGGCCTAAACTATTATTCATTTATTCATAGAAGCTAAGTTCCAATTATTTTATAGTTCACAAAAGAGGATTGGCTCTTTTCTATGTACTTTGCCAAAGTTTGCTTTCTTGGTATCGGACCCCATACCAGTACCATCCTATCACTGTGTCCGTACACCCGATATAGAAGCCGGTTCAGTGTACCAACACTCAATATGCCCATTGTACCATATACCAGTTCGGTATGGTACGGTCGATACGCACCGTTACCGACACTGGTACGGCAAACTATGACTTTGCATGACACTTTGTATAATTTAAATACCAAACTAATGTATGGTGAGATATGTATACTAACCATAGAAAGTTGATCTATACCAAATCTCGTCAAGAAGTCCACCCACATTCTTTACGTAACTTATTTCAAATTACTTTTCTTAGATTTTTGAATTTTATAGATAATCTTGAGGTTTCTGCCTTATGACTTTTAGGCTTATAATTCACCTTATTGACAGTTTAAACACTTTGTCTGACACCATCACCTTTTTAAACATTCAAGTCTTCGCATACACATATCAACATCTAGATAAAAAAATTAAATGCTTAAGCCACTCATAGGTACATGATGATAAGATTTACAACTTTAAAGAAGGGTAATCAAGTGCAGATGGACAAAGCCTTCCTTATTTATCCAACCATGCAGAGGGAATCAACCTCATTAAGGCACATAAACAACAAATACCAGGTTTACCCCAAAAAAACATTTCCGTCCAATCACACGGGATTTTATGTACCATCAGAGCTAAACATCTTAAGTAACGTTATAGTGATCATGCCAGCATTAAGGTTTAGGCTGCACACACCCATAACAATATACACTAACCTCTACTGTAAGCTTGAAAGAATAATGTGATCTCAGTGTCTAAGGTGAGGATGATTGGACAATGTTCAAATAAACATCACTAATTGCCAGAATGGCCTCAGAATTCTAGACTATCATTAAGTCATACAGTTCACATTCAGTAATCTTTTCACCCTACAGTCATTGGACAAACCAACAGTTCATTACTGTCTTCACCTCATACACTCACAAAAACTCACCAGTTATAACGAATAAAAATGATTCAGTAATCACTTCCCTGAAAACCTCGCCAGAAAAGAGTAGTCTTAGACACCCATTTCGTGAGAACCAACAAAAAGAACCCCACGCAACTCATCAAACTAGCCAGGTTACTTGTCAGCTACATTGGTTGCATGGTTTAAGGTGCCTAGCATATGTGACCACTAAATCCTAGCATATTAGTAGAGAACAATTATGATATAGAAAACAATGTTGTAGAAGGCACTAGCACCTAGGCACTAGGTGAACGCCTAGAGGTCAAGGCAGAATCCACAAAGATGATGTTGATGATAATTATGATTCAAAGTTTAAGCATAACATACACGGATATAGAACATTAGTTGTCGGCCATATTTCGTAACATAACATTCAAACAAGATGTAGTTAGTGCTGGAAATGAGCATCTAGGCAATATCTAGTACTACTAATTCATAAATCATCTCATCCTCTACGCCCAAACATCATGCAAAATATTAAGGCAGGAGCCTATGCAGTGCCCTGCTTAGGCACACCCAGGCAGCCATTTTTCATAAAACAAAATAACTAAATGCCATAAACTCCCTAAAACACACAGAAATAGCACAACATAAACTCCCTACAACATATAAAAATAGCATAAACTGCAAATAAAATGTAAATAAATAAAAAATGCATGCTATGTTCAACGCCATCAATGTTGAATATTTCTTCTTTGTGTCAGCCTATCTCGTGAAATGTAATAGCCAGAAAAAAAAAAAACTATTGAGCTACGGCTATAAGATGCAAATTTTAAAATCTTACATTAACAAGCCATGAGATATAATAAGAAATGAATATTTATCAACAAGTCATCTGATATTTTTTATACCTAGACATGGCTTCATGCTTCATACAGACGATATAGTGATCAACAATTTCCATGGTTGGTTCATGATAGTTCTAAAATATAGAACAGTCAAAGGGAGAAAACACCTACAGCGTGTATAAACAAGATGAAGCAACAAAGATCAGATATTTGAAGGTATTTTTACCAGTTAACAGAACAAAGAAACAGTTAGCAAGAATTCCAGAATTAGATACAAAGATTGGGAAGATATTTTAATAATTCAGGCAAGGCATACTGAACCGGCCCGTACCGGCCGGTTCAGCACGTACCGTACCAGTACTGGGGCCAATCGGTACGGTTCAGCCATGGAAAATGGTTCCTGCTGTGTACCGGTGCGAACCAATCCGGTTCGCACTGGTACCGACGCGGGGAAGAAGAAAGAAGAGGAAGAAGAAGAACAGAAAAGAAGAGAAAGAAAGAGGAAGAAAGAAGAGGAAGAAGAAGAGAAAAAGGAGAAGAAGAAGAAGAGGAAGAGAGAGAAGAAGAGAGAGGAGACTTACCAGTACTGGGCCTCGTTGTGGTGATCCTCGTCGGGGCAATACTCGTCGGCGCTTGCTTGCAGGAGAAGAGCGGAGGAGAGAGGAGAAGAGCGAAGGAGAAACGAGAAGAAACGAGAAAGCTCGAAAAGAAGGAAGGAAATCCCGCGCGGAGAACGCATCCACAAGAGAAACGGCGCAGAAAACGCATTTTACGGTTGCAGTTTTAAGTAGGGAAACGAGGAAAACGCGCAAAAATGGGTTTCGTGCGCGCAAGGCCGCGCGCTCTCGCATACGCTGTCCCCGAACCGGGTCGGTATGATTCGGTTCGGTTCGGTACGGTATCTTACCTTACCTTACCTTGTAACTCATTTTCCAGCAGAAATCGCAACCTTACCTTGTAACTCAATTTCCAGCAGAAATCGTAATGAAATACAAAGTAAGAGATAAACCATTCACATCACTAGGGCATTATTACCAATGAGATGCAATTCGAAGGACACAACAGAATATCATAAAGGTAGCACATCATGATAACTCGAAATCATCCACAGTGCAAATACAAAGCTTACACACCAGAGCCAACAAGGGAACCTTCAGCAATCAACGATACAGGAGTTCTAGAGGCTGCAGAGATGCCTCAGCATCATACTTCCATCCATTTATAGCCAAGAACACATATGAAGACAAGCAGCCAGCATGATTTGGGAAGCCATAGACAATAAAAGAAGCTTTGACCAAACTGCATCAACCTTCTTGTCCATCTCTCTAGATTTTGTCAAGTTTTTCAGCTTTGACAACAGGGTTGGCTTTGGATATAGCATCCCTGCCTGCTGATCGATAATCAAATGGGCAGTTATGCTCGTCGGAATAGCGATGCATTGCACAGAAAAGATTTCCACAGCGACAAGTGAACCCAGTCAACCCAACTCGCTTCCTACAAGTGTTGCACCTGTTTGGACCGTCCTTCACCTTTGTCTCACCACCCTTGCTTATGGCCGAAGCATTAGATGGATATGCCAATGTGGTCTTTGGCTCTGTCGGACCAACAGCAAAATCTACACTCCAAGAAACTACTGGCTCTTTTCCACTGCTACTACCACTGCCACTTACAGTGCTATCAACAGATGATGCTACCAGCTTGGCCTGCTCCTGCTTCAATAACAGATCCTTGTGGCACTTGGAGCACATGTTCATGGTTGCAGGACTCCCAAAGAATCCACAGTTGTTGACACATAGAATTGGAGCTTCGGGAGTTTGGCACTCGGTCTTGTCGTGCTCCATAATTTCAAACCTCCTGCATCAATGGTTGCCTCAAAATTCCGAAACATAATAAGAGCAAACCATCACCAGAACAGATAGACATGTCACCACAGCAACAGGAAAGACCTTTTAATCATAAATGACCTAGGATCCTCTGCAGCGTGTTTGCACCGTATAGTGCTGTGCAGCACTCGATGGCCATCATCATGAGATGGACGGCCATCAACAGCGACATGTTGTGTATGGCATGTAAAGCTGCCTTGTTTGATAGCCATCCATCTCCTGATGGCGGCATAGAGCACTGCACAGCACTCTGTGGTGCAAACAGTGCACGACAAAGAACCTGTGCTCATCATAAATAACCTAAACCTAACATTTCTTATGTTGCTAGTCCTCAAGAAAGAAAAAGAAGATAACCTAAAAGTGAAGCTGTTTTACAAGACAATAATGAGCACATGCATAGCCAGAAAGTGAGATCATGAATTCAACTAATAAGGGAAATATTCAAAGCGTTGTAGTAAACAAGTCATCACTTACATGACATTATCTAGATTATTCTACATAAAATATGTTCACCGCAACCAAGGATCTCCATTTCAATTAAATGCCAGAAGTTCATAGTTAACATTTCGGCGGAGAGAGAGGGGCGGGAGAGAGTGGATGAGAGGTGGAGTGAGGAGAAGACAACACTTGATGCAAAAAAATTTGGACTTCTACTAACAAAGCATATTAGACATTAGAATGTTCTAACTTTAGTCATCGTAAAATCAGAGTTGAACCCAGATCAGTATCAACCAAAAAACACAATAAGTCAGAAGACATAATCTAAATAGACGGAACAAAAAAAAAAGGATTTTGATGACACAGTCCTGACTTTTATATCTTAGAATAGCTGAAATAGAAATTTTCCAAAATTTTGGTCTCTAAAAAAATCTAAAATTTTTAAAAGAAAACACCCCAAAAAACCAAAGGACAGAACTTGTAACAAATACGTAATTTCTTTCAAACTACAACAGAAAAACATAATTACCATCATGAAACCTAATCAACACTCTCTCAGCCACAGACGCAACCTAAGCCAACGACAAATCTACGAAAAATGAAACAAGACAACGAACATGGAACGAAAACCCTAATCCAAGCCCATCAAGAACCATCCATAAAATAACGCACCTGTTTCTCCCGGTAGGAAGGCCCTTCTACGCTGATTACCTCCGAATTACGGCATTCAACGATGGCCGCTCCAATTATAGAAACAAAGGACGTAACCAGAGCCAAATTAGAGTGGAAAGAGAGAGGCGGGGAGCTAGGAGATTAGGAAAGGTCTCAAACCCTAACTAAAGAGAACGGAGTCGCCGCGATATCGTAGAATTGACGGCAAGAAAAGGGGGCGTCCGGGGAAGGGGGAGAGAGGGAGGAGAATTGGGTTGATATTGGAGATGCAAGAGGCCATTTATAAGAGATTTCTTGTGCTGACAACGAACGCTTTCACCTGAGGCTGCCCGGCTGCCCGCGAGGCGTCTCATGCCGAGTCGGCAGGTGAGGAGGACGGACGGCTCTGATTCCTCCACGTCGCCGCGGTGAGTGGTCCCGCCCCCATTGCCCCTGTAAGCTAGGGACGTATTACGTTTTCTTTTCTGGTTGGGGCAAGTACGGGCTGCCCGGGACCTGTTCTCTCTCTTAAGGCCCATTTTGGAATTTTCAATTTATACCGGGGCGCCCATATTAAAGACCAAGTCTGAAAATTAAATAGGAATAAAATTACTAATAAAATCCACCAATCTCACAATATTTTAAAATAAAATTATGCATGTTAGGAGAGGTCATCCATCCGCATTCCCTCTTTTTCCTTATAAAACATTTCTCCTCCTTCATTAGTTTTTTTCTCCTTATGTGAATCTTTCTTTTTCGTAAAAGCATCCATCTCGATACACACTTCCAAATAAATCGATGCACAATTTGCAGAATATAGTATTCATTAATATATACTATATGGACAGATGTTACACACCTAACAAAATAGTCATCTAGCAACCTAACACATACCTCCAAGCAAGTTGATATACAGCTCTCAGATTATCGTAGTCACTGATACATAGTATACGATCAGGTAATAGACATTCCATTAACTTTCTAATGCATACTATAAGCTTTGTGATATATTACCTAGCAGCAACCAACTACGCACTATGGATAAATTGATATATAGTTTCCAAAATATGGTATTCACTAATATACAATACATAGACAGTTGATATACTTAGCAAAATAATCATCCAACATCCTAATACGCACCTCTATGTAAATTAATACACAATTTTCATAATATGGTGTTTATCAATATAAACTACATAAGCAGTGATATACATCTGGCAAAATAGTCATCTAGCAATATAATACACATCTCCAAGTAACTTGATATATAGTTTTTAGGTAATCAACTGGTGAGGCTTGATTTATCTGGAGGTGTGTATTGAAATGAACACTTTCATAAAGAAGAAAATTTTCAGATGAGAAAGGGACTCGTAGAGAAGGAGAAATGTCTCGAAAGGAATAAGAGGGGATGTGAGCGGACAACTTCTATTCATGTGCGCAGACGGACTCTATTAGTAGTAGTTTCGTTCCAATTTGATTTTTAGGTTTCCACTTTAAGATGAGCGCCAAAAGAAATATAACAAACTAAAAAGCCTACCCCATACAACATCCTCCAATATAATGCACCTAATAAAATTCAGAAAAATTACAGAGACACCGTCTCAATTTTAAAATAATCTTACTTAACCCTCGACTTTAAAAAGTGCTAAACTAGTCCTTCGAGTTATCCAAATATTCTAAACTTATCCTTCGGCTCACTGACCAGTGGAAGGTATTAGTCTGTCATTTCAATTTAACAAAAAATACCCTCTCCCTCTTTTAGGCATTTTGAAATTGATTCCGGCTCCCCCCTTCCAATGCCGAGGGTTATTTCTTTCGAATCCCCTACTCCAGTCCTCCATCCTCCACCAATTTTTGATGAGCTCCAATAATTCTATCCTTCGCTCAGGTCCGGCCATCCCTCCTTCCTTACACACCACTATAGCAAGCATTCGAAGAGCTCGAGAACTCTCCATCGAGAAATCTCCTACAAGATGGGATTCTTTTAAAAAAAATAAAAATCCCCAATAACAAGAGCCAAGATCCCAAGCTTCCACTAGATCCATGCCCAATCCTTGAAGATTTAAGTGGGAAAAATAAATCAAGAGTAAAAACCACTAAAACAAGAAGATAAAATCCGCGAAAAATTCTAGCTTTACCTGTTTGAGGGAGGAAGGGAAGATGACTTACTCGCTTTTCAATGATGAGTTGATGATCTCCTTGGTGATCTCCCTCTTCCATGGTAGATGCAAGTGCAAGAGACCACATCTTTCCGAAGCGGCAACTGCTCGCCATCTTCCTCCCCCCCTCTTCATGATCACCTCCAGTAGCTCTAGTAGCATCTTCACCCACTGTCTCTCCTCCTCCTCTACCACCCCCGATGGCATTGCCTCTTTAAAAACAAAATCGAAGCGGCGTCCCGTTGGATCCCGGAGCCTCATCATGAGCCTGCGGCTCAAAACCGCCTCGAAAGGCAAAAGGGCGTCGCCTCGTGCCCTCGAGCCCTCATTAAAGACGCCCTGAAGCGCGCGGAATGGCGGAGCAATTTAAAGCTACCTGGTCCCACCAGCATGATAAAGACAATTATTTCCTTCGCCCGAGCTCGCAAGCGGCTCGGACTCGAAAGTCGGAGAGTAGTGTTCGGAAAAAAATGGATTGCCCCGAAGCACGTGGATGCATCGCCGGCACGTGATGACGAACGCCACAGCAGCAACCCTCAAGGCGCTTGACCTCGTGGCGCCCGACCTCAGAGCTCACAGCCGTGCGGCCTTGATCGACCTTAAGTCCGAAGAAGATCCAATCAAAGAATGAAGCAGACCTCTCCTCTCCACCGGGAGTCAAGCTCCTCTCCTTCTCTCCTAGGATATAATCCTGCGATCTCCGCCTGAGCGACTGTCAACAATTAAATGCGCACGATCTCCACGGACCTCCAGCTTACTCAAAATCTCAGACCATCCACGGCAACTAGTTGACTCACCCAATTCCGTCCAGTCACCCACGGTAACTCATTAATTCGCCCAGTCGCATCACAGGTAACCCTGTATCCCTCCTATAAAAGAGGAACTCCTTCCTCTTGAAGGGGATTCTGATTTTAGACTTTTTGAGACCTGACATGCGATCTATTTCTCTCTTTCTCCACAAAAGCCCCTCCTCTGACTTAAGCATCGGAAGGCCGGCACCGGGAACCCTGGCCACCGATTTTTTGCAGGTTTTCCGGAGGACGCAGCCCGCCGACGTACCACCCGTATCGGAGCTCCCTCTCCTCAGCCCGTGGTCACCCTCGAGTCCAGTTTCCAGCAACACTAGCTATATGATTTCCCTCAAACATATAGGAGGTGGTAAAGTTCAAGTTGACCATCTATTTAAGACTATAATAATATTTCTATTGAGGGAGAAAAATCCATTCACTCTGTATAATTGTATGGCCTATATGTTCATATAAGCATGGATTATAAGGAGTCTCTAAGCTTAGTAAAAATGCAATTGAGTCAAAGAGGTGGGCACAGCCTCTTATGCCCTTCTCCATTACCTAAACATGGTTTTAAAATAACCATTAAAGCTCTCTATAGAAATAAACAAAAGCGTTTGGTTTTCGTTAAACCCACGATTAGAGCTACAAGTGAGGTGTATATTTCCGGCATTACATTATTTATTGGATTCTCAACGGCACTTTTGTTCATCTCTAGCCAAGCATTTAAATAAAATCTTCGGTCCGAAAATATTAACCTTGATCTAGCTCAAATCAAGTCACATTTTAATATCAACAGAATCACGCTTTTCTTGCAATGGAGCATTTTTAACAAGAAAGCCTAACAATTTATTAAAATTTTAGATAATAAATTTTTACTTTTTACACTAACTGATGTCTTAAAAATATATTAGAATACTTTATGAATAAAATTTCTACTTGTCTTAAAGTTCAAAACTTCTACTTGCAGTGAAAAGAGCATAATTGAGAGGCATGGCAACGGTACCTTGTCATTTCATTCACGATAAATAATAAAAAATATAGAATTTTACCTATCGAGACAATTTTTTTCAGGCACATTGAAGATCAATAAGTTTCAAGCAACAAAAAATATAGGTATTACTAGCATGAAATTTAATAACTAAAGTGTTCCCATTTTATTTATGGAATCGCGGTGATCACAGTGTCTTTGGATTTAAATGTCATAGAGTTTTGCAAGAAAGTTAACCATATAGTCTAGTCTTGTTTCAAGGCACATAATGTCTTGCATGCACGCATATATAAAAATATTATATATTAATTCATGAATATGTGGTATATTGGAAAAATTTAGTTTGATCATATATTCTTTCATTGAGAATGAGACACACTGTATTGTATGAAAACCTATCTTTAGCAAAAAAAAAAAAAAAAAAAAAAAAGAATGAGACACACTAATAATACTGTTGCTGGTGGTCCAAACCGAGAACGATTGACACGACGGTGTGAACGGGGTTCCGCCTGAGTTGTCTTGGTTGGTGCTGGTTGCGCTCCACCTTCCGCCAAGGAACCTGCAAACAAGCCTTGCACCACCACCAGGGTGGTGATGGCCCTCCGACGGTCAAGTCAGAGGAGATTGGAGGAGGAGAGATGATAATCACAAGTGGGAGAGAGTGCTCTGGGAGGTATTGCTTACCCCCCCCTTCTCCCCCCAGCCGCATATATACCTGGCTGGGAGGTCTCTCAGGGGGGTTTGTCGTCGTGGGGCACGATAGAATGGCCACTGACATGGCCGTTACGGGGCGTCGTGGAGCAGCGCTGGGTACGGTCATGGCAGGGCGTAGTGGAGCTCCGCTTTGTACGGTTGATACAGGAGATCGTGGGCAGCATCGGGTACAGCCGTTGCAGGGAGTAGTGGAGCAGGAGGCCGCGGCGTGCCTCTGGAGAATAGCCTGTCGTTATCAAAAGATCTCCGACTCGGGGTCGGAATGCTGGATCATAGGGCAGCCGACCCGGTGTCGGGCTGCGGAGCCGAGGAGGTCCGACTCGGGGTCGGAGTGCTGGATCATAGGGCAGCCGACCCGGGGTCGGGCTGCGGAGCCGAGGAGGTCCGACTCGGGGTCGGAGTGCTGGATCATAGGGCAGCCGACCCGGGGTCGGGCTGCGGAGCCGAGGAGGTCCGACTCGGGGTCGGAGTGCTGGATCATAGGGCAGCCGACCCGGGGTCGGGCTGCGGAGCCGAGGAGGTCCGACTCGGGGTCGGAGTGCTGGATCATAGGGCAGCTGTAGCTTTCCTGGATACGCGTGCCGATCACGTGGGGCATGGCGGCTCAATTCCCCCATAACAGTAGCCCCCCACTTCCGAGCCTGGAACCAGAAGGGGAACAGGTGAAGGGAGTGATGTTTCGAGATTGCCGCCATCCTTCGGAGAGGCGCGCGCGCTTCAAGCTTCCCGCCTTCTTTATGGCGTATGGCGGTTGCTGCTGACCTGGCAACCTGAGGATTTCGGCGGACATCCTTCCTTAATGGTGTCGATTCGCCTTTGGGGTGCGAGCGACCCTTCGGCGGCCAGGCGTCTTCTGGCGTCATCGAGGTGTCACTTGCCCTTTCGCCTATTTAATCGGGGGTCCTCCCCCGTCCGTCTTCTTCTTTACGGACATTTTCGAGTTTCTCCTTTGCGCTACCATTGTTGCCGCCGAAACGTTCGCTTGCTTTTCCTTTGACGCTCTCGGAGCCGTTCTTCCTCCTCTTCAAGTGAGTTTCCCACTCTTCTACTTTGAGCTCTTCATACTTTTTCTTTTTGTACTAGTGCACCCCAGTCGTTCCGGCCTTTCCCTCCTTCTTGACCCCGTCCTGACCGTAGATTGGCCGTTAGGGATGGGCGAAGTGGGAGCAGATACCTCAGGAAACTCTTCCGGCGCTAAGCCAGGCATCCGAGGGTTAGGCCTCAGGAAATTCTTCCGGCGCTAAGCCAGGCATCCGAGGGTTAGGCCTCAGGAAACTCTTCCGGCGCTGAGCCAGGCATCCGAGGGTTAGGCCTCAGGAAACTCTTCCGGCGCTAGGCCAGGCATCCGAGGGTTAGGCCTCAGGAAACTCTTCCGGCGCTAAGCCAGGCATCCGAGGGTTAGGCCTCAGGAAATTCTTCCGGCGCTAAGCCAGGCATCCGAGGGTTAGGCCTCAGGAAACTCTTCCGGCGCTGAGCCAGGCATCCGAGGGTTAGTCCTCAGGAAACTCTTCCGGCGCTAGGCCAGGTATCCGAGGGTTAGGCCTCAGGAAATTCTTCCGGCGCTAAGCCAGGCATCCGAGGGTTAGGCCTCAGGAAATTCTTCCGGCGCTAGGCCAGGCATCCGAGGGTTAGTCCTCAGGAAATTCTTCCGGCGCTAAGCCAGGTATCCGAGGGTTAGGCCTCAGGAAATTCTTCCGGCGCTAGGCCAGGCATCCGAGGGTTAGGCCTCAGGAAATTCTTCCGGCGCTAAGCCAGGCATCCGAGGGTTAGGCCTCAGGAAACTCTTCCGGCGCTAGGCCAGGCATCCGAGGGTTAGTCCTCAGGAAATTCTTCCGGCGCTAAGCCAGGCATCCGAGGGTTAGGCCTCAGGAAATTCTTCCGGCGCTAGGCCAGGCATCCGAGGGTTAGGCCTCAGGAAATTCTTCCGGCGCTAAGCCAGGCATCCGAGGGTTAGGCCTCAGGAAATTCTTCCGGCGCTAAGCCAGGCATCCGAGGGTTAGGCCTCAGGAAATTCTTCCGCTCGCTGGTCGGCCAAGGCTGGCGCAAGCCGAAGCGACCGGTCGGGGCTTCCGGCTAGTCTGCTCCCGGGATGATCATCGGGTTAGCCAGGCATCTGAGGGTTGTCAAGCCTCAGGGAAATTCCGCTCGTTGGTCGGCCAAGGCTGGCGCAAGCCGAGGCGACCGGTCGGGGCTTCCGGCTAGTCTGCTCCCGGGATGATCATCGGGTTAGCCAGGCATCCGAGGGCCGAGCCTCGGGAGATTCCACTCGTTGGTCGGCCTAGGCTGGCGCAAGCCGAGGCGACCGGTCGGGGCTTCCGGCTAGTCTGCTCCCGGGATGATCATCGGGTTAGCCAGGCATCTGAGGGTTGTCAAGCCTCAGGGAAATTCCGCTCGTTGGTCGGCCAAGGCTGGCGCAAGCCGAGGCGACCGGTCGGGGCTTCCGGCTAGTCTGCTCCCGGGATGATCATCGGGTTAGCCAGGCATCCGAGGGCCGAGCCTCGGGAGATTCCACTCGTTGGTCGGCCTAGGCTGGCGCAAGCCGAGGCGACCGGTCGGGGCTTCCGGCTAGTCTGCTCCCGGGATGATCATCGGGTTAGCCAGGCATCTGAGGGTTGTCAAGCCTCAGGAAAATTCCGCTCGTTGGTCGGCCAAGGCTGGCGCAAGCCGAGGCGACCGGTCGGGGCTTCCGGCTAGTCTGCTCCCGGGATGATCATCGGGTTAGCCAGGCATCCGAGGGCCGAGCCTCAGGACATTCCACTCGTTGGTCGGCCACTTGTCGCTCGCCGCCCATCGGGGTTTCTCTGTGCCCAGCCGCGACCGTGTTTCTCCTCTCCTCCAAGCGTTGCCTGGGGGGAACACGAGAAGGGTATTAAACGCTAATTAATGCGTTACCTGGGAAATCGGATCGCCAGTTGCTGCTGGTGAGGAGTGTTAGTTGAGCGGCCGCGATACGCGGGTTCTTCGAGGAGGATGCGGCCTGGGCGCGAGCGGAGACACGTGGACCTAGGGGTATACGTCACCCGGATCGTCCTGCACAAAGAATGCGATTTAAGGAGAATGACGCTTAGGAAATCGCGGGGAGATACGCCTCGGGAGCCGGAACGGCTCCGGATTCAGTGCGCCTGCATTTATTGGAGCCACCCGTATCGGAACTACCAGGGGGCCGCAGCTTGGCTATAAATACAGGTGCAGGTACGATGGAATTTGCCAAGCCGGAGCTGCAGGTTGCCATGGATCGCGGACCTCCTCCTTGGCATATGACTGAGAGACTCCTGTCGAAGGAAAGGAGAGGCGCTCCCCTTACAACTTCAGCCAACTAGCCGTTTCATCTGGGATCAACAAGGAGGGTCTCCCCGGCGGAACTCCGCTCTAGGCGTTTCATCCGGGATCACATCTCCCCTCCTTGAAGTTCAGCCTCCCGGTTGAGCTCTGCGCCGGACGCTCAATCCGGGACCGCGCCTCCATATACTCTTCCCCCTTGAATCCCTTCTCTTCCCTACCACTGGGAAAGATGGGAATATCCTTTGGAGGCGGCGTTCCCCTGGGGGCAGCGGGAGCTTCTTCTGCGGCGGCTCCTCCTCTTTTTGGTGAGGTGCTGGATGGCGCCTCCGGTTAGAAGCACCCACTTCTGGTGGGACTGCAGCCGCCCTGGGTTGAGGGTTTGGGTCCCCACCTCTTCTTTACTTTCTTTACTCCCTAATTCCCCTCTGGGAATTCCTTGTAATCACACGAGCACGCCACTGTAACCAGAAATTATTGAAATGAAAAGTATTGCACCTTTTTAAATTGTCTTTCTGGCCTTGTTGTTCTACTGGTAATACATCCGCAGGTTAGCGGAATTCCAGCCCCTTGGAATTTCTCGGCCATCTAGGGCTTCCAACTGGTAGGAGCCAGGTCGGTTTACCCAACGAACTTTATACGGGCCTTCCCAATTTGGCGCTAGCTTCCCACCTTCCGTAGGTTGAGATGCCTTAGCTCGCCTCAGCACCAGATCTCCAATTCTGAAAAGCTTCGGTCGGACTTTGGAGTTGTAATATCGGGCCACCCTCTGCTGATACATTGCCATCCGTACCTGAGCCATTTCCCTTGCCTCTTCCAAGAGATCCAAGTTCCCTCGGAGTTGCTCTGAATTGGCCTCGGGTCGGTGCGCGGCCACCCGAGGCGAGGGGAGTCCGAGCTCCACGGGGGCAACGGCTTCCGTGCCATAGGTTAGGCTGAAAGGCGTCTCTCCAGTAGGAGTCCGTTGTGTGGTCCGATACGCCCAAAGGACATTCTCGAGTTCCTCGACCCAAGCTTGCCCCGTCCGGCCGATCCGCGCTTTGATACCTTGGAGGATTGTCCGATTTGTGACCTCGGCCTCGCCGTTGGTTTGGGGATGCGACACGGATGTGAACCGATGCTCGATCCCGAATTCCTCGCAGAAGTCCCGGAAGTGCTTGTTATCAAACTGTCGACCGTTATCCGAGATGAGGACCCGAGGTACTCCAAATCGGACAATGATGTTCTTCTTCACGAACTTCCGGACTTGTGCCTCCGTGATGGTGGCCAGTGGCTCTGCCTCCACCCACTTGGTGAAGTAGTCGATGGCGACAATCAAAAATTTCCGCTGGGCCGAAGCGACGGGGAATGGTCCGAGGATATCCATTCCCCACTGTGCGAAGGGCCAGGGCGCGGTGATTGGCGCCAAGGGGACAGAGGGGACTCTCTGGACGTTGGCGTGGCGCTGGCAGGCGTCGCATTTCCGCACGTGGTCCTTCGAGTCCTCCAACAAGGTCGGCCAATAGTAGCCTTGCCTCATGATCTTATGCGCCAAGGACCTAGCCCCCAAGTGCGATCCGCAGATGCCTTCGTGGACTTCGCCGAGGGCGTAGGCCGCTTCCGCGGGGCGGAGGCACCTTAAGAGGGGGGCGGTAAACGAGGTCCGATACAGCCTCCCTTCATAAAGTACGTAGTGGGCGGACTTCTTTACAAGCCGCCGGGCCTGATCTTCGTCTTCAGGGAGGATTCCTTCGGCGAGGTAGGCGACGAGCGGGTCCATCCAAGACGGCTCCGGATCAATTGCCATCACCGCTCCAGCCCCGTCAATGCTCGGGGCATCCAGGGTCTCCAGGTAGATTGCCCTCGACAAGTTGTGCGCGTCTGCGTCCACTAGGCGGGACAACCTGTCGGCCCTGGCATTTTCGCTCCTCGGGACCTGCTGAATGTCAACACTGCCGAGGTCGGGAATGAGTGTTTGCACCTTCCGGACGTAGCTCTGCATGGTCGGGCTCCGCGCCTCGAACTCCCCTCGAACCTGCCCGACCACCAGCTGGGAGTCGGTGAAGACTTTCAGACGCCGGATGCCGAGCTCCTTGGCGAGTTTGAGTCCTGCGACTAGGGCCTCGTACTCCGCCTCATTGTTGGTCACTGGAAATCCGAACCTCAAGGCATACTCGGCTATCACTCCATCGGGATTGGTGAGGACCAGCCCAGCCCCTCCACCTTCAGGGTTCGACGACCCGTCAATGTGGAGCGTCCAGATCGGGAGATCGAGGCTGGGTGTCTCCGGCGGCTTAGGTTCCGCCTCCTGCACAGTGCACTCAGCGAGAAAGTCCGCGAGCACCTGGGCCTTGATGGCTGGTCGGGGCTGGTAGCGGATGTCGAACTCACCAAGTTCTACTGCCCACTTCACCAGCCGTCCCGCATTCTCTGGATTGCTGAGAATCTGCCGCAGTGGTTGATCGGTCAAAAGGGTGACAGAATGAGCCTGGAAATAGGGGCGAAGCCTCCTGGTCGCAGTCAGCAGCGCGAAGGCGATCTTCTCAGCCTTCGTGTACCGCGTCTCGGCATCCCGGAGGACTCGGCTGATGTAGTATACAGGCTTCTGAAGTCTTGCCTCTTCCCGAACCAGTACTGCGCTGACTGCGGTTGGGGAGACCGCCAGGTAAAGGTAGAGCATCTCCCCCTCTTGCGGCTTGGACAGCAGGGGAGGAGACGCCATGTACTCCTTGAGCTGGTCGAACGCCGCATGACATTCGGCCGTCCAGAGGAAGTCTTTTGGGCGCTTCAACACCTTGAAGAATGGTTGGCAGCGTTCGGCCGACTTTGCCACAAATCGTCCGAGCGCGGCGACCCTTCCAGCGAGCTCCTGAACCTCCTTCACTTTGGTCGGAGGGGACATATCTTGGATGGCTTTGATCTTGTCCGGGTTGGCCTCGATCCCGCGCTGGTTGACAATGAAACCGAGGAACCTCCCGGCCGAAGCACCAAAAGCGCACTTCGCTGGGTTTAGCTTCATGCGAAACTTTCGCAAGGTGGTGAAAGTCTCCTCCAGATCTGCAATGTGCTGGTCTGCATGGCGGCTTTTTACCAGCATATCGTCCACGTACACCTCCATATTCCGGCCGATCTGCTCCTTGAAGATTTTATTGACGAGGCGCTGGTAAGTGGCGCCAGCGTTCTTCAGACCGAAGGGCATTATCTTGTAACAGTACAGCCCCCGGTCTGTTATGAAGGCAGTTTTCTCCTCGTCCTGTGGAGCCATCATTATTTGGTTGTAGCCGGAGAAGGCGTCCATAAAAGACAGTAGCTGATATCCGGAAGTCGCGTCGACCAGTTGGTCTATCCGTGGAAGCAGAAAGCTATCCTTGGGGCACGCCTTGTTCAGGTCGGTGTAGTCGACGCACATCCTCCACTTCCCGCTCGCCTTCCGGACAAGTACGACGTTTGCCAGCCACTCGGGGTAGCTCACCTCTCTTATGAAACCTGCCTCCAAGAGTTTGTCTACCTCCTGGTCGACCACCCGGATCCGATCCGGGGCACAGTGTCTCTTCTTTTGCTTTACTGGTCGGTGGGTCGGGTCGACGTTGAGGGCGTGAGAAACGACCTCCGGGTCGATCCCAGGTACATCGGCCGCCGACCAGGCAAACACATCTGCATTGGCTCGGAGGAATTCCACTAACCGGAGCCGAGCTTCCAAGTCGAGGTTGGCACCGACCCGGACCGTGCGGTCCGGGCGGCCTTCTTCGAGGGGAACTTCGATTACGCCCTCGGCCGGCTCCCCGTGCCGCAAGGCCACTTCGTCTCTGGCGTCAAGTGACTCGACGCTTAGGGCCTCCATGGGCTTCTTCCCTTTGAGAGTTGCTAGGAAACACTGCCGTGCGGTCGGCTGGTCACCTCGGACCTCTCCAATCCCGGCCGCTGTGGGGAACCGCATGAGCAAATGGTAGGTAGAAACCACCGCGCGAAGGGCGTTCAGTCCGGGTCGTCCGAGGATAGCGTTGTAGGCCGAGGGGACACGGACGACCAAGAACCCGAGCCGCACCGTGGCTTCTGCGGGTGCAATGCCCGCAGTCACAGGCAGCTCGATGACACCTTCGGCCGAGATAGCGTCTCCAGTGAATTCTATGAGGGGGGTGGATGTTTTGTGCAACAATTGTCGGGAAAAGCCCATCTTTTGGAAGGCCTCATAATACAAAATATCAGCTGAGCTTCCACTATCCACAAGAACACGCCTTACATCATAGTCCGCCATAGTGAGAGAGATCACCATGGCGTCATCGTGGGGAGTCTGAACCCCCTTTACATCTTCATCACAAAAAGTGATTACATTTCCGACCCGCTGCCTCTTCGCGACGGCCACTCCTGATACTTCCGCCGAGCCCCCTGCGTTCCTCACGGGCCGAGAGCAGCCCCCAGTGATGGTGTGGATCACTCCCGCAACGGGTCGATTCTGCTCCCGAGGCTCCTGAGGGGCCGGGTCGGCTGGACGCGGGTCTGCGGGGGGACGTCGGTCGTTTACATATCGACCGAGACGCCCTCGGCGAATGAGAGCCTCGATCTCGTCCCGAAGCTGGAAGCAGTCTTCGGTATCGTGGCCGTGGTCTCGGTGGTACTCACAGTACGCCCGAGAAGGCTTCCTCCCAGGGATCTTCTTCATCTGCCTCGGGACCGGGAGGTCCTCCCGCCCCTTGACCTCCATGAGGATCTGGGCCCGGGGGGCCAGGAGTGGGGTGTACCGGTTGAAGCGTCGGTGCGGAGAACGAGGGCGTGTGGCGCCGTGGTTCCTTGCTGGTGACGGGCTTCTGCGCCGGCGTTGAGGCGTCGGGATCCTCCTCTGGGGTGCCTCTTTTCGCCTTTTCTTCCCGGGCTTTAGAGGGGCCTCGGCGGCCTCCTTGTTCCGGTGGGAGGCTGCCTCCTCGGCGTCTGCATACTGGTTTGCCCGAGACAACAGCTCCGGGAAGCTCCGCGGCAGGCGTTTGTCCAGGGAGAAGGTGAGTCTGCCCTTCCGGAAGCCTCGCTTCAGGGCTGAGAGAGCCACCTCCTGGCTCAAATTCCGGACCTCCAGTGTTGCCTTGTTGAAGCGGGTGAGATAATCCCGCAGGCTCTCTCCCTCGTTCTGCCGGACATCGAAGAGGGAGTCGGAGACCAGTCTTCGCCGGCTACTGACGGCGAAATGGCTGATGAAGAGACGGGTGAACTGGTGGAAGGACTGGATGGAATTAGCCTCCAGGCCGGCGAACCACGCCCTTGCCGGGCCGCGGAGGGTCGCCGGGAAGGCCTTGCAGAGGAGAGGATCCGATGCTCCATGGAGGAGCATAAGAGTCCTGAAACTCTCCACGTGGTCCCGTGGGTCCGCCGCCCCGTCGTAGGGTTCGATCGCCGGCATTTTGAACCCCGGCGGGTTTAGGGTTCGCAGGATCCTTGAGGCAAGCGCCGGCTGGGAGGAGATTTCCAAGTCGGCGAAGGGATCTTTGGAGTGGCCCTTCAGGACCTGGAGCTGTCTGTGGAGATCGTCCACCCGCCGGTCCAGGGAGCGCGACCGGTGGGTGGGAGACAAGGAGCGGCGCGAGGGGGACCGACTGGAGTGCGGGCCCCTCGAGGACTGGGGTGTCTGAGAACGCGCCCGGGTCCGCCTCTCGTACCCCGCGCAGCTCCGATGAGAAGGTCCTGGCAGAATGGACCGCACTCGAGAATCCTCCCCGCGCCGGCGCTCCTCTCCATGGGAGAGGAAGGAGCGCGGGTTGTGAGGAAGAGGCGAGAGCTCGGGGAGCAGCGGCTCCTGAGCCCGCTGCGGCACCCGAGAGATCACACCCTGCAGATTCTGCACTGCCTCCGCGAGGGTGCGAACCTGCTGGGCTAGCTGGTCGAACTGAGCAGGTTCGACCGTCTGAATGGGAGGAGAAGCGGTGGAATGCTGCTGAGAGTGTGTTGGGGACGCAGCAGCCTCCCGGCCAGAGGCGCGAGAGGCTCCGCGACCGGAAGCATTGGAAGCTCCGCGACCACCTCGCCGTGCCATTACGATCGTTCTGAGATTAGTCCCTTCCTCTAGCGCCAACTGTTGCTGGTGGTCCAAACCGAGAACGATTGACACGACGGTGTGAACGGGGTTCCGCCTGAGTTGTCTTGGTTGGTGCTGGTTGCGCTCCACCTTCCGCCAAGGAACCTGCAAACAAGCCTTGCACCACCACCAGGGTGGTGATGGCCCTCCGACGGTCAAGTCAGAGGAGATTGGAGGAGGAGAGATGATAATCACAAGTGGGAGAGAGTGCTCTGGGAGGTATTGCTTACCCCCCCTTCTCCCCCCAGCCGCATATATACCTGGCTGGGAGGTCTCTCAGGGGGGTTTGTCGTCGTGGGGCACGATAGAATGGCCACTGACATGGCCGTTACGGGGCGTCGTGGAGCAGCGCTGGGTACGGTCATGGCAGGGCGTAGTGGAGCTCCGCTTTGTACGGTTGATACAGGAGATCGTGGGCAGCATCGGGTACAGCCGTTGCAGGGAGTAGTGGAGCAGGAGGCCGCGGCGTGCCTCTGGAGAATAGCCTGTCGTTATCAAAAGATCTCCGACTCGGGGTCGGAATGCTGGATCATAGGGCAGCCGACCCGGGGTCGGGCTGCGGAGCCGAGGAGGTCCGACTCGGGGTCGGAGTGCTGGATCATAGGGCAGCCGACCCGGGGTCGGGCTGCGGAGCCGAGGAGGTCCGACTCGGGGTCGGAGTGCTGGATCATAGGGCAGCCGACCCGGGGTCGGGCTGCGGAGCCGAGGAGGTCCGACTCGGGGTCGGAGTGCTGGATCATAGGGCAGCTGTAGCTTTCCTGGATACGCGTGCCGATCACGTGGGGCATGGCGGCTCAATTCCCCCATAACAAATACATATGTAAAATTCAACGGGGACATAAAATAAAAGATTTTTATAGTTCGATGTCAAATCTTGCCATAATTTTCTCTGAAGACTCCACGGTGCGCAAAATAAAAAATTATTCATAATTCATCCCATTAGATATTCTTCCGACTCAAATGTATATAAAACCATGTCAGAACTATTCTAAGAACTTATTATGACCGGACAAAAGAAAACGCATTCTAATGCAATTATAAAATTCCTATGAAGTTCTTATTTTTTTTTTCTCTCTCCCGCGATCGTGTAAGATCTCCGGCTGTTTTTCATTGAACACTCCATGCATAAATTGGCATGTAAATCACTAAAAATTCATTTGATTTGTGGAAAAATTTTTATCTAACTAAAATATTTTTTTCTAAAAAGCTGATGCTTGGATATACGATATCTAAAAAAATAATTTTATATATTTGATTGACCATAAAAAAGTAATATGGAAAACATATTTTTCAAAATAATTTATATTTGATTGAGCATCTATTTTTTAATAAAGTTGTATAACATACCTATTATCTTCTTAATAAAATTATATAAAATACTTGTAAAATATCACATGCCTAATTTTTAATAGCTATTTTAAATATATTTAAATCTAAAAATATTTAAAAATATTTTTAAATATTTAAAATAGGTATTAAAGATATTTATTGGGTTGAGTTTTTATAGTTCTAACAATTTTTAATACTTAGACAACTTCTTTATATTGTGATATTTTTTAATAATTATGACTATATTTTTATATTAAAATTACCATAATAGTATATTATTAATAGTTCAAGATTAACTATCAAAAATAACTATTAAGAAGATCATGATGGTTTAAGAATATTTTTTATAATTTTTTATCATCACAATTTTTTTATCTACGGAAAAGTTGCTTTCTTATGTTGCACATATATTTTTCTTTTATAGAAAATGTATAAAACTTATTTCTATAGAAAAATTATCTTTCTATTTTTTCTTTAAAATATCTAATTAAATATATATATATATATATATATATATATATATATATATATATATATATATATATATATATATATATATATATATATATATATATGATCATATTTTCTCTCATCCTCATCTCAGAACCAAATGAGTCCTGAATGGTTCTGTTCTCACTCTAAAACCAAACACCTGCTTTCCATCAACCCTCCTGCAACCGAACTTGCAGCGTTCACAGGGCCGGCGGCCCGCACAGAAATAATTCTGCGGCTGCCCAGGAAATATCCACAGCCACGGAGGCGCCGCTCGCACGCATGACGCATGGTGTTCTCCGGATCTTTAGTCGCTCTCGAAAGGCTCCAAAGGGAAATCTACGTTCCCCTCCTATCCGAGTGATTACGTGAAAGGAAAGGGGCAAAATCGTCTAATAGAGTTACTCTATATATTCAACCCTTGACCCTCCTTCCGATGAAACGTGAACGCCGGCGCTGGTTGCTGTGCTCTCGTCTTCCGGGGGGAAACGAAAACTGTCGCCGGGGAAACGCGCGATTAAATGCCTTCTTCTTTCTGATCCGAGAGAGGAAAAAATTCCGGATTAGGGTTTCTCGTCTGGTTCTCTCTTGGGTTTCGTTTCTCGGTGGAAATTTCGCACCCTCCCCCGAAAAGAAAGTTCTGATTTAGGGTTTTGGGAATCTCCTCTCCGCGTCCGGAGATGGACGGGCGGGATCGGGCCGGCGATGATCGGACGTTCAAGGTCAATTTCACCACTGAGGGCGTGTCGAAGCTCCGGGATAGGGTGAACGAGAAGCTCAAGGAGTTCATGGGGGATTACACCGACGACACCCTTGTGGTATGATTTCGCCTATTTCTTTTTTATCTCTTCTTAAAATTTGGAGTTTTTGGAAACGTTTGGACCTCAAAATGCTATTTGTAAATCAGTTAATATGTTCTGCAATATAAAGAAGGGATTTTTGGGTCGTATAATAGCGTTTGTCGCTGTTATTTATGGTTCTAGGAACGGTTTGAAACTTTAATTTGAGACTGGGCTGATGGGTTGAAGTTGCTATATGAACGGGCTTGTTAACTCAATTGGGCGTAGTGAACTAACCAGTCATATGGTCTCGAATTTGTACAGTTCTGTCTGTCATGTATGTCACAGGAGGTCCATTTATAGCAATCAGTCATCTGTGTGGTTTCCTGCAATGCATTTTTCACAAAGTTTTCCACTAACTGAAGTGGAGATGTTTTCTTTTAGAGTTGCATGGGATGGTTGGATGCAGTGGGTGTTCTGCTCTTCTTTATCTCAATATGAGCTTATTTTAGGAGAGAACAAAGAAAGTTTCAAGAGAGCAGAATTGCTTGTTTTAAAGACAAGCATATATCTATATATATATATATATATATATATATATATATATATATATATATATATATATATATAGGCACCATAGCATTCCAGCCCACATCCATAAAGGAAACTCAACTACAATGAGAAACAAATGCGAATAAAGTCCTAACTAGGAACTATTTCAAGAGCAACCTTACTATGCCATGTTACTTGCTCATCTCCTAATACTCCTAAAACAATAGGAAATCTTACCAGATCAACACGACAGACAACAGCTACAACATAAAACACTATGTAGTGAACTGCTAAATTACCAGGTACTATAACCACTAACCAGATAATCCAGTAACTGCTTACCAGAATGTATCACTTGCCCTTTCCTGAAACAATTTTGTCTTCATAATGAGAATTGATGAACCATTCTGATCGATTTTGACAAAGCTCCTGTGCGGCATTGCTTTAGCTATTCTTTGCCACTTAACAACCAAATACCTCAGCACCATTCTATGTCCTGGATGGCCTCATGATAATTCTAAATAACTAAATAACTTGCATCCAGGGCAATGGATGTTAGTTTAGGAACATTATCTCCCAACCTTTCTTAAGTGATCATGGTGAAATATCAAGCCTAGATGCTAAGGTGCCAATACATTGTATCACTTGATAGGGAGCATAATTCCTTGGAGATAGCTGAAGGGCCTCTTATAAGGCCACTAAAAGCTGTTGATATGGTTGAAACTCCCACCTAAAATCTGTGCTCAGCCTTTCCAGCGAAGCTTCCGCTTCAAGCAAGCTTTTGAGCGGCATGCAATTTTTTCTTGAAAATTTGTTGAAAAAAAAAATTGACTTTCCTCCTTCAATAACAAACCTTCATGATACCTACAACATGGGATAAGAGACAAGGGGAAGATAGTGCATAGGCTGCTTAAATTGGAGTTGTTTATTTTCAAATATGAAGAACTGTGTTAAATTGCATCTTTGCTGCATGAACGAATTTAATCCACTTCTTTAGTCATGTTTTTGTGAAACACCCTAGGTGATTCTCTCGGTACTTGACAGTTCCTTGGTTAGAGGCATAATAAATCATACATATCCAATCTCCCAAAAGTAAAAAAAAGAAAAAGAGAGATAGAGAGAGAGAGAGAGTTCAAGGGTGGTGCTTTTGTTAAAGTTAAACAGTTATATACGTCGAGATCTTTTCACTCTTTGGTACATATCCATTAAGAGAACTCAACCACAACGAGAAACAAACCCAAACAGATTCCTAACTATTTTGCAAATCCTCAACATGTCAAACCCCTCACCCATCTTTTAGTATTCTTAACAAAATGGGAACTAATGCCTAATTTTACTAGCCGACACCCCGAGAATTAACATCCATAATTTAACATACTACCTCATATCAACTGGGCTCAGGAGAAGAATTTCATTAGATGGTGCAATCAATATTTATTGTCTGCATTAGTTTGTTGCACAATATTAGCTGTCTTTGCGTAAGATGATTATTGTGGAAGAGACTGGGATGCGGTTGAGAAATTAGGGGATAGAATAAGAGCATGTGTGTAGGAAATGAGCTTTCTCGGAAAATCATATAAGCAGCCTCTATGGGTGATGAAGTGATGGTGAAGGAATCCTGATCAAATATGTGCAATTAACTTGCTAGGAGGGCGTATGGATTTGAATTTAGGCATTTCAAGAAGAGTGATGGAAGACATGAATTCACCTTCTTAGGATTCAACAGTAGGACTTGATTTGCTTTTGTTGGCAAAAAATGCTGTTTTGTGCAGGATTAGATAAGGATGAGGACATCAATGATTTTCCTCTGCTGGCAAATAATAACGGTGAAAGACATTTAAAAAATGGCAAAATGAAATGTGTTTTTTTCCTTCCTCCATGTTTATGATATGCCTTTTCTTCAATGCTGGATTATTGGTCATTTTATTATTTCATGTTCTTGTTGGTTCTTATTATCATAGCCTAAATTTGTTTAGTTGATTCTTGAGATTTTGCTAGTGGTTTCATGCTTTGCTTCAGTTTTTGCACAATTTTAGTGATTGTATGATGTAAGCTTAAAATAATTATAGACAATTTTGACAAAGCATTTCCACATTAAGGAGGAAGAGTTTAACTTTTTAAGTCACATTTGCAGGAATATGTTATTGTCTTGCTCAGGAATGGCAGGCGCAAAGATGAGGCCAAGAAGGAACTGGATGTGTTTTTGGGGGACGACAGTGTCTCTTTCATATCCTGGTAATTCTATCTTTTTCTTTTAGATATCTTCGGATGCAACCAGTTCTGAAGGATAGGTGTAACAGTATGATATTTGGCTTGCTTGAGATGATTTTGTTTAAACTATCTTGCCGCAGGCTCTGGGATCATCTCTCTTCAAAGTTGCATCTGTATGTGCAGCCACAAGAACCTTTTCCTGATGAAGCGGTTAGGACCAGTTCCTTATCGAATCAACTGTTGGGGAGAGACAGTTCCCAACAGGAGCATCTGACTGGTAGTGTGCAGACTGATTCTGAGTGTGAGAGAGAAAAGTTGACTAAAGTGTCTAGAAGTCGGCACAATAGGGAGTGGAAAGGATTGGTGCGGGAGAATACTGAAGTATTTCCTCTTCGAAGCATTGTGACTGACATTTTGCACTCCGAGGAAAAAACTCACCACAGAACTAATCATGATAGACAATCTTATTCTCCTGAGCCTCAAGTTCACAAAAAGCGGAGCAGAGAGGATGGACGGCAACAAACTAAGGTTAGTCATGCCTCCTTTTTATTAAATTGATGGACCATAGGCATGTTTGACATTGCAATAACTAATATATGGTCATAAGATATCAGTTAGATCTTATAGTACAAACCAGAGGATATGTATGCATACATATACAGAAACACATGCACATCATTTTGATGCTTATACTCCGAGATTGATTGAATTCGCTAAGTTACTTTGGTAAGATTTTGAAAAGGTGCAGCTAATTTACGAGCATGCATGAATTTCAAGCCTAAGTGGCATTTTTCTGTTAATGGGGATTTTTCTTGTCACATTCAAGCTAAATGACACTTTTCTGTTTTTAAAACTTCCATATCAAAAATATCAAACTTATACCTTGTTGAAGATACAGTTTTCAGCATTCACATTATCACTTATTCCAAGCTGCATCTTAGACATGTAATATGATTTCTTGCTATTTAAAAGTACATAAAAAAGTAAAAGAAAAATATTTTGCTTGTTTCTTTATGTGAGAAATTGTCAGTGAATATGTATGCATGCATCTGTGCATGCGTGTGTGCTTATGCACGTGTGCATGCTTTTGTGTGGGTGGTGGTTGTTTTTTTTGGGGGGGGGGGGTGTAAGACTCTCAGTATGCGAAGTATGTGGTTAGTGAAATGAGGTTTAGCATATCATCAGTATTCTTTCAGGTCCTCATTCCTCTTGTAATTACCTTATTAATTGCATCTCTGAATTGATGTCAGAGAGAGTCAGCTTCCCATCCAATGATTGGTGCTCCGTGCCGGCTTCTTCAATTTGCTGTTCGAGATGCTGTGAGGACTGTGCAACAATCAAACTCTAAAACTGAGCCAGCTCCTAAACGACTTCGTTCTGTGGTTTCCACAACCACTACAGATTCTGTGCAGGATAGGAGACCCCAGAGAACAAAATCTGTTGCAAGAGTGCCGGGTGCTGTGTCAAGTGCACTCAAAGCTGCAGCAGAAGCTGCTGAGGATGTACTAAAGGTTAGACCTCCGCGTAGTGTTTTTGATAGATTGGGTCATGGTATTGACACTGTGGAGCCAGTTAATCAGTCGTCAGATTTTAGAGCACCGGACGTGGAAGATGGAGAGTATGAAGATTTTGACCAGGTTCCAGCATCAAACCATGTTGGTTATCATGAAAGAAGTGACTATAACAGGAAGTTTGCCGGAGATATGACTATGGCAGACAGGGAAACTGGGATGGATGATGATTCTGCCTCGGATAATGATGGATATGATGTAGGTATTGTAAGACATCGCGGTTCAGATGCTTCTCAAAGTGCCTCTTCTGGTCACAAGGACAAAAAATCACTGATGGTGGAGTCTAGTGTTGCACAGAATGCTGATGAAGTAGTTAGGAAAACAAGAGTGATGGATCAGGATCCACCTGCTAGTTCAGCAGCAATGACATCTAGCAAGATTGTAAATATATCTGTTAATGTGAATACATGGAAACCTCCCGACTACCAAATGCCCAGGGATGTTGCTGAGGCGGAGAATCAAATGACTGTAGAAAAGAGTGAGATCGATGCAGGGAAGCCCAATGTTAGGCTGCCAAAGGAGAATGATGCTACTATGGCCAAGAATATAAAAGTAAGAAGTCTTTAGTGAATAATTATCTTCTTTAATGCAGTAAGAATGTCTTATAGCTCTTGTGGCAAGATTTAGCCAAGGGTTGTAAAAAATTGGTTTACTTGTCTATAGTATAATCATATTGTTATGGTGATATTTTCTCTTTAACTTAAATCATGAAGATTTTGAAATGCAAGATATATTTTCAAATACTTGAAGTCACCTTTAAAAAGTGAAAGTTGAAAACAACTGAACTGGAGCTTTGATAAACTTCTATGAAGCTCAGTGTGCAAAATATGGATGCTGCCATCTCCTTAGCTGGACTTCTAAGAATTCTTCTATTGCTACTATGATTCTATTTTTTCTTTTTGTTAGTGCTTGTTCGGAACATGATTGTATAGATTAACATCATAGAATGAATGCCTCTTGTACATGTAGCTATTAGATCTGGGAAGATTCTGTAATTTTTATAAATTAAAGCTCTGTATCAGAATTTAGGGGGTGTTTTGATGTTCAACTGCTTAATTCATATATTATAACATGGGTGTGAAACTGACTTGGACCTTCGATTCAACTGAGAAGGGAAAGGGAGAATTAAAAATGATTGAGAGAAGCCAATCTTTGCAATTTTAAAATTTTCCGGACACTGCATATCAGATTTTGGATCGGTTGCAGAGTCTCCTGTGTTGAATTATTTGAAGACTTATACTCCAACTCAATAATATATTAATGTCATTAATACCCCTTCAGCATATTGTCCTGGGTGCATATCCAATCCATGTACAGGACATTCTATGGATATCTTGTCCAGTCACCAGGCATACCCTGAGGTATGTGCCATAGTTTCTTCTACATTATTATATCTGTCGAAAATGAGAATTGGGACACATTTTGAACATCCAGTACCTTTGCCTTCGTTATATGGTGTGACTAGAATCAAACCAGTAGATCTTCTTTAGATGTTAGCGTTTTGGTTACTCTAGGATGCAAAGGAGTAAGTCGAGTAGTTAAGTGTTTCCATTTACATTTACGTTTAGTATGCTTTATTTTGATTAAAATAAGTATCCTAGTTATCTTTTATATTGAACTTCTGCAGACATTTTCTGTACAAGTTTGATGGTTTCTTCTTTGCAGTGTAACAGAATGGTCTCTGTGAATCTGTTGGTGCTTGAAATATGCTTTTAGAAAATCTTGTTATGAATCAGTTTACTGTACAAGACTCTGAATCTTTTGTTAATGTCGAACTCTGTTTTATATATATTGATAGCCAGCAATATTATTGTCCTTTTTTACCCATTTATCAAATTTAATGGAGGAACTTTTATGGCCACCTTAACATCAGGAAATGGAGCGTGCAGATGTCCAAGGGTCTCAGAGGACTACGTCGACACCTGGTATGTAATGGAATTGAGTCCAAGATGTTTCTGATAATTGGAAACAGTACCTAGCAGATTGAACAACTCATATATAGTTTATTTATCTTGCATCTATTGTTTCGTGAAAATGACTTTCTTTTCAAAAAACACTTCATTTTTGGGGGGGTGTCATGTCAAAACAAAATAGTGTATGTGGTAAAAAATAAGTAATCTATTCCCTTTTTCAAAAAAAAAAAAGATCTTGGAGATTGTGTAATGCTTACTCTCAAACTATTCGTTTATACAGTAGTGATATTCTTTGTTTCTCTCTTCATCTTCGGATTATGATCATGTTGTATAAACCTAAAATAATTGTAGCCGGTGTTAGTTAGAAGACTCATGTTGGAGAGAATCTGCTTCATAATGTAGTATTATGAAATAATAAATTCAAATTTGACCATTCTGGTTGCGTGAGCTGAGAATATCTCAATTTTTTTGCTGGCTCGCTGTTAGGCAGAAAAAATAGTTGGCTATACTAAATGAGGCTATTGCAATAGAAATAGTGTCGTTTTCTTCTTTTTCATTTTCATTGTTTCATATAATCCGATTTTGTACCCTGGATGCATTCACTAAGAATAAGGAATAGAAGGTTCTTTTGTTCATATCTGAAATGAAGTAATGGTTACTTTTCAGTAAACAGCCAATTCCATACCTTAAAAAGTTTCCTGTATTAATGTTCCTGATTTTCTTTTCCCATGCAGATTGTGAAATAAACATTTTTTCTTGCAATTGCAGGTTCATATACAGCTGGCCTGCCTTCCGATGGTGTTGATTCTCGAACTCTCTTTGTCAGCAATGCAAGTATCTCTGTTGACTAACTTCCCTGTGCTAGAAAGATGAAACTCTGCATAAATTCTTATAGTATTGCCGTTGGATTTGCAGGTCCACTTTGCTGCCACTAAAGATAGTCTTTCTCGTCATTTCAATAAGTTTGGAGCGGTGCTGAAAGTAATAATTGTGACTGATCCTGCAACTGGCCAACCCACAGGGTAAGGTTCCTATTAGTGGCTTATGACTAGTGTAATTAATTTTTGATCAAGATTCTTCTCAGGGTAACTCTTGTTTTCCTTCTGAAACAGGTCAGCCTATGTAGAGTTCTTGAAGAAAGAATCGGCGGAGTCGGCATTATCTCTGAATGGCACATCATTTATGTCTCGTATTCTGAAGGTAAGCTGATCAGTTTCCTTACATGTATCAGGATAGCCATTTCTTTTGGTTTATATAGGGGCTATTTGGGTGCTTGGCTTTCCTATCTCGATGATATCCTCCACGTGTTGGGGAAGCAGCTGAAAGATGAGACCATGTGAGAAGTGGGTGAGGAATGTGTAGGCTGTTGATCTGGCAATTCAGATTTTGGGATGCCGGAATCTTTCTGTTTGTTTTATCGGGCAATTAAGATTTTAGGGCTTCCATGAGCTGCAGCCTTAATATCTGTTTGTTTTATCTTGCCCCTTTAGCCACTTTGCTCTGCCATTCATCCATGTGAGGTATATCACATGGAAACAGGCTCTTAGTCAATCATCTATTCTTTCTAAATTCTTAAACCTAAACTAAGGGAAAACTTGCTGAAAAAAGAGTGGGGGGGGGAAACTGCAAAATCTATCTGATGTTATGTGTGCTAGCATCAACGGAGTTGAATTCAATAACACTTGCATGAAACATTCAAAGTCGCTTACATTTCTTGCTTTTGGAGGTTGCAATATTCGATGCAGAGGCTGCATAATATCATGCTATGCTGCAGGTTGTTCGAAGCAGCTCTCATGAAACTGCTCCGATGGTGGGTTGGCCCCTCATTTCACGAGGTTCTCCATTTGCTCCTAAGCTCTCCAGAATACCATATCCAAGGGGTGCGATTGCTGGTGCCTTTCGAGCCCGCCTCCCAGTTAAGCCTGGAGCCCGGAGCCTCCAGTGGAAGCGTGAAGCTTCGAGTTCTCAGCCCACTGAGGGCACCAAAGGTCCTCCTAATTCCTCACTAAACTCCAGAAACAGTGCTCTCTCTCCAACTGCACGAAGTCTCACCTATACCCGGACTGAACCAAAAGCAGATGCGAATTCTGGTCCAGCATAGTTATTGCATGTAAAAGGAAAGGATGACAAAGGGTTCGGCTTGGAGTCTTTAACTTTTTTTCTGTTTTGTGTATGATTTGGCATGCAAAAGACAGCTACGGGCAACATTGAAGATGGAGATGGAGGCTTTCTTATGACTTCTTGCTTCTGGGGTAGCTCTTTGTAGATGGAGATGGGTAAAGAGCTCCAACTTTCGGCCTGTAGTTATAGAAAATTGAGACAAGGTTCGATCTTTTCTATATGTCGCTTTTGATATTAAAGAACCGTGCTGAGGGAGGTCTGTGAATAAAGGGGAAGTTTTAGGAAATATGTGGGTGCCGAGATTAATTTTTCTCAGTCAGTCAAACAAACCACCTTTTCTTTTAATATATTCAGTGGATCATAAGATTAAGTTATCCTGGTCTTTCTGGTGTCATGTCTTTTTAAGTCGAGAACCTGTGAATTGGGGAGCGCATCTTTTCAAATATATGATTTTAGTTTCATAACTTCTCATTTATCTCGTGGTAAATTCCTGGAAGTGTATCTAGTATTCCCATGCAATTGGTTTCAGCATTTTTTCCTTCGTTATTATCATGTGTATGTGCGTGCATAAAGGTAGATTAGAATCTGATCAAATGGATCTTCATTTAGATTCTTTCAGATTTAGATTAGATAATGAGATCTTGAATCGATGATCTGAACCATCAGATGCGATCGGCTATTTTCAAAATATTAATATATTAAAAGTTATATAGTTTGGAGATTTTTAATTTATATATCAAATGATCAAAAATTAAAATGTTTATAAAATAATGTATATATTATTTTTTTAAAAGAGTGGATTATATTCGATATCTCGGATCATTGATGTAAGATGAGATGTTTGTAATCCAATATATCGATTCGCCTGTCTACTTTTCAGGGATTCTTGCTAAATAATTTACTGGCCAGACCAAGATTGGCATTGCCTATAGGGAAAGCAGCTGCTGGAGTTGCAGCGACGGTACGCCATATGCCACGTACCGACGGGCACGAGGGAGGAAGGCAAACATGGGAGACAAAATAAATGTTTAAGGACAAAATAAATATGGAAGGTCCCACCACCGGACATGGCACGCGTTCTTATCCAATTCTCGAGGACGTTGCTTTAATTGCTGTACCTATTTGAGGAGCTGTTTCCGGTTCTGTTCTCGAACGAGAGGAAATTGCTTGGGGGACCTTTATGGAACGGATTTGAATAGTACTATGCGCAATCATCCTTGTATTTATGTGGCACGGTTCATGTCAAGTTAAAGGCAATGTCGCATAAGGTATCCATGGATCTTTGTAAAAATTTGATGCTGCCTAATGATCTCAAAGGACAATTACTGTAGACTACTGCAGTGGGACTCAGGACGGAATTGAAAAGTCTTCTACGCACGATGTGTGTTTGAGGCTAGGAGCTTATATCGGGCGAATTCTACGGTAGAAGCCCAAAGAAAGGTTATCAAAAATAGTGTTGCTAATTGAGTTGTTTTTTTTTTTTTTTTTCTGCCCATTATTTTAGAAAGATTTTCTGAATTCGTTTTGTATCCGTTCCTCTATCTTAATGTCGATTTTTTTTTTTTTTGACTTAGATGACCGTGCTCACACGAGATTAGTATGGGCAGCCAATATAAAAATAAAAAATAAAAAATAAAATAAAAAAGAGATAATTACTATGAACTTTGTTTTGCAACACTCTTCTATTTATGAAATATTTGATGCCCGTGGGACAACCAGCCATACTATGCTCATTAGGAGTGGCCCAATGTATTTGGGGGTCTAAGGCCGTTTTGTCTTTAAAACCTTTTCTGCAGTGTGTCTGTCTAAGGCGGACTCACAGAAGAATTTTTTTTTTCCATTTTGTCTTTTCTACGGTGGCTTTTCTTCGGGTTGTGGTCTTAAACGACCGTTTTAGTTGCCTAAGGATTGGACTAGCCTTGATGCTCATCCATGTATAGTTGATAATACTGTATGAGAATCAAAAATCTATGATCGTAATGTTCCTCATTTTTACAGTCAACCAGAACATGGACTTTGTGGTTGCATCTCACTTACATTTAAAACTTACATTTTCTTAATTAAGTGTTAGACGCATATTAATTTTTTTTTATCACTTACATAAACTTTGGATTTATTTTACTTGGGCAGAATCCGTGCAAGCCTGCAGCAGCCTCCCACATAAATATTTTGGCCGGGACTGATGGATGTCATGTGCTAGGCCTGCATTCAGACACAGCACTGCATCAATCTCATGCATTTCGATAAGACATGGCAAGCAAAACTAAGTGAAGAAGGCCCCCACCATTACCAAAAAGAGCCTAAGATGGGATAGATCCGTGTATTTTCCGCTCACGGTCTTCTTCCACAATGAGATCCCCCGGGCTCTGCTTTCACTATTTTGCCTGCTTTTCTCTGTCCAATCAGAGAAAATGTCACCTCCAAGGCTCCCAGCTTGATCGAGCTCTTGGCCAAGTGCCTTAGAAATGAGGATGGATGGATATCGACGTTATGGTACAGCAGCGGCACAAGAAAAGAAGGAAGGCGTCACATCCTTCCTCGGATAGCCCGTGCCGGATTTGACCCATACCAGAACATCTTTTTCTACTTCGTGTCTGCATTGATATGCATTGCTGTGCATCGGTTTTTATACATACATACATACATACATACATACATACATACATACATACATACATACATACATATATATATATATATATATATATATATATAAAATATATTTGTGTGTACTCAAACAAGCATGATAATATATATGAATACTGTTATCATAGTTGAAAAATTTGTATTGAAAATATTATTTGAATTGTTTGTGTTGCTCATACTAATGTGCTTTGTATGCAAGTTGAGCCTCAAATATAGTATAATATTGCAATAAAATTCTATCATTGTGAAAAAAATACTAAAAATTAGATATAGTATAATACAATGGTAAAATTTTATGATTTAATACAAATATTAAATTTGAACATGACAATTAGATTCCATAACTTTTGGAGTAGGCATGAATCATATGCTAGAGTATGACATGTATTTTGATTAAACATATTTCTTATGTAAATAAATAGTAAATAAATACTAGAGGAAGAATTTGAACTTTAAATTTACGATTGAAACATATAATAGAGGGGGGAGAGAGAGAGAGAGAGAGAGAGAGAGAGAGAGAGAGAGAGAGAGAGAGGAGGAGGAAATGCATGAGATGGGAAACTATGTAATAGAGAAACAGAGAGTTCGTATGGTATAGATATGAAGGCATCAAAAACCAGCGAGTAAAGACGGGCTCATCACTGGCCCACCAACAGTTCTTGCAGTTGCTTTCGCTCCTCTTGAGGCCTGGAAGGGGCGAGTTAATGAGTTCAACTGCGTGGGTAAAGAAAAGCTGGTGAACTTTTCTCTACCAAACACGCACGGGAGCACCAAACTTCACCATGAGGGGAGAATGAATTGTACCTATTTTTTGTGGTTAATAAGCCCAAAGATCACCGAGATATCCTCAACCAAAAAGTAGAAGAGAAAAAGACGAGATGGTGAGGTTCCCTCCAAACTCCATCCATTAAACCATTAAAGCTAGTTGGCTCTTTGAAGTGATCCAGCTGTGAGGCATGTGTATCCACACAGTGAGAAGGAACCAAAAGGGGATGACACGTCGCTGTAATCATGAGTTACCTTGTCGCTTGTTTGATTGTTCTGCAATCTGTTAATGGAGGTGGCCATGGAATTATTATTTCATCTACCAAATGAAATGACTCTTGACATTGGTCAGAGTTTTCGTCACAACTTTAAGAACAAAAAAAGGGTGATCAAGTGAATTTTTTGCTCACGGAGCTTGTCCCAATTGATCCATATGGTCTCTTTATAGTTGTTCAGGTATGTGAAAAAGGTGCTTAAACTGCTTGATGGCTCTGCTACAATGGGCTTAGATAGACTATATATCTAATATTTTATGGCTTAGAATATGTGAAAATACGCTCCTCTTGCGACTATCTTCTCATAAGTTTATATGGAAAAAGTGAGGTGATACTTGATATTCTATCAATTTGATGCAAAATTAAATTTTATTTTGATGAAGAAATTATACCATTGGTCATGCACAATCAAGATGGCAATTCAACATCACGGAGCATCTGTTTGATGGCCAGCATAAGTCGAGTAGTTTTGCCCTATATGGCACTTCAAAAAAATCGTATACCTTGCCTGCTACCACTGTTCTACGGGAGGACCACATTTATATTAGAAAAGGACTCTAGAACAGTCATCTTCTGAATCACAGCAGAAGACCATCGACAGAGGACATTCATCCATTAATATTGGATATTTAGATACTTAAAATCGAGTATCGCATCATGTGTAATCAAGCATATTTTCAGAGAAGCAAACACAACAGCTATGCTTATTTTCGAGATATTTTGATGACTGATATGATTGATTGTATTTATTCAAGAACAAAAGAAAATAAAAATCTTGCATCTTAAAATGCTTGCTTGGAGTAGTTAGCCTTTGACTCCACAATCCCATTGAAAATTTTCAGCTAAAGAGACATTCTATGTGTTGAAATAGGAGCACTGGTGTCTCATTAGCGTTCTACCGAGGGGCCCATGGGCTTTTATTCCGGTGGGTCCTGGGGGAACATGGTGCGGTTGAGATCACGGGTGGCTTTAAGCCAAGACATCCAACGTGCATTGACTTGTGTCTCTCCTCTCCTCGTGAAGTCCAATCCAACAAATAATCTCCAACCTCTCCCTCTTTAGATTCCGAGTCCTATATTCATGAAATCTATTCTTTTAGAATAGCAACATGTAACCACGTCGCTGTACGCCCTTTTGACGCAATAGAGGGTTAGAACGCCACCCCAATCTTTGCGATTCGCAAACTCCATCGAGTCCGTCCGACTGGAGGAGGCCTTGGAGATCAAACGGATGGGAGGTGCTCAGTAGTCAGGGGCCAGGCCTCGGGGACCGCGTCGGCTCGTTGAATAGAAGAAAGCAAGGTCGAGGCGTGGACTTGTTGTCTCTCCTGTTTTGCTTAGGAAGGAGCGGGGTGGGGATTCTTCTGACATGTCAGCACCGAATCACGGGCCTTCAAACACTAAGCTTGCTTCTTTAGATTATTCAATTGTTAGTTAACTAGAGCTTAATACATCATTATGGTATTCTACCCTTTAAGTTATTCTTGTATTTTATTAATATACATCTAGGTATTATGTTCTTTAGGTTATTTTGTATTCTATTAATATCAATTACTTGGATTATCAGTATTCTATAGATTCAACCGGAGGGAGAGAGAGAGAGAGAGAGAGAGAGAGAGAGAGAGAGAGAGGAGAGATAAATATATTTCAGACATGGATAACTTGAAGATTACAATACCCATTTTTGTATTTTACACCAATGATTCTACCATCTTATAAATGACAATGCTAATAATGATGGTTTTTATTATTACTGTATATAAGTAATGCTAATAATAACATCTTGGAGGATATTATTTTTCATCTAGAGAATCGTTGATGATAACTTATTTGAGTTGCTAAAAGACTTATGGTTATATTATGTTCTTGTAATGTCGTTCTTGTTACCATGGATGCAAAATTAGATTATTTTGCTGAATAATATTCATTCGGTTTATTATTTGGAAATCTAATTTTGCTTGTAAAAAAAAAAAGAGAAAGGAAACGACTAGTTGCATGGTATTTTATTTCCTTTTTACAGCGAGTATATCTGGTTTATACATTCAGAAATATTATTCAGAAAAGAAAAGGAGCTGTTTGCTGCTTTTTTTTCAACAGGGAATTTGTTTTCAAGGACTGTTTTAACTCAGGGTACTCATATCCAATAATGTCTCAAACCTCAATTAGTAGACAAAAATGTGGCATACCTTGCCTGGGGTTGTGGACTTGTGGGTCCACAAGATAGAGCAATAGGATCTGAATATCTGATAAGTGATAACCCAGTGGAGCATAGTTCATGTACTTTACTTCTGTGGCAGTACTAATTCATATTTCAGCAATGATGTATATACTCTAATGACAGATTATTTTTAACAAAATCAATAATATACTGAAGCAATAGAGTCTCAACATATTTACTGTCCTTGTGTCTCCTTCTCTGGGCTGCATTTATGGAGAGAATTTTTGATGTATCTACCGATTTCTCTGGTTTGATGTCGATAGGACTGAATACTACTGCGAACAGCAAGTGAAATACGAGAGGCAAAATAATTTACAAAGCATAAAGCGTTGCAGAAAGGCATCATCCCTGAAGCCTGCTGCGGTGCATAAATACCCCTCTCAAACCCTCAGTCCCCACTCCCACCACCCCACTAAAACCCACCAATGAATATATCCACTACAAATCCAATACAATCCTTTGAAGGGTGGAGGAAAACCAGAGAGAAAACATACATTTTTCCAATGGCCACCACCTTCCCTCCACCACCACCAAACCACCACCACCACCACCACCACCACCACCTCCTCCTCCTCCTCCTCCTCCTCCTCCTCTCTTCTTCCACAACCTCCACCTCTACCTCAGAAGTAGACATCCTCCTCTCCTTCAGGTTTTCCCTATTGGACCCCAGCTCAGCCCTCTCCAACTGGTCTCCTAACATCACCCACCTTTGCAACTGGACTGGAATCACTTGCTCCAAGCCCTCCCCACCTTCAGTCACCTCTCTGGACCTCCACAGCTTCAATCTCTCTGGCGAGCTCTCCTCCTCCCTCTGCCAGCTCCCCCAGCTCTCCCACCTCAACCTTGCTAATAACCTCTTCAACCAGCCCATCCCCCTCCACCTTTCTGAGTGCACCTCTCTGCTCACCCTCAACCTCAGCAACAGCCTCCTCTGGGGCACTCTCCCAGACCAGCTCTCTCAGCTTTCCTCTCTCACTGTGCTTGACCTCAGCAGGAACCATTTCGAAGGCCAGATCCCGCTCGTCTTGGGATCCTTGCAAGACCTCCAAGTTCTCGACTTGGGGAGCAACTCCTTCTCAGGTACCCTGCACCCTTCTGTCTTCAAGAATTTGAGCCAGTTAGTCCACCTCGACCTCTCGGTCAATCCTTTGACATCTGAGTTGCCCGAAGAGATTGGAAAGCTAAGCAGTTTGAGATGGGTCTTAATGCAAAACTCTGGTTTTTATGGTGGGATCCCCGAGTCCTTTGCTGGCTTGCCTGAGCTGGAGTTCCTGGATCTCTCCCAGAACAATCTAACGGGAAAGATACCTCTGGGGTTCGGGTTGGGCCTTGGGAAGCTGGCTTCTTTGGATTTATCAGTGAACAAGCTCTCTGGGTCCTTCCCTGCTGATGTTTGCTACGGTAATGCTCTTGCGGAACTTAGCCTCCATGACAACTCTTTCACCGGTTTGGTGCCTGCTAGTATTGAGAAATGTTCAAGTCTTGCGAGGTTTCAGGTGCAGGATAACGGGTTCTCTGGAGACTTTCCATCCGGGTTATGGTCATTGCCGGAGATAAAGCTTATTAGAGCTGAGAACAATCGATTCTCGGGGCGGATACCTGATTTGGTTGGAGTGCCTTCTCGACTTGAGCAAGTTCAGATAGATAACAACAGCTTCACAGGTAGCATTCCTCGGGGTCTTGGGCTGATTCACACAATGTACAGGTTTTCTGCATCGCTTAATGGTTTCTCCGGAGAACTCCCGGAGAATTTCTGCGACTCGCCTGTCATGAGTATCATCAGCCTCTCCCATAATTCTCTCACGGGTTCAATTCCAGAGCTTAGGAATTGCAAAAAGTTGGTATCTTTATCATTGGCAGATAATAGTTTCTCAGGAGCAATTCCAACTTCTCTGGGGCATTTGCCAGTACTGACATACATCGATCTTTCCAACAACAAACTCAGCGGTGAGATCCCGGAAGAGCTACAGAACTTGAAGCTTGCGTTGTTCAATGTCTCCTATAACCAGCTATCAGGCAGCGTCCCATCCTCTCTAATTTCAGGTCTCCCAGCTTCAATCCTAGAAGGAAATCCTGGCCTTTGTGGACCTGGGTTGCCCAACCCATGCAATGTCGAACGAAAAAAACGAAGCTCTCGAACCAGAGGTTTGATTTTTGCTTTGATCGTGATATGCTTTGCTGTCAGCTTCATGGTATTAGCTGCTGGATACTTTGTGGTGTATCGCTCATCTAGAAAGAAATCCCATTCTAGCAGCTGGAAATCAGTGTTCTTTTACCCTCTCAGAATCACCGAAGAGGAACTTCTGATGGCTTTAGATCAAAAGAACACCATTGGTAGAGGGGCATTTGGAAAAGTTCATGTGGTTCAGCTGCCTGGTGGAGAATTTGTTGCTGTAAAGAGGCTAGAGAACTGTGGTAATTTGTCTCTCAGAGTGGTGAAGGCTGAAATTAAGACATTGGCTAAGGCCAGGCACAAGAACCTTGTTAGGTTGTTGGGTTTTTGCTACTCAGAAGGTATGGTCCTTCTCATTCATGAATATATGCAGAAAGGGAGCTTGGGAGATGTCCTTCGCAGATCAGAGTTATTGTTAGAGTGGAGTGGGCGCTTGCAAATTGCTTTAGGGACTGCTCGAGGCTTAGCTTACCTTCACAAGGATTATGTCCCTCACATACTTCATCGGAATATGAAGTCCAATAACATTCTTCTTGATGATGATTTTGAGCCAAAGATTACTGCCTTTGGGCTTGACCGTGTTGTTGGGGAGGTCTCGTATAAATCGTCGATGGTTTCTGAGTTGGGTTCCTGTTGCTACATGGCACCAGGTATGATGTTGATAAAGTTAAACATTTACCACCATTTCGGTGTATATTGTTGCTCTGCAAATTCCTCACTTCACCACTCTAGTTTATCTCCCCCAAACGTAGTGAGTCAAGTCTAACTGCATATATGTACAACTTTGCTGAATTTATCAATTTATGTTGTTTGTTGATGTGATTTGGGTTACTTGCTGTATGTCAATTAGTTTATAATGCTGTCAGCAACATAGGTGTGGTTGAGTTGAACTGAGTCTAGCAATAAACTATTTCTTTGAGACCTTTGGCTGCTTGTTAGTCAAGAGTAGACACACCACTCCATGGGAGGCAGTGTGCAGGATTTAGTTTCTCCACAGGAACATAGTTAAGGTGTACCAATTGCTTTGATACCTTTTTTTTTTTTGAGTAGACAGTTTTCTTGATACTAAATTTGCCTAAATGCATCTACTAACAAACAATGCAGGGAAATATTGTTTGTATAGTAAGTTGAGTCAGTATTAACTCAGTCTTATCATCCCATCAATATATATAATGCCTGAGATGTCTATTTGGATGTGAAATTGTGACTAGATGCTTGTGCTAGTTACTTCATTGCATGGATGGAAACGTTAAGCACATGATTAGAGGATATCAAGGTTTAAGTTTTGAGAAAGGATTTTGAGGACTTTGCCTTGGATAAAACAGGAATGACAAAGTCGATACATGATGCTGACAACAGGATAAAATGAATAAAATGATGTCTTAATTTAATCTTACATATGCATATTGATTATGTTACTGTTTTTTTTTTTTGGTATCAGAAAAAAATCTGGATCTATAATCAATTAATCATGCAGCAATGTACTGTTTGCACCTGAGCTTTTTTTTTTTTCTGTTGTTTTTTTGGTGATACCTGACTGTTTGTTGAATGTGTTAAGATTTTGCATTGTTCCACTACTAAGAAGAAATACTAAATGGAGCTGAGATCTTATGCATTCATTCATATTGGGTTACAGAGCATGGCTGTAGCAAGAAACCAACAGAGCAAATGGATGTCTATAGCTTTGGAGTCGTGTTGCTGGAACTCATCACAGGGAGGCAAGCCGAGCAGCCTGAATCCAGGGAGGCTCTTGACGTTGTCAAGTGGGTAAGAAGGAAAGTAAACATGATGAATGGAGCTTTTCAAGTATTAGACGCAAGAATCACCAGCTCAGCCCAGCAAGAGATGTTAGGAGCCCTAGATCTTGCTCTTCGTTGCACTTCAGTCATGCCTGAGAAAAGGCCTACCATGGATGAGGTTGTCCGGTCATTGCTGTCGCTCCAGCCTATTGCCCAACCATCAGGGGTTTCCTCAGGTGAGTTATCTATCTCTGATGGCCACTGAATGATAATTGAACCGTCCGCTATAGTCTTCTATATGCGAGAGTGCGAAAAATGGGTTGAGATGGACTTTAACAATATCTTAGCGTTCAGAGGTGCTGTTTTTAATTTATATTCTCTCTTCTCACTTTTTTGATTGAAACTTTAATTTGTGGAGTCTTGTACAGTGGAAATATAGCAATCTACTGTGGTATCTGGACCTCTTTAAGCCCCCACTTTCATGATATGAAAGATTCCCGTTTGATATTTTTAATGATGATTTCTTTCAGATTGCATAAGTTTGTTAATCGCAGCATGCATACCATATCATGCACATGTTCATCTTTTTGAGTGAATTATGTACCACTTTTTGATGGTCATGCTATCTTTGATGGTGCGTAAAAACAACTCCTAAGCGTATGACTTGTTAATCTACAGTTTCATGTATCTGTCTGCTTCATAGCATCCAAGGAGATTCATTAGAGAACATGAATTAAATTCACACAATACTAATAAAGTAATGCAATGTGGTATGTGCAATCTAGCATTTACGAACAGTTTCTTGTGTTGTTTTCTTTTTCTCTTGTTAATGTGTTATGTTCATTGTTGGTCATGCATAACCAGTTGTAGCTAGCTTTGCCCTAATTCGTAGTAGTTATCTTTTGGTATTATGATGCCATATTTTATTCTCAAGATGAAATAAATTCATCAAAGAAGAAGGGATGAAGGTTCTTGTTGATTTTCTTTTAGAAAAAAGCTCAACAAGATATAAGAAGTGTCAAAACCTATAATCTCTAACACAAACTGCGAAAGTCTGGCAGATAGGTAGCTATAAATGCTACTGAAGATGGTAAAATTTATAGCATTTATGGAAGAATTAACATCAGCCTGTCTTGGACTGCTATGTTTTCTGTGAAGTAGTCTATCTGCTCTCATGGATCTTCCACTTTGGAATGCTTGGGCTATGAATGGAGGAAACAGTTGCTAAGTAGCATCCTAAAGAAGTTGCAGCTCGTGAGAAAAAATGAAGACATGGAAAAGCAGTAATTTCATATATATTACTTTTGCTCTCCAACTCTTACATGGATTTTTTAAGACAATAGCAAGTATTTCCAACTTGGTAGCAAATTTTTCTCTCTTTTCTCTTGTTTTTTTAAAGCTGTAAGACATCCATGCATTGACCTCAGAATTCTGCAATACGCCCCTTGTTGTACAGCTTTCAATAGAAATATCATTCATCTTGACTACGTCCCTTCCAACTAGAGCCAGAAGCACAGGGGTCCCAAAATTTCAAATGAATCTTCGTTAACAGAGTAAGATATCAGATAAAATCTTTAAGCTTCAGTGACAAATGTTGAGCCACATCAGATCAATAATAATGCAACGATGACTTTAGGTTGCTATTCTGACTTGTTCCTTCACCATTTTTGAACTGTGAATCTGTGATCATACTCATGTCCTCTGAGGGCTTCGAGGTTTTCGTTCTTCATTTATCTACCGACCAGCCCTCTCCATATCGACTCTGAATCCTTATTCCAACTGTTCTTGCATAGCCCAAGAAACATATTTGTTGTGGCAATAAATGATCGGTATGATATGGCGTGCGAGGATTCGTCCAATTCATGACTTGTGTGGCGGATTCGACACATTCGAAAATTTTTGAAGGCATTTTGGTTGGACTTTCTTGAGCAAACATGTAGCTGAGCAGACTAAAAGTGGCTGACCTCCGAGGTAGGCTGTTTTTAACCCAGCTCAATGACCTTAACTATTAATCCAAATCGAGTAGAATCCTCCTTATGAAAGAAGCAGCGCGATCTTTACGTCTTGAAAGTGTGCTCAATTTCATCGTGCACGAGGTTGTTAGAGCACGTCTTCAAGATTGTTATGCTATGCCAATAATTTGTTGGGACATAATTTTGAGTTTGTTAGGATGCGATCTTAGAAGATTCGGATTTCTAGCTATAAATAAGTCTGAAAGTCCTTAGTAAAAGAGAAAATGGGAGAGAGAGAGAGAGAGAGGGAGAGAGAGGTAATTACCTGGATTTGGGGAAGATTCTATCTCTCTATTATTTTTTCTTCCTCCTTCATTTCTACTGAAAATCCTCTTTGACTCAAACGTCGGCCTGGCTAGAGCACATTTGCCAAGCTTTAATTTTGTTTTTTTGTCTCGCAGGTCTATGAAGGTGTTCACCTGGATTAGAGGTGATCACGGGCCTTCTGGCCCGCCCAGCCCGCCCGGCCCGGCCCGAAATTTTTCGGGCTTGGGCATTGAAAAAGGGCCCGTTGGTCGGGCCTGGACAGGAAAAGCGGCCCGACCAAAAAAATCGGGCCGGGCCTGGACACTTAAAAAAAAAAGCCCGATTCGGCCCGGCCCGACTATAAAATACTGATAATATTTAAAAAAAAAAGAAACCCTAAAACTAAAACTAAATCCTAAACCCTCCCCTCCCCTCGCTGAGAGCCGCCGCGACCAACCCCCCACCCAACCCCCCCTCCCCCAAACCCCCCCCTTTCCGTCGCTGAGAGCCGGCGCCGCCCCCCTTCCTTCGCTGAGAACCGGCGCCCCCCCTTCCTTCGCCGAGAGCCGCCGCCCCCCCTTCCCTTCGCCGAGAGCCGCCGCCCCCCCTTCCCTTCGCTGAGAGCCGCCGCCCCCCTTCCCGTCGCTGAGAGCCGCCGCCCCCCCTTCCCTCGCTGAGAGCCGCCGCCCCCCTTCCTTCGCTGAGAGCCGGCGCCCCCCCTTCCTTCGCCGAGAGCCGCCGCCCCCCCCTTCCCTTCGCTGAGAGCCGGCGCCCCCCTTCCTTCGCCGAGAGCCGGCGCCCCCCCTTCCTTCGCCGAGAGCCGCCGCCCCCCCTTCCCTTCGCTGAGAGCCGGCGCCCCCCCCTTCCCTTCGCTGAGAGCCGGCGCCCCCCTTCCTTCGCCGAGAGCCGCCGCCCCCCCTTCCCTCGCCGAGAGCCGCCCCCCCTTCCTTCGCCGAGAGCCCGACTCGGTGGGGGGGGGGGGGAGCGGGAGAGCTCGGAAGTTCCGAGTCGGAACTCGGAGAGGGGGCGGGGGGGGGGGGGGGGAGGTCGGGTCGGGCCTGTCGGGTCGGGCCTATCCGGGGGGGGAGAGAGGGAGGGAGGTCGGGTCGGGCCTGTCGGGTCGGGCCTATCAGGTCGGGCTTGGGACCAGATTTATAAGGTCGGGTCGGGCCTGGACAAAAATTTAAGCCCGACAGTCGGGCCGGGCCGGGTCTGGGCATAGCCATCGGGCCTAATTTCTGCTGTGGAGCCCGGCCCGAGCCCGGCCCGACCGGGTTTTGATCACCTCTAACCTGGATGTTCTGCGATCAATGATAATAACATCTATCAAAAGCAAGGGGTACACGGCCTTATGATGTGTTTCCATGATTTTGTTCTCGCTATTTCTTCTATTTTTTTTTCTTTTTCAAAATGATTGATGGTGCCCTTTCTATTGTTGGAAAGAAGTGTTAACTCGTTTAGTTGCTCAGATCTGGCATAAAGGCTGCAAATATCTTCCATTTCGGAGGATGTTTCATTTTGAAACCTCACTTTAGGATATGTTTCTCCAGATATCTGGCAAATTGGCATGCATAATTCTTTTGTTGCTTTTATGAATATCCTAAAAATTTTACTATCATTTGTCACGCTCCATATCTGGAATATAACACGGCCATGCTATCAAGAGGTATAGCTCACGATAACATAAAATCTATTCTATAATCTATTCTATAAAGCCAATAATTATATTTGTTGGAAAAATTCAAATATGTACTTGGCCGCGTGCGCATTTGAATTTTGCGAAACGCCCGCTGGGGCGTTCGCGAAAGACTAAAAAGACTAAAAAATTTCTGCTCAAATATCCCTAAAAATACTTTCTATTTCATCCTATTTTGGACACGAAAAATTAGAAAAAAATACCAGAAAAATTCTGAAGAAAAGTTATTCCTCTTAGCCACTTCTGATTTTTATTTTTGCAATTCTATTAAGTTTATTTTATTCTTTTTATTTCATTTTTCGCTGGATCTGCAAGTTCGATCGGATTCGATTTGGCTTTTTCCGAGACGTACCGAAAAAGAAGTTTAGGGTCGTCGTATCTCCGAGGAGGATTGCTGGGAGACCCGTATGTAGGGGCAAACATTTTTTTGGGATAGCGTCTACGCGCTTCGACTTGCCTTCAATCAGGCTATTTTCTCTTATCTTTGTTTTAAATTTAATATTAGTAGATCTGTAGGATTTGCAATTTTATGATTTAAATTTATTAAATAAATAGATTTATTTTATACTAGAATAGATTTCTTTTGTGATAAAATAGATTTATTTTGATACCAAATAATATATATATATATATTATTTCTTTTAAGAATTTTTATTAATTGTAATTATAGATTTATTTGCTTAGTTAGGTGATATATTGCTAACAATATTTATCTTTCAAATCCATCACAAACAAAATATAATAAAAGATCTAATTTCATCATCTATTAAATAATAAAATGAACACCGGTTCAGAGCATCTAAATTCAAATAAAAATAATAAAATTTATAATCTTTAAAATTCAAAAATTACTAACTATAATTTATAGCTAATTAAAGAACTAAAATTTTGCTACAAAATCGCCAAGTTTGTTAGCACGAATTCTAAATTTGGACCATCCTTTATTTTTAATGATCTTATTCGTCCGAAAAAAGATAATAATAAAAAAAAATGAGTTGTACATCTCAGTAGGTAAAACTTACACTACCTTATCGGATCAAGTATAATTTTTTTCATAACAATACATTATTTTAAAAAAATAATAGATATTACAAATATAAAGTATTTCATCGTACAATATGTTAAAACAAGTCATAAAGCCAATTATGAATGCATAAATCATTAATATTTCATAAACATGATTTCAAATATATATTGTACAAATAAAATCATAAACCGTTCTTTGTCATTTAGCCATATCATAATTTGAAACATTGCTTACAGATATTTGTGCTAAGGTCATTTTATACCCAGGATAGGGCCTATGTTCGTAATCAGCAAGGTATTATGTTTTGTATGCTAACTTTTTATCTGCTAGCAGAGCTTGTGTTGGTATGGATGCTAGCTCCAAATGTCAATCTTCACTAATTTTAGGATTCATGCATAGCTATCTGAAAGTTTTTGAAATATTCATTTTTTTCTTGAAATATACATATAAGTAGATGAAAAAATATTAAACGACATGATCAGATTCATATTTCATAAATAAGTTATTTTTCTTAAAAAGCATTCATGGAACCATTTTTCATAACAACGCATAATTTTTATAATTCATATGTTGATCCTTTATGATGACCCAAAAATATTGATTTTGATGATCACAAAACCTTGAAGTATAAATACTAATGTTTGTGTTGCAAGGAGAAAGATATTTATTTTGCAAGGAACATAGCAAGTTGAAAGAACACAAGAAGGCCTCCAAAGCTCTCAAGAAAAGTTGGAAGAAAGCTACAATTTATTGGCCCAAGTTTCAAGTTCAAAGGATTCAAATTGGAGGAGCAAATTCAAAGGAAAATTCAAAAGAACAGTCTTCGAGTCGACTCCAGAGTAGAACGAGTCGACTCCAGGGAGTAACAAGACAGAAAGACAGAAAAGACATTTAGGGCTGAGATTTGAGTCGACTCTCAGTGTTACACAAGGAAAAAGTCAGAGAGCAGTTTTTTGGACACTGAGATTCGAGTCGACTCCCACAAAGTCCGAGTCGACTCCAAGACAGCGCAACCCCAAAGACAGAAGATGGTATTTTTGTCTCTGAGAGGCGAGTCGACTCCAAGACAGTTCGAGTCGACTCCAAGGCAGCGCGAACCCAAAAATACAGAGGATCAGTTTTTCGGGCTCTGAGAGCCGAGTCGACTCAAAGGGAATCCGAGTCGACTCGAGGAAGAAAATCAGAAAGTATGTCCTCTGGATTCCTGAGAATGAGCCGACCCCCAAGTACCCGAGTCGTCTCCAGCCATTGGCGAGTCGACTCCAGTTTGATTCGAGTCGACCCAAGGACAAGGCAAGCACATTAATTCAAATTTGGAACAGTGGCCGAGTCGTCTCCAGTAAAGCACGAGTCGACTCCTGCAACAGGCGAGTCGACTCCTGATCGCGCGAGTCGACTCCGATCCCAACAGTAATATTGTCAGGAGGTGCAGACTGTGTCCAACGGCTCTATTTTTGTCTCTAACGGCTAGATTCTTGTTTCCACGCCATCTAAAGCTATAAAAACAAGAGGAGAGCTAGGGGAGAAGGCATGGAAGTGGGAGAGAACATTTAGGAAAGAGATTTCAAAGAGATTACAAGCGAAATCTCTCATAAGCACAAAAGGGCCACTCAAAGTGAAATAGAGAGAAGAAGAGCATCCAAGTGCATCCCAAAGCTTCCTCTCCATCCGTGTGCTGCCTCGGTGATCCTCTACTTCGTGCCAAATCAGAAGAGGGTCAAGTAAAGAAGAAGCCGAGCTCCTTCATCTTCAAAACTCGTTTGAGGGCTTCTCTTTACTCTATTTGTTTATATTGTTATATTTGCTTGTTTAAGAAGCTTTGATTTGTTTTAAACTTTGTTTTTAATATCTTGTAACTTGATTCAATCAAGGGATTGAATCAAGGGGTTAAGGTTTGTTGGTGAGCCAAAAGGAAAACCAACGGTGAGAGGTTTGTTGGTGAGCCTAGGTCGAAACCAACGGTGTAAGGGTTTGATTGTGATCCCGGGAAAACAATCGGGGCGGTTCTAGTCGGTGAGCCTGAAAAAACCGACCGAGTTCGTTGTGCGCTCGTAAAACAAGTTGGGTTGTGAGTTTGTAAAACAACCGGCTGTAATCTGTAGGATTATAGTGAAATTCCCAAGAGGTCTTGGGGAGTGGATGTAGGTGCTGGGGTGCACCGAACCACTATATGTTTGTTGTGTTTGTAATGCCTCTTGTCATTGTCTAACTAACACACTTACTTACTTAGATAAATTGCTTGCTTTACTGTTATCCGCGCATCCTTTAGTTGCAAGCATATTCAATCAAGTCACATTCTATACATCAAACTGTTGACTTTCACTGTGCATCCATACAACTTAGCATAATTAATCAAAAACTTTCAGAAGTAGGTTAAAAGCTTTAAAAGACCCAATTCACCCCCCCCTCTTGGGTTGTATCTACTGGGCAACAAGTGGTATCAGAGCAGGTGCTCTAAGATTAATTATTGATATCACGATCAAGAGCCAAAGATCATGACAACTCAAATAGATAGTTTTCTAGGAGAAGGACAATCAATTGATACACCTCCACTATTTAATGGCATAAACTATACACATTGGAAAGCACGCATGCGCATTTTTATACAATCACTTGATTATAATTTATGGAGCATTATAGTCAATGGAACACACACAAACACTAGTCATAATGAGAAAATGGTTCAACAAAATTCAAAAGCCATGAACCTATTATATTGTGCACTAGATAGGAATGAGTTTAATTGCATATCTTCTTGCATGACTGCTAAAGAAATATGGAATATGCTTGAAGACAAATATGAATGCACTAACAAATCTGAAACATCATGTGTAGAACAAGAGCAGTATCATATTGCAAATCCATGCTTCGTGGCACAAGAGGTACATGCTGAAACTGAAAGCAATTTTACATTTGATGAACTCCATGATGCCTTTTCTGATTTGTATTTAGAATATAAGAAACTTATTTGTAAGAACAAGAACTTGAAGAATGAAAATCAAATTCTAATAGATGAAAAACTGAAACTAACTAGTAAAATTGAAATCTTAGTTAAAGAAAATCAAGAACTAAATCAAAGAGATCAACTTCTCACTGAAAGTCAAGATAAACTTAAGAAAAACAATGAATTACTTTCAGAAGATAACAGAAGATTAACTAAAGAAGTTGACAAATTAAAACCTATTGTTGAACGATTTACCTTCAGCTCTGAAAAATTGAACCTAATGATAAATAATCAAAGAGCTGAATTTGATAAAGTTGGATTAGGATATCAACCTTGGTACACCCAAAAATCTTTTAAGAATATGTTTGTTAAAACAGTTTTTAATTATTCTAAAACAGATTCTTATAATACTGATAAACAAAAGCTAAGTAAAATCTCTTCTGTTGTTCCTAAATCTATACATTACAAATTTGATGAACCTAAAAGGCAAAAACAGAAAACTGAAGGTTTATCTACTACTTATGTTAGATCTATGTTTGTTAAATTCAACAAGAGGATACAGAAATACATCCCTTGTAATCCTAAAATCTTTAAATTTATGGACAAAATAGCTATTAAGAAAATATGGGTTCCAAAAGGAACAAGTATAGCTAACCTACAAGGACCCAAAAGAGCTTGGGTTCCTAAGTTGAAAATATGATTATTTTTCAGCAAGCATGTCTAGCTATCCAAGGTTCTAATGAAAGATGTTATCTAAACAATGGGTGCTCTAGACATGTGTTAAAGAATTGAATTTAAAATGTAATTAAGAAGAATGATTTAAATGAAAGAAATAATGAAATAAGTAATTCTTGCATCCTCTCGTATTGAAATTACTTTATTAGTTGATTAAAACATAACTTGCAAGTATTAATCATTTTTGTGATATAAGTGATATTTTTTTTGGTATGAAAAGAAAATATATTCAAGTCACTTCATTTTATAGTATGCTCCACTCACTATTGGATAAGTTGCTAAATGATTAATTATTTTATTAAAAATAACTCTATGAATTCTCTATATGCTTGATTAAGAACTTATATCCATGGCATTATTTTTATTGATCATAAACATGAGAATGTGTACTTGGTATACCTTTGAATATATGTATTTAAATACTAAGATCAAAGAATCCTTTTTGGCATGTAAACTTACCTTATGCTAGTGTGGACCTAATTTCAAAAGACCTTGTCATCGGTTTACTTAGATTATCTTCTGTAAGGTCAAAGTTTGTTATGCATGTTAACTAAGGAAATAAACAAGAATCAATTTCTAAATCTAAGGAAGTTGTTTCCATCACTAAGTTTTCAAAAGCTTACATTGGATTTGTTCTTGACAAATAAAATTGAAGTATTTTCTGTATTTGCTAAATCTTGTAAAAGTGTTTCAAATGAAAAAGGTTTCCAAACTGTGAAGATAAAGAGTATCATGGCACAGTGTTGAAAACCAAAATCCTGATAAAGTTTATACAGAAATTAATTATTTCAGCACCAAGGACACCTTAAGTAAAATAGGGTTAATAGAATTCTTGAAGAAATGAAAAAGACAATTGTGTATGATAGTCATCTACTTAAATGATTTTTTTTTAAAAAAGGGCTATCATCACTGCTTGTCATACATATGACTTCTATTAGATCTATTTTTGATGAAAACTTCTTTTGATCTTCTGAAAAATAGAAAATGAACTATTGCATATCTCTCATATTTTTCAGTCGTACATACTATGCTTGATATGTTCTTATGAAAATAATGCCAAATCTGATAAAGATATTTCTATCCTTGGATATCATTCATCAAGCAATGCATATAGAACATTCAATGAAAAGTTTTGAGGTGTAGAAATATCAATTCATTTTATTTCTTATGAGACTAATGATTTATTATGAAGATACTAAAATTAAATTATATATATGGTTAATCTTTTACATATAACAATCTGAAAACTTGTTAATAATTATAACAAAATTGAGTGTTTCAGAAATGCACTTAATGAAGAAAAATTGATGACTACTAAAAGACTAAATCAAGAAAAGATGAAATAGATCTTGATTCTTGCATGATTAGAAGTAAAGATCACCATTATCATTTGCTTGCTTTATGAGCTTTATATTCTATCAAATGAATGTGTAGAATGCACTCCTAGGTGCTTATTTTATTAAAGAAGATATATGTTAAATAACCACCATATTTGAAAACACTCATTACAAATATGATAAAGCAATATATGATTTGAAACAAGCATCAAAAGCATGATATAAAAAGCTTAAGCAACCTTTTTGATATAAAGTAATAGTGATAATTCTTTGCATCAAAAAAATGTGATATCTTACTTGCTCAAAGTATACATTAATGACATCATTCTTGGTTCTACTAATGGAGATTTATATGAAGATTTTACTTAGCTCATGTAAGGTGAGTTTGAAATATGTATGATGAACATCTTCTCTCAAACTCCAAATTAAGACAAACAAGAAAGGAGATCTTCATTGACCAAAGTTAGTCCACAAGAAAATCCTTATAGAAGATTGGCATGAAGAAGGTATGTCTATGACCCCATCTTGTAGAATTTGAAAAGGATGAGCAAAGTAGATCTATTGTTTAAAGCTGTATTGAAGGATGATAGAATAATTATTTTATCATACAGCTAGTAGACCAGATTGTATGCTTATTATGTGCCCTTATGCAAGACTTCAATCCAACTTTAATGAATCATATTTTATTGATAACAAATAAATCATAATCTGAATTTTGATAGAAACAACCGTTTAAGATAAGTTGATTAAAAGTTAACTAGCATGTCTTATTGACAATTATCTTAAGCAAATAAAATCTAAACTAAATCGATTTTGAAAATAAGAAATTGATTTGACCTTGATAAATCTTCCTATTGCCTCACATGCTTGTCCTTGAACTATCTTGGTTAATGAAACTATCTCTTTAGTTCAAGTGATATGTGCTTGCTTATATTTAGGCAATCTCTTGAGTAAAGTGACTCAACATGCAATTATTGTCATATCTTATATTGAGTCATCTAGTTAGAAATATGTTGGATGAATGGTTTGTATCTTAAAGAAACTAAAGACTTTCTTTCAAAAAAGAAAAGGAGTTTGTTAATAATGCAGGATCCTTGAGCAAGAAAATGAGAGATCTCAACTTGAAGGATATCTCCATGTAAGATACAATAAACATTCACATGCAAACAAGAGAGAGGACCTTCTTCAGCCAAAAGTTCATGCATAAGAAATCTAGTAGGTATTTGACTTGAAGAATGCAGAATGAATCGGTAATTTTAGATACCTCTCTCATAAATTAGCTAAGCAAAGTCAATAACTTAAATCTTATTGTGGCATGATTAAAATCTTTAAATATTAATTTCTAGATATCATGTCTATATATGCATTAATTGACTTATGCTTTTAGAAATTGTTTCATGGTTTACTCAAACTAAAATAATTCTTTGCCTATATCATAACCATGAAATATACAAGTAAATGCTTAAAATTTTGATTTAAAATAACTTGTGAGAAGTTATGAATCATTGAGCACAATGAAAATGTTGTTTGCATGATATACATTTATATGATACATAAGATTATTTCTTTATTCTGCTCTTTCATGTAAATTACTTGAGAATAACAAAAAGAGAGAGAGATAAAGAAAAGAAAATGGATATTATTCAAGAGAAGTAAAATCTAAGTAAAGGCAAATACTCCAATCTTAAGAAAAAGCAAAACAAGCATAATATATTTGGCACATTTGTGAGACTTGTGTGAGCATTCTTTTGGAAGGGATAAAATCTGTAATTAATTATACTTAAACAGGGAGAGTTTGAAGTAAACATTTTAACATTTCTATATTGCTCATCATAGGGATGGTGCCAATGGGGAGGCTAGTGGTAGTACCCGGCACTATTTGACCCAACTATTCGGTGTAGGACATATTAGGGACGGCACAAGAGGGAGGCTAGTGGTAGTACCTCGTGCCCCTTCCCAACTCCACCGGATAGGGAGCAAATAGAGTATAGAGCATAAGAAAGTAAACATGAAAGACAAAGTTAATGAAAGTATATAAGAAGAATCAAGTCAAATTTTTTTTTAATCACTTGAAAACACAATTTAGGGATGAAATCAATGCAAGAGTATATTTAAATAGGGGGAGTTTTATTTGAAAAGAATTGATTTTGATCATTGACATGCTTGTTATTTTAATACATGACTTAACACATAATATATTTTGCATGTGGCATGATGTCTTGAATTATGGGCTCTCAATATTTTGTAATGCTCCATGCTTGGACAATTTGATTGAATGTTTAAAATACTACATAAATCTTTGTTTGGTATTATTGAAAAGAAATACTTCACAATCATTGTTAAAATCTGAAAGGTGAATAAATTTGTAAAAAGGAGAAGAGAAGGATATCTCTATTTAGGCAAAATGAATTGAGTTTGTTTTATCCTTCAACTTGCTTAACTTTGGTATATAATGTTCTAATTCATACCAAAACTCAACTTAAATGCAAATATTCTGAATATGCTCTTATATGTTTGAAATATGTGTTTTCAATCGTAATGATTTAAGATGAGCTACAATGTGGAAGATACATATCTCAAATTATGACTTTGAAAGCCTCTATTGAAAATCTTTATGAAATTCAGAATCTGATTTTATATAAAAGCTTAAACTTAACTTAAAAATGCTTATATCGTTACATCATTATAACCTTAGTTATATGCTTCAATGATCGTGTCATTTTGAAGAATAACTCAATATGATTTCTAAATGAAAACTTTAACACAAGAAAAACAGAATTAATTTTAATGCCTTGGTTGATTGTCTCGATACGCATCCGAAACATATCTTTTCTTATCGTTAAAATGTACTAATATTGGTCTAAATGATGTGTCTTTCAATGATCTTGATTGCAAACAAATATTTTTTAACTATATGATTTCATTTTGATATTAAAAATTTATTGGGCTTCATGTATACATTGCTGAAAAACTATGATTAAGAAATTGAGATCTATAACTATATATATATATTCTTAAAAGAGTGAATGATCTTAAGTCTAGAAATATTTCAGCTCACTCAAATGACTCTTAAAAGAAAGAAAATGTAAGTGCTTTTGAAAGAATTTGAGCTTCAAATGAATCATTTTCTGATTAATATTTCAGTACATTTTCCCAAAGATTAAGAGGAAGCATAACTTATTCTTGAAAGATTAAAAAGAGTGATTGCTATAAATTTTGAATAGTTCTAGATTACTCTACATTCTCGATATCATAGAATTTCAGTTTTATTCACGCTTGTCATTAAAATCTGAAATTCAACAAAAGAAAAGAATGATTAAAGAGGAATGCATCTTTTGAGGGGGAGCTTTAGATATTCAGTATCTTATCCTAAAGTTACTTTAATTTGATGCATACCTTAATTTTTATGGATTGATTTTGATGAACCTCCTTATATTGCAAGACTTGCTTTAATTATATAATAAGTTTATACCTTGAGATGAGTTCTATAAAGGTTGTCTTATCTCAAACCTTGAGTCTTATGAAAATAAGCTGAAACTTATAGAAAATATTTTTTTGAGATTGACAATTTTATTGAACATTATTTTCAAATTCTAAACTCTTAAATGGAATGATTAATTGAGGGGGAGAAAGAAAATTTCAGAAGGAGAGATCTTATGGAACTTAATCGCATAAATCTATAACTAAAGGAGAGAGAAAGAATACTAAATGAGATGTGATCCTAATACTCTCCAATATGTATCATTTGAAATTTAAATTTGAAAATCTTTATGATACACCTTGAGGCTTGTTATTTGGTTAGTATATCTTATGCATCAATCATGAACCAAATTACAATTCAAACAGTTGATCTTAAGAGCCTCTAGTTTAATGAAATAGAGGAAGAATAATGTATTAAATTTTCTTGAGTATCTCTTAGAAAATCTATTTTGAACTTCACTAATGAGTCCTAATTGGCTTGCTCTTTAGAACTTCAATATTGTACCAGTTCATTATTATATGTACCAAAATGTGTTTTTTTTTAAAGGAATAAAGTCTTTAAAAGAGCTCTAAAAGAACCTTCAAAGCTTTGAATTTTATGTATGCTCTAAGATACATCAAAAATTGCATGATTTCATATTTTGGTATTTGTGCCCCAATGCTCTTACTATCATAAAAGAACTTTGAAGTCATTAAGAATTAATGATCCAACATGATGATATGTTTTTCAAGTATGTAAGTTTTGATCTTATACTCTGAAAATTAATTAAATTGCTCTCATGTTGATAAAATACTTAATAGATTGGGCAAAAGATCTTAAATGAACAAGCTTTCATACTTATTATTGAAGAGAGGTTAGATTTCCATTCGTGTTTTCCTTGAATATCATTTGTGGTACTTCTTGAATTAATTTAAGAAAGATTCCACCTACACTTGATTAGAAAACTATCTGTGGTATCAAATTAGAAAACTTCTTGAAATCACATTCGATGTGTTCTGCTCTGAAATTATCTTAATTGGCTCTGATCTATGCTCATTAATCTGATTCTAATATTATTGCCTTGAGTTATATGATTCATATCCTTGCAATAATTTGACATGCAACTCAGAGTACAATAAGGAAAAGAAATATATGAGCATTCTGATCTTTGTGCTTTATGTTTCACTATCTTTTTGATGTTGTCAAAAAGGGGGAGAAATATCTAAGTATATGCTCATAATGCTTTGTGTTTTGAATTGAATACAAATCAGCATAATGCTTTGTGTTTTGAATTGAATACAAATCAGCTTAAATTGAAATATATTGATTGTGTTAAGATGATTAAATCTAAAGCATTATCATGAAGTATGTTTTTTAAATATATATGTTTTCTACTTCATGCAACTTAGCTATGTATTACTTCTAGAACACAATATATTTTATATTGCATATACTCCAAGTTTTGTCATCATCAAAAAGGGGGAGACTGATGACCCAAAGATATTGATTTTGATGATCACAAAACCTTGAAGTATAAATACTAATGTTTGTGTTGCAAGGAGAAAGATATTTATTTTGCAAGGAACATAGCAAGTTGAAAGAACACAAGAAGGCCTCCAAAGCTCTCAAGAAAAGTTGGAAGAAAGCTACAATTTATTGGCCCAAGTTTCAAGTTCAAAGGATTCAAATTGGAGGAGCAAATTCCAAGGAAAATTCAAAAGAACAGTCTTCGAGTCGACTCCAGAGTAGAACGAGTCGACTCCAGGGAGTAACAAGACAGAAAGACAGAAAAGACATTTAGGGCTGAGATTCGAGTCGACTCTCAGTGTTACACAAGGAAAAAGTCAGAGAGCAGTTTTTCGGACACTGAGATTCGAGTCGACTCCCACAAAGTCCGAGTCGACTCCAAGACAGCGCAACCCCAAAGACAGAAGATGGTATTTTCGTCTCTGAGAGGCGAGTCGACTCCAAGACAGTTCGAGTCGACTCCAAGGCAGCGCGAACCCAAAAATACAGAGGATCAGTTTTTCGGGCTCTGAGAGCCGAGTCGACTCAAAGGGAATCCGAGTCGACTCGAGGAAGAAAATCAGAAAGTATGTCCTCTGGATTCCTGAGAATGAGCCGACCCCCAAGTACCCGAGTCGTCTCCAGCCATTGGCGAGTCGACTCCAGTTTGATCCGAGTCGACCCAAGGACAAGGCAAGCACATTAATTCAAATTTGGAACAGTGGCCGAGTCGTCTCCAGTAAAGCACGAGTCGACTCCTGCAACAGGCGAGTCGACTCCTGATCGCGCGAGTCGACTCCGATCCCAACGGTAATATTGTCAGGAGGTGCAGACTGTGTCCAACGGCTCTATTTTTGTCTCTAACGACTAGATTCTTGTTTCCACGCCATCTAAAGCTATAAAAACAAGAGGAGAGCTAGGGGAGAAGGCATGGAAGTGGGAGAGAACATTTAGGAAAGAGATTTCAAAGAGATTACAAGCGAAATCTCTCATAAGCACAAAAGGGCCACTCAAAGTGAAATAGAGAGAAGAAGAGCATCCAAGTGCATCCCAAAGCTTCCTCTCCATCCGTGTGCTGCCTCGGTGATCCTCTACTTCGTGCCAAATCAGAAGAGGGTCAAGTAAAGAAGAAGCCGAGCTCCTTCATCTTCAAAACTCGTTTGAGGGCTTCTCTTTACTCTATTTGTTTATATTGTTATATTTGCTTGTTTAAGAAGCTTTGATTTGTTTTAAACTTTGTTTTTAATATCTTGTAACTTGATTCAATCAAGGGATTGAATCAAGGGGTTAAGGTTTGTTGGTGAGCCAAAAGGAAAACCAACGGTGAGAGGTTTGTTGGTGAGCCTAGGTCGAAACCAACGGTGTAAGGGTTTGATTGTGATCCCGGGAAAACAATCGGGGCGGTTCTAGTCGGTGAGCCTGGAAAAACCGACCGAGTTCGTTGTGCGCTCGTAAAACAACAAGTTGGGTTGTGAGCTTGTAAAACAACCGGCTGTAATCTGTAGGATTATAGTGAAATTCCCAAGAGGTCTTGGGGAGTGGATGTAGGTGCTGGGGTGCACCGAACCACTATATGTTTGTTGTGTTTGTAATGCCTCTTGTCATTGTCTAACTAACACACTTACTTACTTAGATAAATTGCTTGCTTTGTTATCCGCGCATCCTTTAGTTGCAAGCATATTCAATCAAGTCACATTCTATACATACTTTCACTGTGCATCCATACAACTTAGCATAATTAATCAAAAACTTTCAGAAGTAGGTTAAAAGCTTTAAAAGACCCAATTCACCCCCCCCCCCCCTCTTGGGTTGTATCTACTGGGCAACACTTTATTTTAAGAAAAATGTGATATCTTCATTGGCAAATTGTCTGCATGGAAAATATAATAATTTAAATAATAATAAGAAGTGTAAGATCTACTTACAAGTTTGAAAACTAGTAAGGAGTATAAGATTTACTTATCTCTTTAAATAATTTCTATATGCATAGATAACAGAATTCATGACAAGTTCATTTTTTTGTTGACAATTATAAATTGCCAAATTATGAAACAAAGTGAATATCTAAAGCTGTTCTGATTCAATAATCTTTGAAGCAGTGAGCGGCCCACATTTTAAGAAAATTTCATAAATTCCCCCTTAGACCTTCAAACTTCACTAGGCAAATCTACTATACCTTGGTTTCGGTGGTGTTCTCCGGCCTTGATTTTTGATGGCAATAGTGCTAGATTATGGTGAGTTCGAAGGAAGGAAGAGAAAGAAAGAAGAGAAGACTCGGTGCTCGTGGTGGAGGGTCACGGTTGAAAGAGGCTTCCTATTTATAGAGGTAACTTAGGGTTCTGGCAGTTCTAGGAGAGTTCTAGCAGCCTTAGGTCTTCTATTTCTACTAGAAGTCGCTTGCTTCGAATGAGAAAGTAAACTATCGGGAGTCTACTACCGCTCATCGCATGCGATCCATGTGCGAGTCCAGTATCCAAGTTGGGCTGGTCAAGTGGACTGTCCCTGTCCGGGCCATGACATCATCATCTCGGAACATAGCAGCTAAAAATGAAAAAGGTGGGAGGTCTAATATTGAAGCATCTTGTGATATAGGTGTCACAGATAAAATGGTAATGACATAGGTGAATGAATTGATAAGGAGCAGCGGTGATGTTATGATGGCAAAAGTTCATGATCAGGGCTTAAGACTTCCTGCTAATAGTCCCATTTGTCTCAGTCCGCAACTTGATATGGTGAGCCATGAATTGATCAGCATCTCACTATTCTCAGATAATGGATGGAGCTTAAATTCAACACCTGGAAGGCCTTTCTCATTGTTGGTCTCTAGAATTTTGGATCAACTGACCTAATCCATTCGGATGAACGCCTGGTTTGAACTCTAGTAATTTGTCTAGAGACTATTGGTCATGGTGGAAACGATATTTATTAGACATAAGAAGATTCAGATATAGCTTCTCAAAAAAGAAGATTCAGGTATACATTCGTTTGCCATAGCGTCTTATCATTCAAAGGCACGTTAACTCTTCATTGTGGACAAACTCATCTTATTGGATCTACGCCTGTATGAGATTATACACTTCAATTTTTGGTGTTTTGAACGTGGAACCTCTCTTCAAAGCATGCAATGAGTAGAGAAGTTGCCCTGATGGCTAACTCTAATCCAATTCAGCTTCTATGGCTTTTAATCTTAAGCCAAGCCAACCTGGCCTTGCCAGTATCAAGAGAAGTTCGGATTGGGTCGTGTTGCTGTCTGGTTGGGCCGGATTAACAAAAGTAGGTTAGAAGGAAAAGTCTGGAACGCTGCTTCAAATTAATGTCCGGTTCGGCTGGATTTTGACATGGAATATGTGTGATATCTCAACTCTCTCTTTTTTTCTTTTTCTTTTTCGGTAAATCAGATTTATTATACTAGTTTAGTATAAATATAATTGTCAAAATTAGAAAATAAAATATCTAAAAATTCATAAGCAACATCTATCATCTCATAGAAAATGTAGAGTTGCTACTGTCACAACTCAGAACCTCACTCAAGAGTCAAGATAGCTAATCAGAAGATATTTTTTGGATTTTTTAGTTTTGTATAAATACCCAAAATTTTCTCGGCGAATAACCAATGTAGGACTAAATATATGCCCACACGGATCCTCACATACTTTTTTTGTTCATACCCTAATATCTTCGTCATGCTAAGGGTTCAAATCTATTCAAATCTAATTAAAAGCACTAATATCGGCCTGTGATCAGCCTCCATAAATTCGTGCTGCAGTGTCCTCTAGTTCATATAGGCTATGGGTCGAGTTCGCTTTGATACCATTTGTCACAACCCAATACCTCACTCAAAAAAGCTACCTGGAAGGTATCTTTTGAGTTCCTTAGTTCTGTATAAGTACTCAAGATCTCCTTGGTGAATAATCAATGTGAGACTAAACATACACCCGCATCGATCCTCACAGCTACCATTCTCTAGCAATTCTATATGAGAGAATGAAGATTGGCCTATGTAGATGGTGAACTAGATAACCAGCTAGCAACTGCCATAGAGTTTCCTCAAGTGTAATATGAGAAGCTTTGAGAGTTTTTGCAACATATTTCAGACCTTCCTATGCAACATATAAGTCTGCCATTGGAACTGTAGTATCAAGCAATCTGATGCCACGTACTGCCATCAGTGCATCGCCGGTACTTCTAATGATGAAGCTTGCCTCACCATCAAAGTTGATCCCAAGAGCTTGTGGCTTCCAAGAGAAATAAGTCAATTGTGAGAGCGCAGAACCTGCAAAGTAGGAGCTACAGTTTTTTTCCGGCTGTGAAAGATCCCTTTGGAGTAGATGCATAGATGTACTTCTAGGCTTGGATGAAGGCTCTCATAAGGATCATCCTGGGACATTGAAAATTATTTTGGAAGATGTAATCGTTTCTGACCAACCAAATTTGATAAGCAATATAAGATATCAATGGAGTCTTGGTACTCTGATTACCTTTAGAGGATTTCTTTTTATAGCATGGAGCAAAACATCAATAGAGAGATGGTAGTTGTGTCAGGAAGAAGGGACTATCTCCAAATCTAAACTATAGAATAACACAAGAGATAGATTCCTCAATATTGGAGCATAAATCATAGTGATTCGGAATATGGAGACTATGTTGGTATGAATACCATGATATGGGAGCTGGTTTCATGCAATTTTCTGTATAAACAGAGCAATCTTGGGGTGAACACCAATCTTCCATATCCATGCAATGCTTCGAGTTAACATGGTTTCTGGCATAAAAAAGCTTATAAAGATTTGCAACTCTAATAGTCAACCTAGAGAACATACCCCGGCCAGAATTCTATTTGCCATCTTTCAAAAGTACTGGATGAATTACATGAACACTAGCACTTGACCCAGGATTGGACTAACAAGCAAAATACGTAATGAACACCATTCGCTGCACTTGAATCATGCTTCATGCAAAATACGTAAAAAGCCAGTTAAGTGCAGCCACGGGAAATGATTCATGGATGCAAGTTGATGGGTTTAAGTTCAAACTAACTAGCACTTTACTTTTGGACCTTGCCCCAGACTTCATCGAATTAGTTCGAATAATGAATGGAAACCTAACCTTTTGTCCAATGCATAGATATCGCTGTAACAACACAAAATCATTTGCTTTCCTTCAAACCTAACTTTTTATCATTTTCTTAAAAAAAGATGTTGTAATTGCTTGTAATTAACGTCTCTCTCTATAAAAATAGCTCATGTCATTACCATATAACATTTTCAAGCTAGCCTGTATGGTTAGGTATATAACTTAAACAAAATTATCGGATCTTAACATCATCATTTCTGCGTTGATTGGATTAAAACCGTGTGATCGAGGAGGACGAACGCATGCGACCACATCCTTGATAGGATCCAAATTTCCAAACTTTATCATGCACGAGACCAAGTCTCCAAACGTAGTACTGCGGTACAGTACTCCGCCGGTATTACCTTGACTCACGCCCTCCAGTCGTGGTCTCGGCCGTACGGGTTCTCATCAGCTGATCCATGCCGAACGCGCGACACCATAAATCCGACTCTCTTCGGGATGCCTCTAGGGATCTCCCCGGTTCGTAGGGCTCGTGGCATTTGTCTGTTGGTTGCGAGGCGGTATCTGGTGTTTGGGAAGGAAGGGGGCGAGCGTCGCGACACGCCGACCGGACGACACGTGGGTGGGGGGTGGGACCCTCGTGATGGACAGAAATAGAGTCGCTGGTGGCGGTCAGATTGGGCGGCCGAGCGGCCAGCGGTAGGAGAAATTATTAGATTGGCCAGTTACGGATTTGCCCTTACCTGCCTTCCAAGTTACGGTTTTGCCCTTCGCTGCCTCATATAAACCGAGGACTCGGCGCATATGAACAGGCTCGTTCATCAGATTGCTGGAGTTGATTCTACTTGCTATCTTGTATGTTAGGAGACAAATATGTGGTCTCTACTGTTGGGATCCCATCAAGTTGTGGCCCACATTGACAAATGGCGTCAATATGGTCCAAATGGAAGAATGTTGGATCAAGAGTTCGAAGCAAAAGATGACAGCTGCTTCAACAATGAAGGCTGAGTTATTAGTATGCTACGATGCAGTGACACAGGCTATTTGGTTGAGGAACTTTATCACGGGCCTACAGATTGTGGACACTATTTCAAGGCCCATAAAGTTATATTGTAATAATTTAGCAGCAGTTTGCTCAATAAAGAATAACAAGATATTCAATGGAAATAAGCATATGGAGGTGAAATATCTTGTTATAAAAGAAAAATGTGATGACCATAAAGTTTCAGTTCAATACATCAATACCGTGCTTATGTTGGCAGATCCTTTGACCAAAGCAATAGCCCCGGGATTGCATAAGGAGCATGTCGGTCAAATGGGCCATTTTCTGTATAAATTAATTGATGTATGATGACCCAAAGATTGAGTTAAAGATTGATTTTGATGATCACAAAACCTTGAAGTATAATTACTAATGTTTGTGTTGCAAGAAGAAAAGATAATTTATTTTGCAAGGAACATAGCAAGTTGGAAAAATACAAGAAGGCCTCAAAAGCTCTCAAAAAAAGTTAGAAGAAAGCTACAATTTATTGGCCCAAGTTTCAAGTTCAAAGGATTTAAGTTGGAGGAGCAAATTCAAAGAAAGATTCAAAAAAAAGTCCTCGAGTCGACTCCGGGAAGTTTAGAGTCGACTCTGGCACTCTAGAGTTTCAAGAAACAGTGCTCGAGTCGACTCCGGCACTCTACGAGTCGACTCTGACTGAGAACAAACAAAAAGACAGAAAGTTGATTTTCAACGCTACAGTGATCTCGAGCCGACTCCAACTTCAGCGCTACAGTGCGGAGCCGACTCCCAGCTACAGTGTCGGCAGACTACTATTCACAGATCGACTCATGTTTCAGCCGAGTCGACTCCTACTTCAGCCGAGTCGACTCGAGCACGCTGGGAGGCATAACGGCTAGTTTTTTCTCGATTCCAACGGCTCTATTTTTGTCTCTAACGGCTAGATTTTTGTTTCCACTCTCTCTAAAGCTATAAAATCAAGAGGAGAGATAGGGAAGAAGGTATGGAAGTGGGAGAGAACATTTAGGAAAGAGATTTCAAAGAGATTACAAGGAAAATCTCCCATAAGCACAAAAGGGCCATTCAAAGTAAAATAGAGAGAAGAAGAGCATCCAAGTGAATCCCAAAGCTTCCTCTCCATCCGTGTGCTGCCTCGGTGATCCTCTACTTCGTGCAAAATCAGAAGAGGGTTAAGGGAAGAAGAAGCCGAGTTCCTCCATCTACAAACTAGTTTGAAGGCTTCTTCTCTTTACTTTACTTATTTATATTGCTATATTTGCTTATATGAGAAGCTTGTATTTGATTTAAACTCTTGTTCTAATATCTTGTAACTTGGTTCAATCAAGGGATTGAATCAAGGGGTTAAGGTTTGTTGGTGAGCCAAAGGGAAAACCAACGTTGTAAGGTTGTGGTTGGTGAGCCTTTGGGAAAACCAACTGGGTTGATTATGAATCCGGAAAACAATCGTTGTAAGGTTGTGGTTGGTGAGCCTTTGGGAAAACCAACTGGGTTGGATTGTGAGCCCGTGAAAACAATCGGTTGGTTCTAGTCGGTGAGCCTGTGAAAACCGACCGAGTTCGTTGTGATCTCGCAAAACAACAAGTTGGGTTGTGAGCTTGTAAAATAACCGGCTGTAATCTGAGGGATTATAGTGAAATTTCCAAGAGGTCTTGGGGAGTGGATGTAGGTGCTGGGATGCACCGAACCACTATACTTTTGTTGTGTTTATGATGCTCTTTGTTGTCTGACTTCCTCACTCACTTACTTACTTAGATACTATGCGTGCTTAACTCTTCTCCGTGCATCCTTTAGTTGCAAGCATATTCAATTTACTTAATCAAGTCTCATTCAATTGAATTGCATACTTGGGCAAACTTAGACTAATCTTTTATTGAGTCCGCTGCTTAATAGTTGATTAGATTAGAATCATACTCTTGCTAAGTTTAAATTCCACTAAGCATCCATACAACTTAGCCTAATTAACTCTAAAAGATTAGAAGTAGTTGAAAAGTTTTTAAAAGACCCAATTCACCCCCCCTCTTGGGTTGTCACCTTGGGCAACAATGTATTATTGTGCACATTTCAGATGGTTGTAAATCACATTTATTATATTTTCTGCTTTAATGAATTCATGTGGTTTATGCATACTATGGTAGCAGAAATTGTGACCAAAGAATGGATTTCATGAGAAGTTCATTCATAAGGGTTTGGTTATGATGGTTTAGTAATATAGTGATCATGGAAGGTTATACGCCAATCAAATAGGTGTTATTTCCGTCATGGTTCATATTATTATTCTCAAAGTAGTCAAACATAAAATTTGCCCAAATTGATATCAGAATAGAAAGAATACGCGTATAAAGATTATAAAATTCAAGTGCTAAGGATATTTCACTTGTCAATATGGTCCAAGTGGGAGAATGTTGGGATCCCGTCAAGTTGTGGCCCACATTGACAAATGGCGTCAATATGGTCCAAGTGGGAGAATGTTGGATCCCGTTTAATTAAACCTTGATCCCGTTTAATTAGAACCCACATCTTGACAAGTATTACTTGTAAATCCTGATAATCACAAGGGCATTAAGGTAATTGCACATCAGTGAAAGGTTGCCTTGATGGGGGGTGACTCTTCACGGGTGTAACTAATCACGGCGTTTGGTCCCTGGAGAGGACTATAAATAGCCTGTTAGACCTCTTCTCTTATACATGCATTAAGAGCTCTCTCTAGAAGATCTCTCGCTAATTTCTGTCCAGATCAGAGCAATCTCAGTTGATCGGAGCTGCGCACGTATCTCCGAGTTCAATCCAAGATGGATATAGCGACTCAAGGTATGATTTATGAAGGTTATGAAAGAGTAGATGCCCTACAAGCCAATCGCAATATGTATTGTGAAGGATTTTCTTTTGATTTTCCAAATCATGTACATGACATTTAATATAAATAAAGGCATTGTGTTTCATCATATGCTGTTGATTATATTTGTGATGAACCTCTTAGATTAAGACAATGATTTTGAGGCTATGATGAGATCATACTAGTGAGACCTAAAATCTTAAAATCCTAATCTTAAATATTCCCAGTCATTGGTACATTGAGTCGAGGATCAATGTTTACCGGAAAGACTGGCACATCTTATGTATGCTCGATGCAGAGGGTGATTGATCTCACAATCACTTGTGTGGAGACACTAATACAAAGATGTGGGTGCTCATTAGAGAAATGAGTTCACTGAATTGACCTACAAAGAGAAATCTTATGAAGTCTTACTTACATGTCAAAAGATGATTCTCTTAGTAGGAGTTGTGCAACTGATCCTTTGACCTGAGATCACCATAGTATCTTGTGCACATAAATCCATATTTTGGTTTCCACTCATTCATGACAATAAGTTATGTACGAGGTCTTCTGGATATGGTGGAATGTGTACGAAGGTTATGAGTAGGTCAATAAGGAATTAATCACTTCTAGTAAGAGAAGATCGCATCCTATTTATTCTAATCATATGATAATTCAGAAAGTCTTTGATCAAAGCACAATGAAAATTAGAAAGAGTTTCTAATATTTCATTATTCGAATTATCATTAGAAAATTGAGAAATATGTGAATATAAAATTGAGTTTGACATATATTCATACTCATATATATATTCGGGATGCAGTTTGATTAAAGGATTGAATTGCACGGTAACTTGCCACTGAAGGGTATTTTTGGTATTTCCACCAAATTCCATATTTTTCGGGTAGACATGACATGTTGCTAGACGTCAATCTTGTCTTATAGGTTTGATCGAATTAAAGAGTTTAATTCGATCACCAATTAGAAAGGATTCTAATTGTTAAGTTTGGGTTCGCGCAGTTTTGTCACGACCCCCGCCCCGTTCCCGGCGGGCCGCCGCGACGGTCCTAGGGTGCGGGTAGGCATAAGGCCACCAGCCACCGCGTAGAACCCTACTACCTATCAATCATCAATAAATCTTGAAAAAATTTGGCATGATGCATGCACAAAATGATCACTTTTCCTATAGTGACCTGTCAGGATTATCTCAATACATACAACACACTACCTGTCAGAGCAGCAATCACATAATCTGTCACATATAAACCTGGACAATATATAGCAATACATTATCACAGGCACACAACTGATCTGCACACATATATATACCTGCTTCCCAATCCATCCATGGTCAAACCCATATCCACAACAGGATCTATGACTGTAACTATGCACTATATACAATAGAAGGTTTATAATACACCAAAAGATATAAACCTCTATCTACATTATACTATACTATACTATGGAGCGGCACAGCTAGCAGGCAACCACTAATCCTGCTCCTCTCTATACAATACCTTTCCTGCAATCAAAAACATCAAACTGGGGAGTGAGTATATAAATACTCAGTGAGTGGAGTAGAGAGTACTATGCACATGAGACAGAATATAATCATGGCTCGAGATGAAATCTCAAGATCAATAACAACATGAACATGAACTCAACATAGAGAATATAGAGTAAATCATCAATATCACCACAATCAATATCAACTCATCTGAAGCATATATGGAATAATCAAGTAAACATATATGCTACTCATGAATATGCTCAACAGATCATAATGCTGGAACATACAAATCAGGTGTCAATATGCTGAAATCATCACTAGACAGCTATCGGGAGGTGGGTTTTACGCCCCAGGCGAACCAGCAACAACTCCCTACTGCCATATGCATATATCGAATATGACACCACACCAATATGTAAATCATCACTAGACAGCTGTCGGGAGGTGGGTTTTACGCCCCAGGCGAACCAGCAACAACTCCCCACTGTCACATGCATATGCAGGATAAGACACCATACCGATAACATAAATGCTAGACAGCTGTCGGGAGGTGGGTTTTACGCCCCAGGCGAACCAGCAACAACTCCTTACTGTCACATGCATATGCAGGATAAGACACCACACTGATCATATAAATGCTGGCCAGTATCCAGAACAGAAATCCATCTCACATCTACATACTAAACGGCACCTCGCGGGAATTCTACATCCGCGGAAAGCCATACTGCACCTCGCGGGGTCTTACTATGCCCGGCGGCAAGCAGAATATAAGTCGTAGGACCGGCCGATCCTACGCCTAGGGCCGTGTCCCCCCCTAGGAAGGAACTGGGCTCCGCCCACCCAGAAGGCTACTATGTGCACAAAGGCCGATGTTCAACCCCCATCGACTATAGGTGTCCTGCAGATACTGCCAAGCCATGCATAAATTTCATAATGCACCCTCCCAATACTCTACTAAAAAGGAGTATGATCAAGACTACCACTCACTCGACTCCGACCCAATCATAAACTAACATCAGAGTTAGGAGTGAGGGTCAAGGAAGTGCAATACAACTCAATATACCACTAAAAAGGCTCTACAAATCTTTGAAATGGAGGAAATGAAATCAATTTACAAAAGAAGTTATTTCACAATTTGGAACCAATTTAATTACTCATAAAAGAGTATAATCAAGCTACGACTCACAAGTCTTTAAAATAGAGGAAATGAAATCAATTTACAAAAGAAATCATTTCACAATTCGGAATCAATTTGATTACTCATCAACCCCTCGTAATTCCTCTCAATGTTCCCTCAAATGCATGTACAGAATAATCAAGCATGGAGAATCAAAATATAGAGGAATATACAACAACAATTAATCAATAGGCTCAGGTGGAATCAATTCACACCTGGCGACATTCATGAAAATGAATTAAGGATGCTCATGGTGCAAAGTACATGACTCCCACTCACCTGTCAATCCGGCACGGCCTCGATACGCCTCTAGAATTTTACAGTAGGCAGCAGGGGACTTCTTTCTCTTGTTCCCTAGCTTCTTGCCCAACTCTGACATGCATTTACAATACATTTAGTTTTGTATCAAGGGCTATAATCTACGTACCAATTATAATATAGGGAACTTTAATTGATTCAACTCCCCCATTCCCTAAATCTTTTCTTTTCTTTCTTCTTTTTCTTTTTAATTAATTAACTTACCATTTATATGTATTAGGGACTCCCTTGCATGAGTACAAGGTCCCTTTTAGCTTGATCTAGGCTTAATACTCTATTATAGCATGAAATCCCCTATTTTCCACCCGGATGAACAGTAACCCGAACTGACAGTGGGTTACTTCATCCCGGTTTTGATCCACTTTCAGGACTCCAAAATTGATGAAATTTTTACCTAACATTCTACACTCATAGAGGATTCCAAAGAGATAACATGCATCATCATCGGAGGCCGTTTGACCCCATAAATAATTTGCCGAAGTTAGGACTTCGACACAGTTTTTTTCGTAGTGCCGGAAAAATTTGTCAAAATCCGATTCTTCTTCTTTTAACCACCTCTACAACCCTTATCCGACCCCTCTAGACTATATCCACCCTTTGTATAGCCTAATATCATCAAAAGACTAGATAGGGATGGATATTTACCTTTTTCTTTTTGGAAATCGAGGTCCTTGCGTAGAGGGGAAGGAGATCTACGTTTTTCCCTTCAGCTGGAAGTGCAACCGGGATCCCTTTCCTCCTTGAATCCCCTTCCTCTTCTTCTTTCTTCTTCTTCTTCTTCTCTTTTTCTTTCTTTCTTTCGTCTGTTTCACGCCTGAGAACCCCCTCCCTGTTTCTCTCGGTTTCATTCCAAAAGCCAGCTCAAACCCTCCAATTAAATCACATCAAGATACTATTCACCCTTTGTTTAATATTATTAAATTTCCATTTTGCCCCTAACACTTCAACATATCTACCGTTGTGCCATTAACTTTTGATTCCTTTCCAATTTTACCCTTACCACTTCAACGCATCTACAACTATGCCATTATCTTTTCATTCCTTCCAATTTTACCCCTCATATCAATTTTAAATGACTATTCTATCCTTTTTTATATATAAAAAAAAATATTTTGGGGTTATTACATCCTCCCCCCCTTATATAAAATTCGTCCTCGAATTTAAAAGAGTAAATTACCTGATTACTCAAAGGGGTGAATGTATCTGCTCTTCATATTTTGCTCGGTGTGGTATTGGGAATCAAATAAATTGGGAGTGTTTTACCTTCTATCTCTACCACATAGGTAGGATACACATACTTCGCTTTTATACTATCCCCTACAGATGTACTAATAGCTAAGGAAATATGCATTAATATCTTATCCTTAGCTAACTTCTTAGCAAAATAAGGGGACACAAATGAATGGGTAGCTCCAGAATTAAATAATACTCTAACTTTAATCTTATCAATGAGGAGCATACCTGTCATAGCTACATTTAATGCCTGTGCCTCTTGTGGATTTACCGTGAACACCCTTCCTTGCCCTCTACCTACTGGAGCTGATGGCTGAGATGGTCCAACACTCTGCTGTGATGCTGGTGTCTGACCTCTGCCTCTGCCTACAGGCCCCCTACTACTAGGCCTGTCCATCTGCACAGAAGGGTAGGATGCCAAAGGCACAAACTGCTGGATGGCACCCTGCAGGCATTCTCTGGCAAAATGACCCGGCTGTCCACATCTGTAGCACACTCCCTGGCCCATTCTGCATCTGCCAGGGTGCTGCTTCCCACATATGCCACACACTGGCCATGATTGGAACCCAGATTCAGTTCTGGCTATAGTGACTGGAGGACGAGGTACTGATGGTAGAAAAGTTTCTTGTGATTGACCTCTTTCCCTCCATTTCCTCTTACGTGGGGCAGGTGGAGTTGAGCGTACAGACTGCTCCGTCGGGCCCTCCGAGAGATCTACTCCCTCAGATCTACCTCTACTGCTTTGCTCCTTCCCCACACTCATTTTTCTCTGTTCTCTTTCAGCTCTTTCCTCTTTGTTTCTGGTCTCCCACTGTTTTGCTTTATCTATCAGCCTAGACAGGGTGGGGACCTCTACTGCCAGTACTGCATTATAAAGCGGGGAAATCAGACCTCGTCTGAACCTTTCTATCCTGGCAGCTTCAGTGGGGATGATGTAAGGAGCATACTTCCCCAATCTAGTGAACTCACGAGCGTACTCAGATACGCTCATTCCGGGCATCTGCTTCAGCCTCTCAAACTGAAGAGCCCGATTTTGCCTCTCAGCCGGACACAAAAACTCATCCATCACTGCTTGCCTGAACTCTTCCCAGGTTGGAGGATTCCTACTGTACAATCTGTCCTCCACGTGTCTCTGGTACCAGTCCCAGGCATCTTCCTTCATTGTAAGCCCTACAGGTTCTATAGCTCTTGCATCAGAACAGGGCAGTCTCCGTATCATCTTTTCAGTCTCCTCCAGAAATCTCTGAGGATCTTCACCTTCTTTCCCCTTAAACTCTGGGGTTCTGAGCCTCAGAAATTTCTGTACAGTAATCCCCTCATCATCTAGAGCCCGCCTGGCCAAACTTCTTGGCACAACTACAGGAGGTGGGATGGATACTACTGACGGGGCAGGAGATTTCCCCCGAGCAATCTGCTCTCTCAGAGCCTGATTCTCTGCCAGTAACTGTTCCATTAATGCATCTCTACTTCCTACCTCTCCTTGATCATCAACCCTCCGTCTATCAGCAGAAGAAGATTTTTCTCTTTGGGGCTCGACATGTGTGGAACCCGCATCCAATGCTATATCTGGCTCCATTTTCCTTGGAAGTATTCTTTATATGTCTCTAAAAGAGTTAAAAAGAGAGGGCAGTCGTTACACACTGAGTCATAATATATTTTACTGAATTGTAAATGACTCATAAATTAACATACAGAAAAATCCTATGCTCCATAGTATAATCCTATACTTAATCCTGACTCATCCTATTGCTCTGACAGGACTCTTCTTAACCTTTGCTCTGATACCAAGCTTTGTCACGACCCCCGCCCCGTTCCCGGCGGGCCGCCGCGACGGTCCTAGGGTGCGGGTAGGCATAAGGCCACCAGCCACCGCGTAGAACCCTACTACCTATCAATCATCAATAAATCTTGAAAAAATTTGGCATGATGCATGCACAAAATGATCACTTTTCCTATAGTGACCTGTCAGGATTATCTCAATACATACAACACACTACCTGTCAGAGCAGCAATCACATAATCTGTCACATATAAACCTGGACAATATATAGCAATACATTATCACAGGCACACAACTGATCTGCACACATATATATACCTGCTTCCCAATCCATCCATGGTCAAACCCATATCCACAACAGGATCTATGACTGTAACTATGCACTATATACAATAGAAGGTTTATAATACACCAAAAGATATAAACCTCTATCTACATTATACTATACTATACTATGGAGCGGCACAGCTAGCAGGCAACCACTAATCCTGCTCCTCTCTATACAATACCTTTCCTGCAATCAAAAACATCAAACTGGGGAGTGAGTATATAAATACTCAGTGAGTGGAGTAGAGAGTACTATGCACATGAGACAGAATATAATCATGGCTCGAGATGAAATCTCAAGATCAATAACAACATGAACATGAACTCAACATAGAGAATATAGAGTAAATCATCAATATCACCACAATCAATATCAACTCATCTGAAGCATATATGGAATAATCAAGTAAACATATATGCTACTCATGAATATGCTCAACAGATCATAATGCTGGAACATACAAATCAGGTGTCAATATGCTGAAATCATCACTAGACAGCTATCGGGAGGTGGGTTTTACGCCCCAGGCGAACCAGCAACAACTCCCTACTGCCATATGCATATATCGAATATGACACCACACCAATATGTAAATCATCACTAGACAGCTGTCGGGAGGTGGGTTTTACGCCCCAGGCGAACCAGCAACAACTCCCCACTGTCACATGCATATGCAGGATAAGACACCATACCGATAACATAAATGCTAGACAGCTGTCGGGAGGTGGGTTTTACGCCCCAGGCGAACCAGCAACAACTCCTTACTGTCACATGCATATGCAGGATAAGACACCACACTGATCATATAAATGCTGGCCAGTATCCAGAACAGAAATCCATCTCACATCTACATACTAAACGGCACCTCGCGGGAATTCTACATCCGCGGAAAGCCATACTGCACCTCGCGGGGTCTTACTATGCCCGGCGGCAAGCAGAATATAAGTCGTAGGACCGGCCGATCCTACGCCTAGGGCCGTGTCCCCCCCTAGGAAGGAACTGGGCTCCGCCCACCCAGAAGGCTACTATGTGCACAAAGGCCGATGTTCAACCCCCATCGACTATAGGTGTCCTGCAGATACTGCCAAGCCATGCATAAATTTCATAATGCACCCTCCCAATACTCTACTAAAAAGGAGTATGATCAAGACTACCACTCACTCGACTCCGACCCAATCATAAACTAACATCAGAGTTAGGAGTGAGGGTCAAGGAAGTGCAATACAACTCAATATACCACTAAAAAGGCTCTACAAATCTTTGAAATGGAGGAAATGAAATCAATTTACAAAAGAAGTTATTTCACAATTTGGAACCAATTTAATTACTCATAAAAGAGTATAATCAAGCTACGACTCACAAGTCTTTAAAATAGAGGAAATGAAATCAATTTACAAAAGAAATCATTTCACAATTCGGAATCAATTTGATTACTCATCAACCCCTCGTAATTCCTCTCAATGTTCCCTCAAATGCATGTACAGAATAATCAAGCATGGAGAATCAAAATATAGAGGAATATACAACAACAATTAATCAATAGGCTCAGGTGGAATCAATTCACACCTGGCGACATTCATGAAAATGAATTAAGGATGCTCATGGTGCAAAGTACATGACTCCCACTCACCTGTCAATCCGGCACGGCCTCGATACGCCTCTAGAATTTTACAGTAGGCAGCAGGGGACTTCTTTCTCTTGTTCCCTAGCTTCTTGCCCAACTCTGACATGCATTTACAATACATTTAGTTTTGTATCAAGGGCTATAATCTACGTACCAATTATAATATAGGGAACTTTAATTGATTCAACTCCCCCATTCCCTAAATCTTTTCTTTTCTTTCTTCTTTTTCTTTTTAATTAATTAACTTACCATTTATATGTATTAGGGACTCCCTTGCATGAGTACAAGGTCCCTTTTAGCTTGATCTAGGCTTAATACTCTATTATAGCATGAAATCCCCTATTTTCCACCCGGATGAACAGTAACCCGAACTGACAGTGGGTTACTTCATCCCGGTTTTGATCCACTTTCAGGACTCCAAAATTGATGAAATTTTTACCTAACATTCTACACTCATAGAGGATTCCAAAGAGATAACATGCATCATCATCGGAGGCCGTTTGACCCCATAAATAATTTGCCGAAGTTAGGACTTCGACACAGTTTTTTTCGTAGTGCCGGAAAAATTTGTCAAAATCCGATTCTTCTTCTTTTAACCACCTCTACAACCCTTATCCGACCCCTCTAGACTATATCCACCCTTTGTATAGCCTAATATCATCAAAAGACTAGATAGGGATGGATATTTACCTTTTTCTTTTTGGAAATCGAGGTCCTTGCGTAGAGGGGAAGGAGATCTACGTTTTTCCCTTCAGCTGGAAGTGCAACCGGGATCCCTTTCCTCCTTGAATCCCCTTCCTCTTCTTCTTTCTTCTTCTTCTTCTTCTCTTTTTCTTTCTTTCTTTCGTCTGTTTCACGCCTGAGAACCCCCTCCCTGTTTCTCTCGGTTTCATTCCAAAAGCCAGCTCAAACCCTCCAATTAAATCACATCAAGATACTATTCACCCTTTGTTTAATATTATTAAATTTCCATTTTGCCCCTAACACTTCAACATATCTACCGTTGTGCCATTAACTTTTGATTCCTTTCCAATTTTACCCTTACCACTTCAACGCATCTACAACTATGCCATTATCTTTTCATTCCTTCCAATTTTACCCCTCATATCAATTTTAAATGACTATTCTATCCTTTTTTATATATAAAAAAAAATATTTTGGGGTTATTACAAGTTTGGACTTAAATCGATTAGAAGAGTTCTAATCAAGTTGGGTCAACTTGCACTCACACCTATTGCTGGCTAAGTATGGAACCCAATGGGTCACACACAAGAAAACTTATTAAGGGTCTAATTGGATTAGATCATGTTTGCAAGATAGACATCCTAGCAGGTGTTGCAAACCCTTAGCTCTTGATTCGAATTGGATTCGAATCTGATTCTTAATTGATCTAATTTGATTAGATCATCTTCTAATATGGGTTAGCCAAGAGTTGGCACCTAATTGGCTTGGTTTGAGTCTAATTGGATTAGATTTAATAAATCATTCAATCTAGACCGTTAGATCTTGATCTACCGTTGGATGAAGACATAATGGAGAGTTGGTTTAACCCAATTGGATTGGGTTAGAGGATGGCTATCATAATTGACCATTGGATCTTAATCCCACCATTGGATGAAGACATAATGGGTCAAGTAAATGGCGCCTTGCATTGGAGCCCTTGGATCATCATCATGAAAGATCAAGAGGTGAGGCGTGATGGACATGTGATTAGCATGTGATGTTGACTTGGTCAAAATATGGCACCACATGAAAGGACATATCATTTGATACACCTCTTCACTTGATCTGCACCTCCTCTTATTTGATATGGCCCTTAGATGATGTCCTTTCATGAAAGGATGTGTGGATGGGATGCATCCCTTGGAGATGCATCCCTACACCTATTATAAATAGGCTAGCACTCCATGAGTTTCATCATTCCAACTCCACCCCACTCCTCTCTTCTTTCTTTCTTACATTAGTTTCTTTCTTTCTAGCATTGCTTCTAGTGTGTCCTAAGCCAAGACAAGGTGGTCTTCTTTAGGACAAAAGGATTAGAAGTGATTTTAGAAGGTTAAAGAAAAATAGAAAGAAAGGAAAGCCAGCCATTAGAGTTCTTTAAGAATTCTGCATTAAGGATCAAAGTCTTTGGAGCTTAAGACTTAAATCAAGTTTTCGTGTGGATCAACGTTGGAGGGTGAACACTTGGGCACCTAGTGGAAATTCTGCATATTGGATTAGCGTTAGAGGTATTCTTCTATTTCTGCATTTATATTATATTATTTGATTGCTTCCATTAAGGTGATCTTGGCTTATAAGGGTTTTATGTTAAGGAACTTTATCAAGAAATTTTTAAAATTTCTAGCTTCCGCTGTACATTATAACATGCTAAAACCCTTCAGGTTAATCATTCCATCAGCTACTGCATGGATTAACCACTTGGATGACAGAGAAAAGCCTTTTTTTTTTCTTCCAATTTTCTGTCAATGATATATAGAATCTGAAGTCACATCATTTCTGAACTAATTGAAATTCTTAATCTCCTATAATTATCTAAAAGGGTACAAATCCAAAATACTGCTAAAAGTAAAATTAACATTTTGGTTCTTTAGACATCCTTACTTTCCATCTCTCTTTATAAGAAAAGAAAGAACAAAGAGAATCCCATTTACATCCTTTTGGATAGCTATGAGGAAAGTATTATCAGTGCTCTCCATTATAACTCCTTTCTTTGTAGCTATCCTTTCCTACAGAGCTGAAAACTGTTCCACTTTTCAAGTTGGATAAGTATTTCCTCCTTAGCTATTGTCGCAAGCTGAGCAATTGGAATCCTCAAGTAGGGTACCTTTGCATTCAACAACTGCAGGTGGCGGAGCTTTTTTAATTACACTTTTTTGAGTTGGCTTGGCATAGTGTAGTGTGTAATAATCATGGAATAATTAAATCAAAAAATTACAACTAATCATCCCAACTTATACTACTCGAGAAAAATAATTTTTTACTTTGACACATAGAAATTGTTGGAGTTTTAACTTCAAAAAGAAATAATTTTAAAAAATAAATATACTAGTTTTATCTTCTAAATTTTTTGTTTAAAAATATTGCATCGTATCAATTATCGGACAGAGTCTATAAATAGGCTCTGGTCCAGTAGCTTAAAAAATCTCAATTCACATTACTACTAGTTTGTTTTATGAAACGAAAATTCTTCTCTCCTCTTTCTACTCAATCCATAATCACAGATAATTAAATTAGAAACTTACAACTAATTATCTCTACTTATACTGCTTGAGAAAAATAATTTTTCATTTTGGCACATGGAAACTTTCATTTTTCCTTCTTAAAGCTTACTTGTTTGTAGCATAAATCCTGCGTGCGGACAGCGCAATGAACCCGGCCCACCATGCTTGGCGGCTGCTATCTGGGTCCACCATGGTCGGCGGCCCACCCGATACTATTCTTCTTCCATAGTGTGTGTATATATATATATATATAATCAAAAATATCAGGGGTAATTTAGCCACCGCAATGCCGACATTATGTCGCCATATCCGTCTAAATAAAGGGCAATTGCGTAAAATAAGCGTCCAATCCAGGGCCAATCTCGGTATTATAGCTTCTAGAGTCGTCTGATCCGCGTGCCAACGCGGCTACATTTCCTAACGTCATGACCGGCCCTCTACCCCTTAAAAAAGCTCTCTCCGCCCCCTCCTCTTCTCTCCACGCTCAAACCCCTCGCCCCCAATTCCTCCTCTCCCAAACCGTAACCCTAACCCTAACCCCAGGGAGCAATTGAAGAGGAGAAATGGCCCAGAGAGAGAAGGAGCTCCAGGTCCCCGAGACCCGCACCCTCTGCGTCAACAACTGCGGCTTCTACGGCAATCCGGCCACCAATAACATGTGCCAGGCCTGCTTCCAGGCTGCCGGATTCGCCGCCCCGTCGTCTCCCCCGTCCTGTTCCAGCCACGAGAAGCCCAGATCCGCCCCTGCCCGGTCGCCGGATCCGGCGGCGGAAGGCGGGTGGGGAGAGGCCAGGGGGCCGCCGGCCAAGCCCGATGCCGCCGCCGCCGCCGCAGGGGTGACGCTGGCGAAGCGGGTGAACCGGTGTGCTGGGTGCCGGAAGAGGGTGGGGCTGACGGGGTTCCGGTGCCGGTGCGGAGAGCTGTTCTGCGCGGAGCATCGGTACTCTGACCGCCACGACTGCAGCTTCGACTACAAGGCCGCCGGCCGGGAGGCCATCACCCGCGAGAACCCCGTCGTCCGGGCCTCCAAGATCGTTAAAATATGAGGAGTTGTTGGGGGAACTTTTCCGTTTTTATTTTTCCTTTTGGTAATCTCTCCTTTGTGTGACCGGAAAATTTCCAGAATCGGAGAGAGAAGCACCTTGTTTTTTTTTTTTTCTTTTTTATATAAAGATTAAATTAAGAAGAAAACCGATCTCGATCTTCCGTTAAATTCTCGAATTTCTGCGTTTTTCCTGTTTAATAACTACGTTGTGTTCCGGGACGGAAGATTTTTGGAACTAATCCTGGTTTGGTGATAAAAAAAAAATGATGAAAGGTTGGTGGCGGTGTGGCCGGCCTCAAAATCGCGTATGCTGTGACGTCAGACCACGTTTATGGGTTGAGGACGTTGTGGTGCGCCCTCGGAACGGAAGAGCCGCCGTCGATGCGCGGTGGTTCGATGGCACTGTCATGGTCGTTTGTTGACCGAATCCGGTCAAACTGTGACTTCCTTCTGGAATCCAAACTTGGGCCGGTGCGTCCCTCCCTACGGCCCAACTTCTTTGGAGGAACTAGGAAGTTGGGTTCATTGCCTCCGAAAATGTCCGCTTGTTCTATTGGTTTTAACTTTGTTATCTTAGAAAGCCTTGTTGCCTGTTGCTATAGGCCTCGGGCTTTTGCTATCTTGTTCCTGTGAATATAGCTTAGCTTTAAAATTAAATAATTTTTTTTTGCATGAATATCCTTTCAAATATCGAATTTTATATGATGTCTTTTTAAAATTAATATTTGCATGTATATTATCGTAAAATATTTGTTTTGCTATTTTATTCTTCTTTCATTCTTCTTTTAGCATATGCACCAACGCCATCTAACAGCGTTAATAGTTTCAAATTAAAATGACAAAAATATTTTTAATGGATAGATGTGCAAAAAGAAATATTTATAAGGTGATCGCGATAAAAGACAAAAAAGATAATTTTAAAATTTTAATTTATTTTTAATTAAAATAGTTATGGTTTTCATTGAGGGTGCTAGAAGAACAGTTGGCTTCGGCAGGTTGCTCCAGTGAGCAATAACAAAAAAAAAAAAAGGAAAAAAAAGAGATTCTGAGGTCTGTTTAAAGTAGCAGTAAAAATTGGTTAAATTATATTAGGGTCTTTGTGCATAAATAGTATTTTTATGAGAGTATAGAAATAAATATAAATTTTAAAAAAAATATTCATGCAAATTTAAATTTTTAGGAGAATACTTGTGTAATAAAAAAAAATCCAAATTAAATTAGACGATTCCTCTTGTCGGGGAAAATTTTAACCGGAAGTGCTTGGGGCCCAGCAAGAATTTTAGTCTCATTATAGGCTGGCCTTCGCTTCAATGTATGCAGCGGGCCAGAGACACTGCTTCCATGACTCCATGTGAAAGCCCATTAAGGCCATAAAAAGGCCGAGCTCTTAATGCTAGGTGGCACTCGGGAATATTCCAGCTAAGCCTCGTGCAAGGCGTGACGGCGATTGGTTTAATCTGCATTCCAAATGCGAGTACAAGGAAATTGAACTCGCACCAAATTACTTTTGTTGCATAGCAAATTAATTTTATTGTCTTTATAAGGCGCAGGAAGATGGCCACTTGGCTGGAAACTTGTTCCTGCATGTGACTCCATTAAAACCCCATTTCTCTCTCTTTCTTTAATGGTTGCGTCCTCCAGCCTCTAACAGCTCAGAGAGATTTATGTTAGATGTGACCTGAAGCACTATATAAATATAAAATTACTAATTTATTTTAAATAAAATAAAATTATTTTAATTTAAATATGAACTTTAGTTTTTTTTTTTAATTTAATCCAAAAAATCATCATCGTGGAAATAAAAGTTTACGACCTATGATTTTAGAGAATACATAATTGACACAATCGAGAATATTGTGAATGAGAGCTCATCAAAATAAACAATGAAAGCTTAAATATAATTAAATGAGAGAAGCTAAGAGGATCAATTAAAGGAGGAACTAGCTCAGTTGAGGATTTTTTTCGGCGATTTTGGGAAGGGAGTTTTATTTAATTTAAGTTTTCTGGTTGGGCTAAATAAGTTTGGATCTAGGTTGAGTCTATTATTCTATTGGAGTAGAATAACATATGGACTAAGCCATGTTGGATTAGAGAGTGGTGTTTTAAACTTTTTGGATATCTATGGTATCGATTGATTTTTTATTTTTTTTTAATCGCAAAGTAGGTGAATTAGTGAAACATATTGACAGGGCCCGAGTGCCGCTCGTGAATGCTGGATGGAACGGGAGGAAACAAGATCATTAGTTTGCGTTCAGAGAAGTTTCATGGTGCTATATGAATTGATGGTGGTGACATCCTCTTAGGCCTGGTCCTCCTCCTACCTTATGGCAGCAAATGCTTGGTTTCTCCTTTTTTTTTTTTTTTTTTTTTTTTTTAAGAAATAGTGGAGGAAGTGAGACACTTCCACCAGCTTTATTATTGATAAAAATGCATGCTTTTACAAAAAAAAAATATAGCACGAATCTTTTCGATGATAAGTATTCTAATAGGGCTCGTTTGGTTCGTGAAAAATATTTTTTTCTTCTAGAATTATGATTCTTGCGAAGGAGATTTCTAAAAAGAGAATTTCTAAAAAAGTACTTATGGCATGTTTGGTAGACAATGAGAAAGTGACAGATTTTCAGAGTGCTTATGTTTGCTTGACCATCTACTTTTTTGAACAAGTTATGTGCAATTCTTATTATAACTTAATAAAAATTAGGTCTTTAATGCTTCTTTAATGCTGAAGATTTTTTTTGGAAAAAAATAAAAACGAAATGATTTTTGGATCACAAAAAAGTAACTTTTTTCATGTTTCTCATGGAAAATGCTTTCTTATAAAACGTGGGAATCATATTTCAATGAAAATATAAATTTCTCGTTTATCTCCTTTAAAATTTTCAACCAAATAACAAGCATCTTATTACTTTTTTTATCGGCCATACTGTTCTTTCTCCTTCTTTTGCGAACCAAACGAGCCCATGATGAAGGCTGTGGGTTTCAGTGTGTGTCTTCCTTTCACTTTCCCTCAAAATGGTTTCTAATAATGATTATTCAAGCTAAATCAATGCCATCAAGATCCTGCCAGTTTTTCCTCCCCCAAGGAAATAACGGTGGGTAGTTACTAAAAAACAAAAAAGACAACGATAATAGTTGATAGAGCATGATATAACCTCTAAAAAATTACATCCTACATCACATATACTACCATATAGTGATCCACCAAATCAATCACAGATATTTGTTTCTACGAGCCCCATTCATTCATTAAGTGCTTGTCTCCTGAGAATAAGTATCTGTGTTTGGCGTGGTGCACCCCGTGGTGTACGATATAATTTTGCTTCAAATATAGGAGGAATGCAACTGTTGGACTATAATCTAATTATCTGAAGATGACTAAATTAAGCTCAAGGACATAGTTCTTCATCCTTGGTTGTGGTACACAGTCACATTAAACTTAAGATAGCCATTAAAATAAATAATCAAACTTCAATAGGCACCTGCAACTCATGGACTCAAAATCCTAGAGTTCACTTCCATTACTTGATCCGATCACTTTATGCTCAAGGATTAAAATTAACTAGTTGCATAATATATGAGCTTTTCTCTGTGCTCTCTCCAGCCAAAAGATTAATGCTGATATTTCATGAGATTTTTTTTTTAATGATGATCCAGAAATAACTCTAGGAACTCTTGGCAATAAACGAATTGGTAACTTGTGATGCGCCAAAATATTTTTCCATGTACCTGGGAGAAGTGGTAGAGAAGGCACCCGGATAATAACATAGTTTTGTAGTTTTATTTTTATTTTTATTTTTTTACTGTAACGGATGTATCATAGAGCGGATACGAATACATCCAAAAAACTCAAAAGATAATAAGCTCCGAAAAGCATCGGGTAGTCCCTTCTTCCTCAGCCATAATGTCTCTCCAAAGTGGTTAGTCACATAGGAGGCTATCCAATCTGCTGCCCCGTTGGCCTTTCGATACACATACTTGCCTGCTGGGCCATGCCACCCCCACCATTTTTCGAATATTCCTAAGAAGTGAATGGTAATCACTCATCCCTCTCACACTCTGCTGGATCCATCTAATAATAGTGGCTGAGTCGTCTTCAAGTACCAAGGTATTAGCCTACAATACGTGCCAGGCATACCTTGGGCTGGTCGAGGCAGCCGAAGGGGGTTCCAATCATTCATGGATCTTAAGTGCAGGTCTGTTAACGAGCCGAGCTGCTCGGGCTCAGTTTGGGTTCGGCCCGGTAAAAGCTCGGCTCGAGCTCGGCTTGTTAGTCAAACGAGCTAGAGCCCAAAATCAAGCCCGTTTAAACTCGAGCTCGAGCAGCTTACGAGCCCGTTTGAACTCGTGACTTAACCCTTTTTGAGTCTCCCCAGTCCCCTCCCTCTCCTTTGAATATTGCTCTCTTGCTCTAGAGTCCGGCTCCCCCGACCTAGATCTCAGCCTGCCTCGCTCGAATCGACCTCCTCCACGCCTCTCTCGACAACCTCCTCCAAATCCCTCAGGCCCAAGACCCTCTCCGCCGCCCCGCCTCCACCCTCTGGACCGACGGCCTCCTTGACTACTTCCTCCGCTTCGCCAACTCCTACGGCTCCTTCCGATCCGCCCTCATGTTGCTCAGACAAACCCAGTCTGAGCTCCACACCGCGATCCGTCGCCACGACAAGGCCCGCCTCGCATCCGCCCTCCGATCTTAGAAAAGAATCGAGAGAGATCTCGCCAGATCTGGGCACCATCTCTTCCTCCACTTGTCTCCCACCTGCCTCCCTCGACCTCTCCCACTTCTACTGCTGGACCGAGGATATCCCCCCGGCCCTCCAGGCCCATCTCGCCGCCGCCGCCTCTCTCGCCCGCCTCGACCTCCTCCGCCGAGGGCGTCCGCGTTTCCGAGCTCGCCGCCATCGTCGTTGCCTGCCCCAACCTCCGTCCTCCTCGCCCCTGCGTCTTCAACCCCCGCTACTTCGAGTTCGTCGACGACGCTTCCCTCCTCACCCTCGCCGCCGCCTGCCTCTGTCTCTCCCTCTTCAACCTCGTCGACCCCTCCATCCTCTCTCTCGCCCGCCCCATCCCCATCTCCATCTCCGAGCTTAGGCTCGAGCTCGAGCTTGTAATTCAAACAGGCTTTACAAGCTCAAGTCCGAACTTTTACTGTACCAAGCAAGCCTGAGTTTAAGTCCAATATAGAGCCCGGTATCGAGCCCGAGTCAGAAATTCTGTGAAACGAGGAAGGCTGGGGCTGGGCTCGTTAACAAGCCTACCTAAGTGGAAACTTGGGAGGGTTCTCAACGCGGCGGGCGCGAGGAGATAAAAAAATGGCAGGCATGGGCGTGAGACTCGCGCGCTCGGGCAGTGCGGCGAGGAGATACCGTAATCTTAGTCGAGCACCGAAAGTGTATAAAATATGGCCTCTACTGCGTCTTGTACTCTGGACCACTCTGTACGTCCCATCACCAGGGGTTCAAGTGGGATCCATCGTGGAAGCCACCACTCTGTACTCTTTTTTTTCTTATTCAAGGATATTAGAATTAGTCCATAGTTCATGAATTCTGGATCTTTGACGGATTGTTCTTGTTTAATGAAAAATAATATATTTAGTTTAATTATGAAAGATGAAAAAAAACTCATACAATAAATATGATTTGTTCTAAATAAAAAAATCTTTTTAACAAAATTGTGTGGATTACTAGTCATTTAATGGAAGCTTCTTCTGCAACCTTTAGATCTATAAAATATTTTTCTTTTATTGCAGCAAGCAGAAAGTATAACAAAAAAAATATATAATGTTTATGTGGTTTGATCTATTGATTTATCTCAACGAATAAAGACGATGCAAAAATTTTACTATAAAAATTGAAAATTATAAAATATAAAATTTTCTTGGAAACTCTAACCTGGAAAATATTTTATCTCTGCAATATTCTATTATATATATATATATATATATATATATAATAGAATAAGTTGATTTAGATTCGAATTGGTGTCTCGTAATGATCAGGTTAGCTAACTATTTCCATACCTTCGGCTAACTATTCGAGAGCTCCGCTCCAAAAAAGAATTCCTTTTTGACTCTCTATTACTTGTAAACTTAAAGGCATATTCAATGCTTTTCATTATGTAAAAAAAGGAAATTAAATCTATTTTTCTAAAAATTATTATAATTAGTTATTTCTCAATTTTTGCTCTTACATGAATGGATAAATGTAAATATATTGTATATCATATATCAATAGTATTAATTGCTTGCATTTTATTTAAAATTGTAAAATATAGGATGGACCGCTTTATCAGTCTATTTCATGCTCTAATATGTTATCTAATGAATGGGATATTGGTCTAAATCTCCATGTGACACTTATCTAGCCCCTCAATATTGCATCAATCATCAACCGACACAATAAGTAAAAAATAGAATTGGAATCGATGGCAGTAACCATTCAGTCATTCCAACTTCAATAGAATTTTATAGTTTGTGCTTAGATCTGAATAACAGCCCTAATTGAATCATCGTCCGTCAACCCTAAATGTAGAATTTCAATGGTTCCGATGTTTTCGGTTGTGGCCCATACTTGAGGACCATTGCTAGCTTCTGCTAGAAAATTGATGGATGGGATACCTAGAACTAATCATCCAATTTTTGTGACTAATTGGTAGGTCTATGGATCCATCGGACGGTTCTTAGCAGTGGACCCACCAGTGATGGGCTTCTAGAATTCGGTCAATTGTGGGCTTCTAGCATTGGTGGCAAATGATATCTAGTGATCATCACCTCCAATGAGCGGTAGTGCATGAAATAGTTTATAGGAGGAATGTTTGAGTATAAGTAACCACAGCACGGCTACAACGAAACGCACTTGTTCATAGTAGTGCAATTCGCAGCTTTTACTTCTCTATGCCGTTAGCTCTTCTTGTGTGAATCATCTAGTTTAAAGCTATAGGGTTTCATGGATTTATGAATCCAACCTTCTTTTTTATCTTTTAAAAAGTACATCTTTTTTGTAAAATAACAATAGGAATGCTGTCATTCTTTTAAGCAAACTGATGGAAGATTGAACTCGCGCACCATTCAGTGAGAAAGAAAACGAGAGGAGCACTAACACTAATAGTGATTTCATAAATTAAAATGATAGAAAAAATATTTGTTTGGTGGACTTTGAGAAAAACTTCTAGGCTGGATAAGGAAACCTTTTCCAAGTGGACGAGGGTTATTCAACTCGAAGTTTGAGTGCTTGGATGCCATCAAGGTGGTCCAAGGTTTTGGGGGATGGCTATTGGCAACGACATAGGGCTGGGGTGGTTGTAAGTTTGGTGGTTTAAGCTTACCAGCTAGTGCCTTAAGAGTAGGTTGGCCACTTTTGTGTTATAGTTGAGGCTCTTTTTTTCTATCATAGTGTAAGAATCTATGTGGACGTCTTTAGTCTTATATCAGCTATGCACTAAGTAGATCTTGGGTACTTATACGGGGCCAAGAAACCTAAATAATATCTTCTGACTAGTCCTTTTAGATAAAGTCTTGGGTTGTAACAAATCGTATCAAAGCGGACCCGGCCTCGGGCCTATGTGGATTGAGAGATATTGCAGCACAAGCTTATCGGGGTTGACCACAGGTCGATTACGGTGCTTGTGATTAGATTTGAGTGGATTTAAATCCTTAGCCTAGCGAGAACAGCAGGACTTAAATGACAGAAATATATGAGGATCCGTGTAGACGTTTGTTTAGTCCCACATCAGCTATATACTAGGTAGATCTTGGTTACTTATACAAGGCTAAGAACCCAAATAAGACCTTCTAACTAGCCTTCTTGGAAGAAGTCCTAGATCATGACACATATAAAGGGTAATATATATATATATATATATATATATATATATATATATATATATATATATATATATATATATATATATATACTTCTATATTATGGTTTTAAAATTTGAATCCCCATGCTATTAATGAAGCCAAAATAATGACCACCAAAATCGAGAGAATTTGAGGAGTTTGACGCTTGCTACTTTTTTTTCTTCTTCTTTTTTTGATAGTGTGAGTTGCTCACATTTACAGAGAAGGATATGGCATTGTGGACAAGCTAGCAAATCAAGCTAGAATGATGGAGGAAAACACTCGAGCTAGCAAGGGCATATGAGATGAGAGGTGATCATGCTTGGTTCAGGAGTTTTCCCTGACAGATGTGCACCAAGAAAGCAATGGTGTAATATGAACTGCACTACCATCTTCTGTTTGTTGAAAAGTCATAAAGATATGCTACGGGGGTGCTTGAACTGTTTGGTTTCCTTTCGCACTAATCGCTTGTCTAACAAGGTCGAAGTCATGATGGGTTAGGTTTGTCCCACAACTCCACACGAACGACTTTCTACAATTAAATGAAGTATAGAAAAGAAAAAAAAATAGTTAAGAAGTACGGGTTTGTGACATAAGTCACTCATACAAAAGAACTAAAACCAACATGCAGACGTAAAGGGCAGTCTGTCTTCCTAGCTAGTTTGGACATCATACCAACCATAGGGGTATTGATTTTGGGCAACTAATATATCTCCAAAACAAAGTTAGTGACATGGTCACAATTTTTCTTTTCTTTTTTTTTTGTGTGGTAAAACCGGATATACTATATTTATTATATTATATTTGAGTAAACACAGCCACGAGAATCAGCATGTAAAATATTCAATAACTAAGTGAGAATCATGGAAGTAGAAGTATAGTACATGACATTGTCACAATTCTTCTTCTACTGTGGCTAAATGGATAAATTAGAACGATAAAATTATTCTTGCTCAAAAGTGACAACAGCATGAGAGAAAGGATGCCATTTATAAATGATTTGATTCTAATTCTACACCTTTCACTCAGCGTCTCCCTTTTATATCATCAAGGAACAATATTCAAATCATAAACAAGAGCCATTCTTTCCATCATCACCTGGCTGTGATGGCCGACCGTGCCGGTCATAAGAAATTCCCCCTCCCTTTGCTTTAAAGCGCATCATATATACTTGCTGCCTTCCTCTTTAGACAGTGGTGGAACAACACAAAGGGAAGCAAGGCAGCTTTGCCCCCACTCAAGAAGTGGAGCTTAAGAATTTCGCACGACCAAATGATGGTCGACCAAACCCCACATCTTTTTGAGGCTTCGAACGTCTGTTCTTTGTGCAGCTAAAGAGAACATTTGCTCGTGAATGGGTCATGCCAAACATCCAAAAAGAAGGAAAGAAACGGAGAACACTTGGCTAGTCTTAATGTACCCTAAAGTGGGGGAATAGAAACTTTTGGTTGTGGACCTCTTTCTCCCCCTCCCTCTCTCTCTATCTCTCTCTTCTCTTTCTGGATAGGACCAGAGGGAGAAGGGGTTTGCACTTTGGACCTCATGACAAGGCTCGGAATGGGCATCATGAACATGTTTGGTTGTTCTCCAAAACCATCTAAAAGAAAGCATTAAATGGCATCCACACTTTAGCAAGGCCTAGTCATGCACATGGCCTTCTCATAGAAACAAACAAGACATGTATTAACTTTCATGACCTCCACAAGCACACTTGACACTTAAGTTTGGAGCTTTCTAGCTTTATAATGGCTGGTGGATTCGGGCGGTCGATATGGAGTTTAACTTTAGGCTCCATGATTAGTGTCTCTTCGACGGGATTAGCAGCCTGTCTTAGTGCTTGGTACATAACAGTGACTTTAGTTTAATTTTTCTAGGTGATGGTTCGATATTGCGTTCATCTTATCCTTAATAATGCTATGATTGTAATGTCGAGATGGGTCGTTCGAATAGTGAGATATGATTTAGTAACTAAAGCGACTGTGATTTTGACCAAATGAATGATAGGAGGCACATGAAAGTGACCTAAATGGCATTGCAACTCAACTGAAACAGTTATGAAATAAATGAGGATAATGTTACGGGATAAGCCCGAAATCTTTGCAAGTTAGATGATCTAGGAAATTTCCAACAATTAGTTAGTTGTGGTTATACATTTTGCCGATCAACTATTGCTAAAACATCCGAATAGCCAAGCAAACCAAGTCTCTTAACTAAGTTTTGGGGTGTTTCTGCTTGTGAGACACCAGCATCCGGTCGAACATTGAACTAGAGTTGGCAAGAGGATGATATGGATGGAAAGGCAAGCAAGGATAAGATACCATGCATCAACTCCCAAACAATTTATGCAACAACAGTCTAGTGCTTTAATTTGCTTAAAAACAGTTGAACAGATGTTTCAAACATAACTTCTTTCTAAAACATGCTTTATTTATATTACATAACTAGACATACAGACACAACAGCATAAGACTGACCATCACATGGCTTCAGATGGAATGCGCATGGCATACCACATAGCTTCATGTGCCATTGTGCAGGCCACTATATATGACCATATGCCGACATTAAACATTGGATGCTAATCCTTCCAAGTATAACATCATTTGATTCTCTGAGACGCATCCAGGAGTTTGATGCCCACTTCTTGGCTCAATGCATCTGTAAACAGAATTAATTCCATGGAGCCGAAGTAGATGCTTACAGGGTCGACAACAGTAATGGGCTGAAGGTTCTTTTGTGTGCCAGTGTCTCACCCTATTCACACATTCCATGGCCAACTGCAGCCACAGTGGGGCACCATCCATGTTATGAGTTCTTTGATTTGAAGTCCATGCATAAATGCTGCTGGTTCTTTGATTTGAAGTCCACACTGATGAGAGTTTTTGAGCCTACTTGAAGTACTATGATGTAATGTGGGAAAAAGTAATTATAATTTATAATGAAGTGATGATTAGCATGTGGGATAACCCACACATTCCTCAAGCTTTAATATAACCTATGTATTGTGAAATCTTCAATCATTTAATTGAAGACTGGCTGGTTTTCTACTTGAAAATTTTATCTAGTTTAATTATTTTGAATGACAAAAAAGTATAGTCTTTGTTAGATTATTTTTGGTTGGATATGCATGAAAAATGCTAATATTAGTTTAACTGAAGTCAAGAGCCCATTTGGTTGTCTTAAAGGTTCCAAAGAGCTTAATAATTAATTCACTATTTTTTGCCTTGTTGGCTGATTGTCTCTTTCTCTTACCATCTCCTCATTAGATTTTATTTCTCCATTATGGTCGGGCAATTGCTTGAAAACTGTATTCTTTAATGATTGGCAGCCACCACAGTAAACACTAATCTTATTTCAAACGCAAGGCAGTTCAATTCCTTCCATTATTTATAAGAATTTATTTGTATATTTTCTGCACGTGCATCTGCTAATCTTTGTATAAATTTCTACGGTTGGTGGTTGAGACCCGTCAAGGTGGATGAACCTATTACATTAAGGAGACGACCTTTTACTTTTTCTCCAAGCTGATGTCAAGCTTCTAATCAACATACTCCAATCCTCCTAATTTTTTTTGTTATTAATCTCTTTGTTGCGTCGGACCGAAGGAAGAACGAAACAAGAAAGAAAAAATAGAAAAGTATAAGAGTACACCATATTTATGTATTTCGGTCTACTGACCTACATTCATAAACAAAATCGATACAGAAGTTTCACTACACAAAATTGAAGATTGCAGAGTATACGATTTTTTCTCGAACCCTACCTCCCAATACATCTGATTCCTAAAACAATTAATTACTCTCTTTTTTTTTTTAGGGTTATATATATCAGGTTAGTCTGCTTGTGAGGGCTCCACCTCTGTGTCCCTGACTAACTAATCATGCAGCCCAAATAAAACAAGTACGCCTGCTAGGGAGGGGTGTTTGTTCCTCCGCTCTGCTCGCTTTGTTGGCTTCACTTTGGAGAAAAAAAATTATTTTTGCATTTTTAGATCTTACAAACTAAAGATATACTCCATACCCTTTTGAGTAGGAAATTAGTTAACCTATCATGGCAGTCCAAAACTATAACCCCATAAAGTCAAAAAGAGATGGAACGTGGAGGAAACACGACTACCTCATAATATATAGGTCCTCCTAAATATCAAATTTTGCATGAATATCTTCTCAAAATTGATATTTACATGTATACCCTCGTAAAATACTTATTTTGTTATTCTACATTTTTTTATTCTTGTTTTTGCATATATACCCACGTCATCTAACATTGTTAAAAAATTAACTGTTGACTAAAATGCCCTTAATGGATAGATGCACAAAAAAAATAAGGCGACCGTGATGGGGGGACAAAAATTTTAAAATTTTATTTTATTTTTAATTAAAATAAATATAGCTTTTATTAATGGTATTAGAGGTATTTGTGCAAAAACAGTATTTTATGATGATATAGAAATAAATATAAATTTTAAAAAAATATTTACATAAATTTAAATTTTTAAGAAGAGTATTCATGCAAAAAAAATTCTAATATATATATAGTAGAATCCCCAATATTGCCTAGAGAGCATCAATCTTTTGTTTTGGTCACCGGTCATTGGTCACAGCACAGTGCTCGTCACTGAATAGTTCTAGCAATTCAAGGAATGAACCTGTCTGGCCTTGTTGGATGATCACACATCAATTCCTGCAGTTCATGAAAAGAAGAAATATGACAAAAGAAAAAGATGATGATAGATTAAGAGGAGGTCACCCAATTTCAGCCTGAAATCAAGGGGGCAATTATAAAATCATTAGAAAAAAGGTCACCACCAGAAAGTGACTTGCAATATTGAACTTAAAATAGTAGCTAAGAATCAACTTGAAGCCAAGTCAAGCTCACTGTTCCAAATAGTTGAGTCGCAACGACAGGATCTCTACTGTTTTAAAAATGATCGAAACGTAAGAGATGGTGTTTCTGCGTACCATTCGATCACCAGTGTGAAAATTTAAGACCATATCCCCGAATCAAATTCAAGTTGATGGGTGACACCTAGATCTTGTCTCAAGGTCCTGGTTGATTCATTTGGTGGAGTACGGTAGACCAAGCATCCACCAACTCTGTTGTGTCTGAATCAAGCAAATTAAATTGGCTCAATTAAGACTAGTTTTGTGAGACAAGAGGCGTGCAGATGACTATTGAAGGGTCAAGGGTTCAGAAGAAGCCAAGCAGTGTGCAATTCAGCATGTGCTGATCATTTATTTGCATGTGCTGATCATTTATTTGGCAAACTTGAATGAAGGATGATTGCTAGGGATATCTTATCTGAAAACCGACATAAAACCTAGGCGAAGACCCACCGGTTAAGCTTGCTTGGATCATGGGAATTTTACTCGGAGGCTGTTAATCATAGGATATATAGAAGCCAACTCATCATTTCAAATTTTCGATCCCAGTACAAGATGTCTTTTATAGGATTTTAGAGGATTGCAAGAAAAACAAAAACAAAGGTCTTTGTTCGAGCCACGATCTATCCTCAAGGATTATAATCCCTGGAGACCATGGAGGTATGAAACATTATATCTTAGGAATAGACATCAGAATCACCTAGGAAAATCACGCCATTCATAAGGAAACACTTCAATTTAGTGTGCATCGCCCAATCATTCTCAACCATGTCTTTCCTTGTAGTTTATTTTGTAACTTTTCCACTGTTAAAATATTTACAGAAGAAGAAAAAAATAAAAGAAAAAAAGATGAAGAAAAATAATTTTATTTTTTTGCTCGATCATATTTGGTACATCTCAAGAGTTATATATGCTCGTGTACAGACTTCACACAAAAAAAATAATATAGGCTGATATAAGATCATACTAATAAAAAAAATAATGCTCGTCGATATAAATTATTATGTTGATTGATACAGGATCATACTAAGAAGCAAAATAATACTAATCAATACAGGATCATGCTAATAAAAAAATAATATGAATTGATATAAATTGTTGCGTGATTCCTAAAATTATGCTAACATCCACATAATCACATCCTCACGTTTGCTTAAGGAGCCTATTTTGTTCTTTTTCCTTCTAGTATTGATTTCTTCTCTCTGTTGTAATGCTCTGACCTTATATCTCTACTTCCTCTCTCTCTGATGTATCTCTCGCCTAAGCTTTGGTAAATTCTCGTGATCTTTGATATGTAATAAAAGCCAAGTGGCTGCGTTATCATCATCCAAAAAAAAAACAGCAAGTAGAGCTTGCAGGCATCCCTTTGGTTAATGCCTGCAGTGATGCAATCAACAAGCTGAATGGAGTCTATCCAGAGAGAGAGAGAGAGAGAGAGAGAGAGAGAGAGAGAGTGAGTGATCGGCCCCAACGGTTGAATAAGCTGGGGACCAAATTGCTTAGCAAAAGCACAAGTTAGTCCAGAGTCTTATCCGGTGCTTTCCATTTCGGAGTAAACCGTTTGATGGTGTTGCAAGCGTATTTTTAGGGTTCTGGTACTCTGAAGCCTTCCCATGTGCGCATCCCCCAAAATAAACCGTACGTTTGTCCCTTTCTCATCCTCCACCCCGTCCTATCCAACCTAACCATTCCCAATTCATACATTCTAAATTCGCCCCCCACACGTGGTTATCATACCTTCCCTCCAGCTCTAATCCCCTTCCTTTTTAATTAAGCCTCAAATTTAAATATCTAATCGAGCAATAAATAAATTAGTAAATGTGTTATAATAATTTCATTAAACAAATACCATCTGGGTATCATCTTTGGATTCAAGATTACAAGAGAAACTAATCACAACTTTTAACCCATACAAGTTTTTATATTGTAAATGAAGATTGCGTGTTGCTTGTTTGCTTTTAATTTGTCTTCGAGATTTGGTTCAACATCTTTTTTTTTTATGTTTTTTTCTATGTTCTTTGATTTCACACTTTTTGAATCTTCCCGTGCCTTCCAAGTCCAAACGTCTTGCCTTACAAGTAAATTGAAATGGCATATATATATAATATCTATCAAAAAGAATGGCACGTAATACCATAAATATTAGGTGATGTAAAAAAAAATATTATTATTTTACTTTACTACATGATCATAGTTTCAAGGCAGTTAGGTATGGGATTAAAACCCCTCACTGTTTGAAAAATAATAAAAAAAACACATGTATGTAAGAGTGTAATCACTGTGTTAGGCCAGACATTCTCCCTCCGGCCATTCTCAAATGCAAGAAAAAAAAACACCCGATAAAACGAAGGCAAGCTATTTACTTCACCTACAGGTCGTCGGATTCCAACTAAATAAAGCTAAGAGCTCCTGCTAATTAAAGCAAGAGACAACTAAATAATTAAATAATCATAATAGAGAGACAACTAGACTAGATAAATAAATAATTAACTTAAATCTTTTAAGGGGAAAATAAAAGATAAATTCTAAAAAAGTACAAGTAATAGCCCCACGAGAGCCAACTCACCACCTTTTTCCTCTCCCCACCCCCTTCCCTCCTCCCTTATATCCGTTCTCCTGGGAACAAACCTCTCTCAAGAGTCCTCCTCCTCCTCCTCCTCCTCCTCCTTCCCAATCCCCAAGCCACTACTATAACTACATTCACGAACTAGAGAAGAGGAATAGGAGAGGATATCAGGAGACGAGAGAGAGAGAGAGAGAGAGAGAGAGAGAGAGAGAGGGAGGAGAGAATTTATCGATTGATAAGATTAATGTGATATGGAGCTGGAGCTGGACAAGCTGAGCGCGGTTCGGGTCCTGGGGAAGGGGGCGATGGGCACCGTGTTCCTGGTTATCGACCGGTCGGACCACCCGTCACGGCCGCCGGTGTTCGCCCTCAAGGTGGTGGAGAAGCACTCCCCCACCGCCAAGCCCGACGCCGACCGCCGCGCCCGGTGGGAGCTCTCCGTCCTCTCCCGCCTCGGGTCCCACCACTTCCTCCCCTCGCTGCTGGGCTCCTTGGAGACCCCGGACTTGTTGGCCTGGGCCGTCCCATTCTGCCCCGGCGGCGACCTCAACGCCCTCCGCTACTCGCTCTCCGATCGCATCTTCTCCCCTGCCGCCATCCGGTTCTACGTCTCCGAGATCGTCTCCGCCCTCGCCCACCTCCACTCCCTCGGAATCGTCTACCGCGACCTCAAGCCCGAGAACGTCCTCCTCCAGGCCTCCGGCCACGTCACCCTCACCGATTTCGACCTCTCCCGCCACCTCGCCCCGAAACCCCTCCCCTCCTCCCCCGCCTACAGCAATCCCATCTCCCTTCCTTCCCCACCCGAGAACAACCATCGACGTCGACGCGGCCACCACCACCGCCGCAACCTCACCCGCATCTTCTTCGGCGGCCACGCCAGCGCCACCGGCGGATCCCCTGACAACACCGGCGGATACCCCGACAGCACCGGCCACCTCCGGCAGCAGCTCAAGAAGGCCAAGTCCGCCCGCGTCTCCCCCGTCAGCCGCCGCCGCCCCAGCATCTCCGGTGGGGTCGCCGCCTGCGAGCGGTCCCACTCCTTCGTCGGCACCGAGGAGTACGTCTCCCCCGAGGTCGTCCGTGGCGACGGCCACGAGTTCGCCGTCGACTGGTGGGCCCTCGGCATCCTCACCTACGAGATGACCTACGGCCGCACCCCCTTCCGCGGCCGCAACCGCAAGGAGACCTTCCGGAACGTCCTCACCCGCCAGCCGGAGTTCGCCGGTCGGCAGCGCGCTGACCTCACCGACCTCATCGCGCGCCTCCTCGCCAAGGACCCCGTCCGCCGGCTCGGGTACGCCGGCGGGGCGGAGGAGGTCAAGGCCCACCCCTTCTTCCGGGGAGTCCAGTGGGATCTGCTTGCCGACGTCAACCGCCCGCCCTTCCTCGCGCCGCTGGAGGACCTCGAGGAGGAGGTGCTCGCGCAGAGCGGTGACGGGACCGCCGACGCCGTCGAGGGGTTCGACATCCGGGACTACTGCAAGCGGCTGCGGGAGCAGCAGGCCTCGCCGGCAGCGCCGTCGCCGTTCTCCTCGTCGGTGTCGCTGGCGGAGTTCTGACGGCAACCGTTAGTTGGTTGCTCTTCTTTTTTTTAACCTTTCGTTTTTTTTGTTTTTCAAAGAAGGGAGGACTTTTTCCCGTTATCGGGTTGTACATAAGCAAGGAGGCCGAGACGTGCGGAGACGGGGACTCGGGGAGGCTTCGATGGGGCGGGCGGCGGGCGGTTGTAATTAGGGTAACATGTAGGGTGTATTTCACAAAATTTTGAGAAGACACGTGTGATATGCGCACGCGCGTAGACTGCTTTCAGGGCCAATCATGTTGTATGCAATATTCCTCCCCGTATTTTGGAATGAACAACCACAGCATGTAGCGTTTAGATGGACAAATCTTTATCATGTTTTGATAATTGCTGTGATCTGATCTCTCAATTTTGATGAAATATATCCTTCAATTTCCCTCTTCTCATTCTATTTTTTTCAGTTGGATTATTTCAGCCACTATGAAGTCTAGAACAGCATGTGCATAAATTAAAGTGGATATCTTAGTCTCTTGCCCTTAATCAGCCACTTTTCAAACACTTGTATGTGGTGCACTTGAATTATATGTAGATAATACGCATATATGGTGACATACATAAGAAAAGATATATAGATAGATGGATGGATAGATGTAAAAAATCCTTATTAAAAGGTACACGGTTAGTCTAATTTATGAGACAATAGCTCATCAAATAATCAAACATCACATAATGAACTCTCTTATCTATAATAACTTCACAGTTAAATATAGGGTCATTAACTACTTGATGTTTCCAAGATCAATTCATGGTTTTAATCTACTAAAGCGTGGTCGGTTAGAGTGGATTAGACAGCATAGCATCATATCAGAGCTGCGGAACATCATTTACATGAGTGATTTATGATAAACTTCCTATTCCTGCTAAAACCACCTGGCGATGTTTGATCGATGATTACGGAACCCACAGGCTCGCTTTCTCACTAATTTTTAAACTCAAAGGCAAAGAACATGATCACTGCAGTAACCTTGCTATATATGGTACCAACAAAGTTATGGTAGAGACCTAAGATAATGCCCATATATCTTACTTCGAGTTGACAATTCACACCCAGCATGGCAACTAAATGTGTCAAAAGGGAATTCAAAAGAACAACTGAACATTCTATACATTGTATGTTGCCAAGAAAGCAAGTCTGAAGGTTGAACTCTTCTTCCATACAAAACCATTTCCAACTAGAAAAACAGGTTGAAGAAACTAGAGGAACAAACAATATAGTAGTCTAGTTGGGAATGGTGGGGATGGCAAACAAACCAAAGAAGAGGATGCACAGAGCTCCATTTCTCATCAGATGGAAGTTTAAAAAAAAAGAGAGAAGAGTAAACAAAAAACAGACTCTAATAGAAAAATAAGTTAAAGATACTAGAGGAACAAACAAATTAGTAGTCTAGCTGGGAATGGTGAGGATGGCAGACCAAGCAAAGAGCATGGACAGAGCTCCATCTCTAATCAGATGAAGTTAAAAAGAGAGAGAGAGAGAGAGAGAGAGAGAGAGAGTGGGTTAAACAAAAAAAAAAACAGATTCTAATCATTTGAGGGCACGTTGCTCGAGCAGAGAATGGACAGGGAAATAGACAATGGAGGGTGTCACGGAGTGGCACGGTTTGAACTGTAGAGATAAAAATAAAAAAAACAAACTAACCATTTGAGGGCACAGCACCCTGGGAAGAGGACAGACCCTCCGATAAATCTGCTCGTGACTCATCGTTCTTGGTGTCCTACATCCACCAGGGTTCAAAAGAGATGCGGTACCCTCACATCTTTTTGTTCTCTCGCGCCTGTTAGGTGAAAGGAGAGGAGGGCAGGGACAAGCAAGGGGCCCCTCCTACTCTCCTTCTACTCCCCAATCATATATTTTGGAGGAACAGATGGAGGTGAGATGAGGCCTTCATATCCCACTAGAGTCAGCAAGACATCAAACTGCCTCAATCCCCACTGCCTTGACAGACCGAGCCTGGCATCTTCTTTCTTTTGGAAGTTTTTGCCACCCTTTCGTTTGGCCTGTGACCCTCCAGTTGCCCACAATGCTCCCTTGGGCCCTCTGTTCCTCAATTTATCTTGTGACGGGAAGCAACTCCACTGAAGAGTACCACAGGCTATAATGATGATGCTGAGAACAAAATGTTGAAGTGATCGCGCGTCATCCATCAGCATCTCCAACGAAAGAAACAGCAACTCTTTCTTCCAATCAGAGCGGACCGAAGGATGACTCGAGTTACCTTGCTTTCATGAGTATGACGACGCTCGAAGACACGCATCAAGACCCCCACCTCTGGACTCCCACTGTAATGCAATGAAATGGACTCGAGACAACCGAGAGGACCCCCGTGTTTATCCTTTGCTGGTAGTATCAGTCTTCTTATATGCTTCCCCTGTCACCGAGAACGAGGGTTAAGAAAATTTTGTTCGACGTTGAATTACGTACGCATCCGACTGCACCACTGCAGTTGTTTTTCTTGCCAAGCTCTTCTGTTGTCAAGAATCTCGTTCCATGCATAAGGAGAAAGCATAAAACATCTCAATGCAAACATTTATTTTCTTTTAGTGGGTTGCATATGTTATAAGATTTTTTTTTAGCACGGTTGCTTTTAAAAAAAAATTCAAATTTGCATGAATACCTCCTAAAATTTATATTTCTTTTTGTATCCTTGTAAAATACTATTTTTGCACAAGTGCTCTTAATATAATAGTTCTTCTTCTAACACCGTTAGTAAAAACCATATTTATTTTAATTAAAAATAAAATAAAATATTAAAATTACTTTTTTTGTCTTCCATCATGATCGCCTTATAAATATTTTCTTTTTGCATATCTCCCCATTAAGAATATTTTAGTCATTTTAATTTGAAACCGTTAATTTTTCAATGGCGTTAGATGATGTGGGTACATATGCAAAAACAAGAATAAAAAAAGATAGACCAGCAAAATAAATATTTTACGATGATATAAATGCAAATATCAATTTTGAAAGAATATTTATGCAAAATTCAATATTTAGAATAATATTTATACAAAAAATTCTATATTATATTATTCTTGTATAAATATATCCATGAGAATTGCATAAGTTTCAACAGCTATAATATAAACAACCAAGGTGGTAGCCTGATGGTAAGGGAGCTTGAACTCCACCCAAGTTGTTCAGATTCGAAACGCGCAGGCGTCTATTAAATCAAAGGACCGCATGCCTCACGCACCGATGGCTCCGTGTGGATATGCTTTCCTTCCATCAGTATTGAGGTAGCACTGTGGTGCCGCACTCACACGTGGATGGCCCAGTAGAGTTTCTCACAGGTTGAGGAGGGCACACAGAAACTTGCAAGCCGCATCGAATATTTTCTGGTGGAAGAGGCTCTGGTGGAAGGGGGCTCAGTGGGAGCTCGGGGTTCTGCCCCTCCCTCTCCCCTCCTATTTTTTTACCAAAAAAAAAAAAAAAAAAAGAGAGTACGGGGGCAAAGAAAAACCCAGGCCGCAAATTTCACGGTTCCCAAGTGCCGTATCTGAGTCCGGCAATCTCTGTGGGCATGCCATTTGAACTCCGGTCATCCACAGTAGCTCCTAATAGTTTAACCTGACTGAGTACTGTGAGATGTGATGTGACAACAACCAGCAAAAGCTTGCCTTACTGGCCCTGAAACCAGACAATGGGTGATACTTACTTCATAAAAGCAACAATATCTCCGCAGCAACAACAAAATATTTCTGGCTGTATTGATGAATAAATGTCTCCCACTTTGTCATCATGTATAATGTGTTTGGATGGCCATCACTGATTTGAATTTAGCTCAATGTTGTCAATACTCTTGCACCAATGCAGCAGCCTATGGATGTCTCAGAATTCTAGTAAAACTAAATCTAATTTTGACATGAGTTATCAGCATATATGCCAAGGGCAATGCACAAGAAAACAATTTTAAGTGGCATAAAGAGAGCAATGGAGAAGTAATACCAAAAGGAAATGTTTATCCAAGATATATATATATTGATAGTGCTGCCATTCCAAGACAATGAAAGGTGCCTGGGTATTTGAAGAAAATTCTCGCCGAACTTTTCCAGCATAGTTAAACCAACACAAGCAAAAACACTGCCAGAATTATGTAGGATTACATGCCAATTAAGTTAAGAAAGAATAACAGAGCTAACCCTTAGGCCCCCTCTGGCTGGATAAAGGGGTTGGCGATCTCATCAGTTCCATCAGTTGGTGATACAAGCATTACTGCAGTTCCCCTACAAACCTGAAGGAGAATAACCAGGTGCTTTAAAAACGAACATTATCAAAAAAGCATCATTTTCCCCTCAGCTTCATGTAAATGATCATCGAAAAAGATGTGTATCGATAGGGGGAAAAATCTTGAAGCCTAAGAATCTTGAATTTTGATGATCTTCAGTAACATCTCAAATCCAGGTAGGTAGTTACGGAGGCATTAAGTCATCACGAGAACATAATCCTTAGATGCCCCACATGGTCGCATTACATTTTTAACATCAAAACCAAGATTTAAAAACTAGGAAGAAGAAAAGAAGTCACAAAAGACAAAAGAATAGGGAAGAAAGAACATACGATTAAGCCAAGACACCTGGTCTGATTGGTAGTTTTCAGTGGATCATCAGGATCTGCAACAATAAAATGGTCGGCACAACTGAGATCACGTCTTTCAAAATTACACCAAGTATTGGACTTTGCAATATATAACTACAACAAGAGATATTTGAAGAAACGTTTAGTGGCAGAAAAAGGGAAAACGTGTTTTGTTAAACATAGTGGGTGAAGAATTAAAGAAGAAACTTGAGAAATTTCCATTGAGTAAATGGAAAAATTAACAGTTATGGGTAAAGTTGGATCTTAAAAGGCAATCACAATAGGTTTTTTGTGCTATAGTTAGTGTTGTAATGTTTGGAAAACACTGCAGCTGGCTAACTCATGGAGTCCAGCTGTCCATACTGGCACGGAAAATGGAACTCATCATTCTAGAAATCATTACACATGATATATATACAAACTTACAACTTAAGAATAAAAAGTATAATGTCAACTAAGTCATCTGTAGCATGCCAAAGAAGATAGACAGAACAGGGTTCAAGGATTTCCATTTATCTATCATCTTCATAACATGTATGTTTCTCCTAAAACATGGTTGGAGTAACAAGGGTTGGTGTTCATTAGTTTTCTGGGCATCAAAAGAAAATTTGTGGCTGCCGTCAAAACCCACAGAGATAACCTAGTGATACAGTTAATTAAATTTTTTTAATGGATGAAATAAGATAAAGTGTAACTAGAAGATGCCTTTTGATGAACACATCCTTCAAGAATCAAATACCTCTAAGGAACTCTATTGCTTCATCAAGAACCAAGTTCAGCAGCTGATCATACCCTTTCAAAGTCCCTGATACTGCAAGAAGACATTCAAATGGTCAGGTAGCTCATACCCGGTAAAGTATTATGATGCTTACTGATCCTTCATCATCATTAATTCTCACCAAAAGTAGCATCCTGAAATTAAAGTCTCTACCAACTATATAATATGATGTAAAGATCTCTAACATCAACAAATATTTTAAGCTAACAAGTTCCAGATAAAGTGCAGCCAAACATGAAACAGAACAGACAGGGGAGGTGGGGAGAGAGCGCGAGCGAGAGCGAGAGAGAGAGAGAGAGAGAGAGAGCATTAAACTAATGAGCTTAGTGATATGCTAATTGAAGAAACATTAAAAAATAGAAAAAAATTGATTTGAACAAGAATATCAAGTTTTGCTTACGAAAAAAGAAATCACAAGAGACAGCAGTGATGACTCGTAATCTATTTTTTCAAAGAAAACTTGGTAAAATTCAACAAAACTTAGATATTATTTTTAAAGAGAGGAGAGTGAAGGCTAGTACTAACATCACCCCAATCAATGAACAGAATCAGCAAGATCCACAAAATAATCAAAATAACCTGAAAATCATCTGCAAAAATTCATGAATTATTCACAAAAAATTGCCAGGGAACTCTTAAATTCAAATTATTAAGCCACAAAAGAAGGATAATCATCTGCAAAAGACAGAAAAGATTATTTTTTCCCCTAATTTCAAGGGTATATGCCACTAGGTGCTGTCTGAGACAAATTACATTAACAAAAGGTACAGCAACACAGCAAGGAAACAAGTCAACCTGACCCATGAAACAATAGTAGGCTGGAAGAATGTATCTGATGATTAATTTCTCAGTAAGTGTTGCTTCTTTTGGCTAATCTAACTATGATAGAATTAAGTTTGCTTAACATGCCTGGTAGTCATGCACAAAATCAGAGCTTTCCTTCTATCAGAGAGAAGACAATAACAGAATTTTCCTCCCATAAAATTTAAAGCTTTAACAAGGTTTTCAACCTTCCGGAAGCAAGAAACATGAATCTGATTGTTCAACACTTATCTGTTTACCGTTACTGTGGTAATTATCTCGCTGATGTGATCATGAACAACACAAATTCCACAAGGCCCACACTCCAGTAGTCATTAACAGAGGAATCCACTTAAAACAATCCCTTCCAAGATTCACTTCTAACGCTCGTCATCAACATTCACCTTAGATTCTTTTTCGAAAGGACCAGAAATCACCAACTTATAGCCCTATGGAACACCGAAGTGGATGAACGAAATTCCTTTCATTAATGTCATTCAAAGAGGATTTCAGAATCAAAAGACATAGATATGCAACGTTCTTCCTTGGGGAAGATGTAAAAAGCGGCACATGCACAAAAAAAATGAATAGAGGATGGCTGAAGGGTGACGTGGAAAACATGTAACTAGCTGAAGGATTATAGATGGTTCAGGAGCAGAAGGCAACGAAAGAAGAAGGCACCCTGCATTATCAGTCTTAAAATTAGAGGGGACAGAGACTAGCAAAAGACCACATTTTTGCAAGCGGTCAACAGAGAATTTCATCAGTCCAAGAGTAGATTTTGTCAACGAGTTCTCCCATAAACTGAGCAGGCAGAAAAAAGAAGGGCAGAAAGAAAACGACAAAGGCATTGAAAATCAGAGTTATCATACTAAGATTTATCGCTATCAAAATTAACTAGCAATCTATTTGAAAACAGTAAACTGAAGACACTTCGTAACCAGAAATCCTAAAAAGCGAGTCCCTTAAACATATTTCTTTTAAAAGACAAACCGCAAAAAGCAACATACATTTAACTAAGAAAAGGAGGGATACATTATGCAGACATGCATAAAATCAATTTTTAACAGAAAATGTTATTACTGACATGATCTTTATATACTAGTACAAATTGCCAAATATAGCAGTTATAATTTCATTTTGCAAAAAACTCTGCTAATTAAATATGATCCGAAATCTCATTTCTATTAGCTTTTTATTTTATTTTAAAAGTTAACATGGATGGACTAAAAATGAACGAACAGATTAAATTTCCAAAATATAGTGCTTGACTAGTAGAATAAATTAATGCTTTGGCTACATAATACGACATAGACAACAAACCTTGTCTGCCTCCAGTTAGCTTGACCTGGACACCCTTGTCAACAAACTTTGCTAAATCTAAAACTGTCTCCTTCCGGCCTGACTGGAAATACACAATAAAAAGCCTTTTGATGAGAACAGCATATTACTTAAGACTGGTGTCTGATCATCAAAAGAATTTAAGCCAAGTAAGATCAACTACTCCAAGAAGAGATGAATTAGATTAAAGTCAAGTGACATGAGTTTAATGACTTATCCTAATGTGTCAAGCAAGAGCTGATTTAAAGCTAGAAGATGGAGAAAAAAAAGATTATCATGCATAGGCCAGAAAGTTTGCATATAATTTCACCATCTTCTGCGCATCCATTGCCTATCTAGCCTAGCAAGTAGAGAGTCTTCTATTCAAACAATTCCAGCATGTCCAAACCGTTCATATCAACATCTCACCACCAACCAAACGATATAACAGAAGAGGCTGTTCTCAATACATATTGTATTCATTAGGCAGCCAAACTACGACTTGAATTTATTATTTTTTTAAAAGGAAACCAGCTGGAGGATAAGAAACTAAGAAACCACTACCTCCACTAGGAACCAAAAGCAACTTCAGCAAGGAAGCTAAATATTTCAATTTTAAGTCCTCTCACAATATATTTAACAAGCACCCAAGGCCCTTTGTATGTTAAGAATTTAGATCTTCATGATTCTCGACATCTACCCTACTTATCCCCATGACTCTATAAAAACGAAAGAAGCTCCACCAGAGCCCAACTTCAAATCCAGCATCAAGTCTGAAGCACCTCACATGTGTCACACTCGCAAGGCTAATATTTAACCCAGCAACATGTTAGTTCAAGTCCACACACATCCAGCCCCAAGAACCTAGTCAGCTCTCCTCTGTAGAATAAAGGAATTTGATGATATCATTATCATGAACATCCTTCATCTCAATCCTTATCCCAATGCGAAGACATGCTCTATGATATAAATACCATCTTTGTTACCTAGACCCTTCGATTTAGCGTAAACTACCTGCATCTGACATTTAAACACAGACATTAGTAATTTGCTATTCAAAGGATTCGATACTTAGACATGCACTTGCACCCGAGATCCAAACCCAAGTCCGTGTAACATAGCACATCATTCCTTGGCATTTCTGAATTCATAACATGTGGAAATTGGAAAACTTGAAATTGTCCTCTTCCCTAAGCAATCTTAAATGTTTTTTCTTCCCCCTTTCTCAACTCCTTTTAGGGTGATTTTCTAGCAAATTCTTCATATATGATATTTTGTTTTTTTTTGGCGGGAGGGGCAAGTTCTAAAGTGTCATGACCAAAATGACACTAGCTATATACATTTAAGTTTTAGACATGATAAGATGGCCATAGATCAAAGTGCAAATACCATTCTGCAAGATCTTTGGAATATTTACCCATTATGTTACCAAAGCACATGAAACCCATTAAAAATAACATGAATCATATTTTGAAGTACAGGCTACGAAATGTAGCTTAAGGAAAATGTAAAATTTCGAAACCTACTTGATCGGTAGTTTGCAAAAGAATTCGATGTATACGAACTTAGCAAAAGATCACTATGATGCTCATGCTCTAACAACCAAACAAGATTCTTCAGGGTGAACCGCAAAATCAGAATTTCAAGAGGTTTATATCTTTGTCAAATTAATGAGGCATGAAGTTCTCTTGAAAACTTGCAAGAAGTATTACTACTAAACTAGATCTCAATGGGGGCTATCAGGAAATATCCAGTTCAGTCGATACATGGTACTAGAATAAGCTCAATGCAAAGGCAGATGGAATTTACCTTACAGTATGTGCAGAAGACATCTAAGTACATCTCTTTTTTGATACATCTAAGAGAATCTGCTCTGATAATTTAAGACAGGATGGAGACTTTACAAACTTGCCAAGACTACTTAAATCATGGAGCAACACAACAAAAATAAAAAACAAAAACACCACTATTCATGCGAAGGACAACTATGTCAATTATAAGTTTCCATCATGTTCCATTGTAGAGATTCCATATATTCATTATCAGTTTCTGTAGGTTGATATAAGCAAGAACCAAGAAACTAATCCTTTCAATATAAGAATGACGTAACTGGATAAAAGGCATCATTTTTTATAAAACAAAAACTTGAGCTAGCGTATTTGAACATTAACAATTGGTCAGAAGAAAGAAAGAACAGCAGCAATACTGACTCACCATCTTATAACAAAATCTCCTCTGCTAAAATTCTCTTTTCTCTTGCTTTCTGAGAGGAAGTGACTGCGTGACCAAAAATTAACACAAACACCTGGAATTAAATCATGATTCGAGAGAAGCCTCAGAACAAGTACAATTTTCACCACCAAAAGCAATCCAGAAAAATCAACAAGAGAGGAAAGAATAACTCGTGAAACCCTATCGGAGGCGCTAAACACAGGACAGTAAAAGCGAATTGACTTTTCCCAACCAATTTACCGTAGGAAAGGATGGAACTTAAACGGAACAGAACAATCGAACGGTTCCTTGAAACGAAATATATGCTTTGTATAAAAGAAGAAATAAAAAAAATGAAACTATAATACAAAGTAACAGCAAAAAAATACGATCAGAAATGGGGTAATCGAAGAATGGAATGGATTAGGGGCGAAAAAAAGTAACCTTTCTTGATTTCGTCTACGTTTTGGTGGGTTTATGGATGGAAAAGAGCGCTGTGGCGTCGGCCTAGGGTTTGCCCTTTCCCGCTTCGAGCGACCGAGGGAACTCGGAGCAAGCGAACCGAGCTCAATTAATCGATCAGGGAGGTTTTTGGGAGCAGTTCAGTTCCTACTCGGGAGATGCCTGGCAAGTTAGTATCGTTGCCGACGGATCGATCGCAGGTATGAGTCAGGAATCTCCGCACTTTGATTAGGAGGGCGCCAGAGCAGCAGATTGAGGGAGATAGACATGGAGGATGCGGGTTCATCCGCGGATGGCGCTTTTCATCTAGAAGGCGGCATGGGGCTGCCTTCCGACCAGGAGTCTGCTAGCGAATCGAGGCATGTAGATTTCTCAGGGTTGTGGTTTGTGTACAGATTCAGAGGAGACCATTGATCATGTTCTATTACAGTGTCCTAGGGCCAGAGAGATTTGGAGTAGGTCTCCTGTCTCACTTCCTACTTCGGTGGAGTCGGCACAGGACCTTATTCACATGCTGAGAGCATCCGTGTGGAGCCCCAGTTTTGTTGAGGCAGGCATTTTACTCATATACTTGACTTACTACATCTGGTTGGATAGAAATGCTGGACTCTTTGAGGGGAGGAGGTGATCCTCGAGGACGGTGGTGGATCGAGCTGTGTTACAGGCTCGGGAGGTCACCGGTGCTACCACTCTGTTCTTTTCTGGGATGGCCAGGAATATCTGGGGTACTCTCTCCGCTGCTACAACGCCCATGTTCGCCCTTGTTTCATGGGTGCCCCCACCTCCTGGTCATCTCAAGGTGAACTTTGATGGTAGTCGGTCGATGGACGGTGCATCTGGAGGTGTGGGTTTTGTGATCAGAGACTCTCTGGGCAGGTTGATAGCCGCTGGGGGCCGACGCATGTCAGGGCTCACCGTTGTTGGGGCAGAGCTGCAGGCCGCTTGAGAGGGCTTATCCTTCGCGAGGAGGGTCCTCGGTGCTGAGCGGGTGCATCTCGAGGGGGACTCTTCTACGGTGATCGATTGGATCCGGGGTGCGGATAGGTACGGTGACGGTCACCCGCTTATCCTGGAGACCCGGAGTTTTGTTCAGGAGATGAGTTATTTTCAGGCAGCACATGTGTACCGAGAGGAGAACAGATCAGCTGACTGGGTTGCTTCCTACGTTGCCCGGCACTCCGTGAAGTTTCTTTGGACATCTGTTGCTGACATTCCCACTTTTCTATACTCTTTACTTTTCTTAGACTTGGCTGGATGTACTCAAGTTAGAGCTATATGAATTGCCGTTTTCAACAAAAAAAAAAAAAAAAAAAAAACGAGCTGCATTAAGCTAGAGCTAACTCGAGCTTGGCTCTTTCCATTCACGACCGGCCTGGTTCAGAGTTTTGGTGAGGGCTTGAGAGTTGAGACCTCTTGAAATTTTTAACTATATCTTGAATTAATTACCCATATTTTATCTTTATGTTACAATCCAAATGAACTTTGTATATATACATTATATCCGTTTAGTAAGCAATAAAATAATTATTATATATGTTACGGGGGAACTTAGCCACTATGCCCCACGTGACCGGCACGCGCGCCCAGGAAGACTACGGCTGCCCCTTGATCTAGCAATCCGACCTCGGGTCGGATATCTTCGGCTCCGCAGCCCGACCCCGAGTTGGCTGCCCCTTGGTCCAGCAATCCGACCCCGGGTCGGATATCTTCGGCTCCGCAGCCCGACCCCGGGTCGGCTGCCCCTTGATCCAGCAATCCGACCTCGGGTCGGATATCTTCGGCTCCGCAGCCCGACCCCGAGTCGGGTGCCCCTTGATCCAGCAATCCGACCTCGGGTCGGATATCTTCGGCTCCGCAGCCCGACCCCGAGTCGGGTGCCCCTTGATCCAGCAATCCGACCCCAAGTCGGCAATCTCTTGACAACAACAGACTGTTCCCCTGAGGCACGCCGCGGCCCCCTGCTCCACTACTCCCTGCAACGGCCGTATCCGGCGCTGCCCCACGATCCCCTGTAACAGCCGTACAAAGCGGAGCTCCACTACGCCCTGCCATGGCCGTACCCGGCGCTGCCCCACGATGCCCTGTAACGACCATGTCAGTGGCAACCCCATCGTGCCACACGATGACCAATCCCCAAAAAAAACCCCCAGCCTGATATATATGCGGCTGGGGGGGAAAGGGAGGGTAAGCAAGATTTTCCAGAGTATTATCTTACCTGCTACCTCTTCTTCTCCTTCGATCTCCCCTAACTTGATCGTCGGAGGGCCCCCACTACCCCGGTGGTGGTGCGAGGCTTGCTTGCAGGTCTCCCGGCGGAAGGCGGAGCGCAACCGAAGTAATTCCAAGGGAACCCCATTCACACCGCTGTGCCAATCGTTCTCGGTTTGGAACCCCAGCAACAGTTGGCGCTAGAGGAAGGGCCCGGATCTCAGAGCGATCGTAATGGCACGGCGAGGTGGTCGTGGAGCTTCCAATGCCCCCGGTCGCGGGGCCTCTCGCGCCTCTGGCCGGGAGGCCGCTGCATCTCCAACACACTCTCAGCAACACTCCACCGCCCCACTGCCCATTCAGACGGTCGAAGCCGCCCAGTTCGACCAGCTAACCCAGCAGGTTCGCACCCTCGCGGAGGCGGTGCAGAATCTGCAGGGTGCGATGTCCCGGGCGCCGCAGCGGGCTCAGGAGCCGCCGCTGCCTGAGCGTTCGCCTGTCCTCCTCAACCCGCGCTCCTTCCTCTCCCATGGGGAGGAGCGCCGACGCGAGGAGGATTCTTGAGCACGCTCCATTCTGCCGGGACCTTCCCACCGGAGCTGCGCGGGGTACGAGAGGCGGGCCCGGGCGCGTTCCCAGACCCCCCAGTCCTCGAGGAACCCGCGCTCCAGTCGGTCCCCCTCTCGCCGCTCCTTGTCTCCCACCCACCGGTCGCGCTCCCCGGACCGGCGGGTGGACGATCTCCACCGACAACTCCAGGTCCTGAAGGGCCATTCCAAAGATCCCTTCGCCGACTTAGAGATCTCCTCCCAGCCGGCGCTTGCCTCGAGGATCCTGCGGACCCCGAATCCGCCGGGGTTCAAAATGCCGGCGATCGAGCCCTATGACGGGGCGGCGGACCCGCGGGATCACGTCGAGAGTTTCAGGACCCTTATGCCCCTCCACGGAGCATCAGATCCCCTTCTCTGCAAGGCTTTCCCGGCAACCCTCCGTGGCCCGGCGAGGGCGTGGTTCGCCGGGCTGGAGGCTGACTCAATCCGGTCCTTCGACCAGTTCACCCGCCTCTTCATCACTCATTTCGCCGTCAGTAGCCGGCGGCGACTGGTCTCCGACTCCCTCTTTGATGTCCGGCAAAACGAGGGGAAAGCCTGCGGGATTATCTTACCCGCTTCAACAGGGCTACGCTGGAGGTCCGGAACCTGAGTCAGGAGGTAGCTCTTTCAACCCTGAAGCGTGGCTTCCGGAAGGGCAGACTCACCTTCTCCCTGGACAAACGCCTGCCGCGGAGCTTCCCAGAGCTGTTGTCCCGGGCGAACCAGTATGCGGACGCCGAGGAGGCGGCCGCCCACCGGAGCAAGGAGGCCGTCGAGATCCCTCCAAAGCTTGGGAAGAAAAGGCGGAAAGAGGCACGCCAGAGGAGGAGCCCGACGCCCCAGCGTCGGCGCAGAAGCCCGTCGCCGGCGAAGAACCACGGCGCCCCACGCCCTCGTTCTCCGCCCCGACGTTTCAACCGGTACACCCCTCTCCTGACTCCCCGGGCCCAAATCCTTATGGAGATCAAGGGGCGGGAGGACCTCCCGGCCCCGAGACAGATGCGGAGGATACCTGGGAAGAGGCCCTCCCGGGCGTACTGTGAGTACCACCGAGACCACGGCCACGACACAGAGGACTGCTTCCAGCTTCGGGACGAGATCGAGGCTCTCATCCGTCGGGGGCGTCTCGGTCGATATGTGAGCGACCGACGTCCCCCCGCAGACCTGCGTCCGGCCGACCCGGCTCCTCCGGAGCCTCGGGAGCAGAATCGACCCGTTGCGGGCGTGATCCACACTATCACTGGGGGCTGCCCCCGGCCCGTGAGGAACGCAGGGGGCTCGACGGAGGCGTCAGGGGCGGCCGTCGCAAAGAGGCAGAGGGTCGGCAATGTAATCACCTTTTGTGATGAGGATGTAAAGGGGGTTCAGACCCCCCACGATGACGCCATGGTGATCTCCCTCACTATGGCAAACTATGATGTAAGGCGTGTTCTTGTGGATAGTGGAAGCTCAGCTGATATCTTGTTTTACGAGGCCTTCCAAAAGATGGACTTGTCCAGACAATTGTTGCACAAAATATCCACCCCCCTCATAGGATTCACCGGTGACGCTGTCCCGGCGGAAGGTGTCGTTGAGCTGCCTGTGACTGCGGGCGTCGCACCCGCAGAAGCCACGGTGCGACTCGGATTCTTGGTCGTCCGTGTTCCCTCGGCCTACAACGCTATCCTCGGACGACCCGGACTGAACGCCCTTCGCGCGGTGGTCTCTACGTACCACTTGCTCATGCGATTCCCCACGGCGGTCGGGATCGGGGAGGTCCGAGGCGACCAACCGACCGCACGGCAATGTTTCCTAGCGACCCTCAAAGGGAAGAAGCCCACAGAAGCCCTAAGCGTCGAGTCCCTTGATGCCAGAGACGAGGTGGCCTTGTGGCAGGGGGAGTCGGCCGAGGGTGTGGTCGAAGTTCCCCTCGAGGAAGGCCGCCGGGACCGGGTGGTCCGGGTCGGCGCCAATCTCGACCCGGGAGCTCGGGCCCGGTTGGTAGAATTCCTCCGAGCCAATGCCGATGTATTTGCCTGGTCGGCGGCCGATGTACCTGGGATCGACCCGGAGGTCATTTCTCACGCCCTCAACGTCGACCCGACCCACCGGCCAGTGAAGCAGAAGAAGAGACACTGTGCCCCGGATCGGATCCGGGTGGTCGACCAGGAGGTAGACAAACTCTTGGAGGCAGGATTCATAAGGGAGGTGAGTTACCCCGAGTGGCTGGCAAATGTTGTACTTGTCCGGAAGGCGAGCGAGAAGTGGAGGATGTGCGTCGACTATACCGACCTGAACAAGGCGTGCCCTAAGGATAGCTTCCCGCTTCCGCGGATAGACCAACTGGTCGACGCGACTTCCGGATATCAGCTGCTGTCTTTCATGGACGCCTTCTCCGGTTACAACCAGATAATGATGGCCCCACAGGACGAGGAGAAAACTGCCTTTATAACGGACCGGGGGCTGTACTGCTACAAGGTAATGCCCTTCGGTCTGAAGAACGCTGGCGCCACTTACCAGCGCCTTGTCAACAAAATCTTCAAAGAGCAAATCGGCCGGAACATGGAGGTGTACGTGGACGATATGCTGGTGAAGAGCCGCCAGGCAGACCAGCACATCGTGGATCTGGAGGAGACTTTCACCACCTTGCGGAAGTTTCGCATGAAGCTGAACCCAGCGAAGTGCGCCTTTGGCGCTTCGGCCGGGAGGTTCCTCGGTTTCATTGTCAACCAGCGGGGTATCGAAGCCAACCCGGACAAAATCAAGGCTATCCAAGGTATGTCCCCTCCGACCAAAGTGAAGGAGGTTCAGGAGCTCGCTGGAAGGGTCGCCGCGCTCGGACGATTTGTGGCAAAATCGGCCGAATGCTGCCAACCATTCTTCAAGGTGTTAAAATGCCCGAAAGACTTCCTCTGGACGGTCGAATGTCAAGCAGCGTTCGACCAGCTCAAGGAATACCTGGCGTCTCCTCCCCTGCTATCCAAGCCGCAGAAAGGGGAGATGCTCTACTTCTATCTGGCGGTCTCCCCAACCGCGGTCAGTGCGGTGCTGGTTCGGGAAGAGGCAAAGCTCCAGAAGCCTGTGTACTACATCAGCCGGGTCCTACGGGACGCCGAGACGCGGTATACGAAGGCTGAAAAGATCGCCTTCGCGCTGCTGACCGCGACCAGGAGGCTCCGCCCCTATTTTCAGGCCCATTCTGTCACCCTCTTAACTGATCAACCGTTACGACAGATCCTCAGCAACCCCGAGAATGCGAGACGGCTGGTGAAGTGGGCAGTAGAACTCGGTGAGTTCGACATCCGCTACCAGCCTCGACCCGCCATCAAGGCCCAGGTGCTCGCGGACTTCCTCGCTGAGTGCACGGTGCAGGAGGCGGAACCTAGACCGCCGGAAACACCCAGCCTCGACCTCCCGACCTGGACGCTTCACATCGATGGGTCGTCGAACCCCGAGGGTGGAGGGGCCGGGCTGGTCCTTACCAGTCCTGATGGAGTGATAGCCGAGTATGCCTTGAGGTTTGGATTTCCAGTTACCAACAACGAGGCGGAATACGAGGCCCTAGTCGCGGGACTCAAACTCACCGGGGAGCTCGGCATCCGGCGTTTGAAGGTCTTCACCGACTCCCAGCTGGTGGTCGGGCAGGTCCGTGGGGAGTTCGAGGCCCGGAGCCCGACCATGCAGAACTACGTCCGGAAGGTGCAAGCACTCATTCCCGACCTCGGCAGTGTCGACATCCAGCAGGTCCCCAGAAGCGAAAATGCCAGGGCCGACAGGTTGTCCCGCTTGGTGGGCGCAGAGGCGCACAACTTGTCGAGGGCAATCTACCTGGAGACCCTGGATGCCCCGAGCATCGGCGAGGCTGGAGCGGTGATGGCGATTGATCCGGAGCCGTCTTGGATGGACCCGCTCGTCGCCTACCTCGCCGAAGGGATCCTCCCTGAAGACGAAGATCAAGCTCGGCGACTTGTCAAGAAGTCCGCCCACTACGTACTCTATGAAGGGAGGCTGTATCGGACCTCGTTTACTGCCCCCCTCTTAAGGTGCCTCCGCCCCTCGGAGGCGGCCTACGTCCTCGGCGAAGTCCACGAGGGCGTCTGCGGATCCCACTCGGGGGCTAGGTCCTTGGCGCACAAGATCATGAGGCAAGGCTATTATTGGCCTACCTTGTTGGAGGACTCAAAGGATTATGTACGGAAATGCGACGCCTGCCAGCGCCACGCCAACGTCCAGAGAGTCCCTTCTGTCCCCTTGGCACCAATTACCGCACCCTGGCCCTTCGCACAGTGGGGAATGGATATCCTCGGACCATTCCCCGTCGCTTCAGCCCAGCGGAAATTCTTGATTGTTGCAATCGACTACTTCACCAAGTGGGTGGAGGCAGAGCCGCTGGCCACTATCACGGAGGCGCAAGTCCGGAAGTTCGTGAAGAAAAACATCATTGTCCGATTTGGGGTACCCCGCGTCCTCATCTCGGATAATGGTCGACAGTTCGACAACAAGCATTTCCGTGACTTCTGCGAGGAGTTCGGGATCGAGCATCGGTTCACATCTGTGTCGCATCCCCAAACCAACGGTGAGGCCGAGGTGACAAACCGGACAATCCTCCAAGAAATTAAGGCGCGAATCGGTCGGACGGGACAAGCTTGGGTCGAAGAACTCGAGAACGTCCTTTGGGCGTATCGGACCACGCATCGGACCCCTACCGGGGAGACGCCTTTCAGCCTAACCTATGGCACGGAAGCGGTTGTCCCCGTGGAGCTCGGACTCCCCTTGCCCCGGGTGGCTGCGCACCGACCCGAGGCCAATTCGGAGCAACTCCGAGGGAACCTGGACCTCTTGGAAGAAGCGAGGGAAATGGCGCAGGTCCGGATGGCGATGTATCAGCGGAGGGTGGCCCGATATTATAACTCCAAGGTCCGACCAAAACTTTTCAGAATCGGAGATCTGGTGCTAAGGCGAGCCAAAGCATCTCAACCCGCGGAAGGTGGGAAGCTGGCGCCAAATTGGGAAGGCCCGTATAGGGTTCGCTGGGTAAACCGACCTGGCTCCTACCAGTTGGAGGCCCTAGATGGTCGAGAAATTCCAAGGAGCTGGAATTCCGCTAACCTGCGGGTATATTGCCAGTAGAAAGACAAAGCCAGAAAGACAGTTCAAAAAATGTATAGTCCTTTTCATCTCAATAATTCCTGGTTACAATGGCGTGTTCGTGTGATTACAAAGAATTCCCGGAGGGGAATTGGGGAGTAAAGAAAGTAAGAAAGAGGTGGGGACTCCGTGGAGCTGAAGATCCGGGATCCCGAACCCTCCATCCGAAGCAGCTGCAATCCCACCGGACGTGGGTGCTTCCCCCCGGAGGCGCCATCGACGCCTCACGCAAAAGACGAAGAGCCGGCGCGGACGAAGAAGTTCGCACTGCTTCTAGAGGAACGCCACATCCAAGGGATATTCCGGTCCTCCCCAGGAGAAGGGGAGGAAAGGAATACAAGGGAGAAGAGCGCGAGGAGGCGCGATCCCGGATGAAGCGTCTAGCGCAGAGCTCAATCGGGAGGTGGGACTGAAAAGAGGGGGGATGTGATCCCGGATGAAACGCCTAGAGCGGAGTTCTACCGGAGAGAATCTCCCTGTTGATCCCAGATGAAACGATTAGTTGGCGGAAGTTGCGAGGGGCGCGCCTCCCGTTCCTCCGGCGGGGGTTTCCCAGCCACGCGCCGGAGAGGAGGTCCACGATCCATGGCAACCTGAACAGCTCCGGCTTGGCAGGCTCCACCGCACCTGCGCTTATATTTATAGCCAAACTGTGGCCCCCTGGTCGTTCCGATGCGGGTGGCTCCAATAAATGCGGGCACATCGAATCAGGAGCCGTTCCGGCTCTCGAGGTTTATCCCCCCACGATCTCCTAAGCGTCGTTCTCCTTAATTGCATTCTTCGTGTAGGACACTCCGGGCGGCGTGTATCCCGCGGCCCACATATCTCCGCACGCGTCCAGGCCGCATCCGCCTCGAAGAACGCGCGTATCGCGGCCGCTTAACTGGCACTCCTCGCAAGCAGCAACTGGCCGGTCCGATTCTCCAGGTAACGCCTCAATTAGCACTTAATGGCCTTCTGGTGTTCCCCAGGCGACGCTTCGAGAGGAGGAGAAACACGATCGCAGCTAGCCACGGAGAAACCCCGTCGAGCGGCAAGTGATAGGGGCGCGACCAACGAGCGGAATTCCCCGAGGCTTGGCCCTCGGATGCCAGGCTAACCCGATGATCATCCCGGGAGCAGACTAGCCTGAAGCCCCGACCGGTCGCCTCGGCTTGCGCCAGCCTTGGCCGACCAACGAGCGGAATTCCCCGAGGCTCGGTCCTCGGATGCCAGGCTAACCCGATGACCATCCCGGGAGCAGACTAGCCTGAAGCCCCGACCGGTCGCCTCGGCTTGCGCCAGCCTTGGCCGACCAACGAGCGGAATTCTCCGAGGCTCGGCCCTCGGATGCCAGGCTAACCCGATGATCATCCCGGGAGCAGACTAGCCTGAAGCCCCGACCGGTCGCCTCGGCTTGCGCCAGCTTTGGCCGACCAACGAGCGGAATTCCCCGAGGCTCGGTCCTCGGATGCCAGGCTAACCCGATGACCATCCCGGGAGCAGACTAGCCTGAAGTCCCGACCGGTCGCCTCGGCTTGCGCCAGCCTTGGCCGACCAACGAGCGGAATTCCCCGAGGCTCGGTCCTCGGATGCCAGGCTAACCCGATGATCATCCCGGGAGCAGACTAGCCTGAAGCCCCGACCGGTCGCCTCGGCTTGCGCCAGCCTTGGCCGACCAACGAGCGGAATTTCCTGAGGCCTAACCCTCGGACGAATTTCCTGAGGCCTAGTGCCGGAAGAATTTCCTGAGGCCTAACCCTCGGATGCCTGGCCTAGCGCCGGAAGAATTTCCTGAGGCCTAACCCTCGGATGCCTGGCCTAGCGCCGGAAGAATTTCCTGAGGCCTAACCCTCGGATGCCTGGCCTAGCGCCGGAAGAATTTCCTGAGGCCTAACCCTCGGATGCCTGACCTAGCGCCGGAAGAATTTCCTGAGGCCTAACTCTCGGATGCCTGGCCTAGCGCCGGAAGAATTTCCTGAGGCCTAACCCTCGGATGCCCGGCCTAGCGCCGGAAGAATTTTCTGAGGCCTAACCCTCGGATGCCTGGCCTAGCGCCGGAAGAATTTCCTGAGGCCTAACCCTCGGATGCCTGGCCTAGCGCCGGAAGAATTTCCTGAGGCCTAACCCTCGGATGCCTGGCCTAGCGCCGGAAGAACTTCAAGAGTCAGGAGTCGGCGAGGCGCTACCAGGAGTTAAAAAGAGGAAGGACGAAAGTGAAATGAGGAAATACTTTGTTTGCATTAACTTTCGTTGCATCAGGGTCGAGACCCATACAACGTGGCAAAACGCCAACATACAAAGAAAAGAACAAAGAAAAGTACAGAGAGTCAGCTTGGAGGAACCCCTGGGTCGGGAACGGCGAGCGCGTCCGCGAAGGGTAGGGAGACGGTTGGAGAATCGGTAGGCAATGGCATCGGAGGGGAGTCGAGGAGGGAGACCCCACTCAGGTCAATTTCGGGGTATTTAGCGGACACCCTTGCCAGGCCTTCATCGAAGCCTAAGGCAAAGGAGTCGGACCCCGCGTCCGACATGTCACGGATGAACTCGGCGGACTGACGATAGGCCTGTACCGCCTGACGCTCGATTTCCGCGCTCTTCTCGGCCAGCGCCGCCTCCGCTCGCTCCGTAATCTGAGCTTTCGCTTCCATGACCTTCGCCACAATCCGGTCGTCCGCCTCGGAGGAGACCCTCAGCAGATCGGCCCGAGCCTCCATGTGCTTCGCCTCGGCAGCGACGCGAGCAGCCTCAGCCTCCTCCAGGCGCGAATGAAGCTCCTGGTTGCTCGCACGAGTCCCCTCAAAGGCCGACTCCAATTCGGCCTGCTTGGCTTCAAGAGATCGGGTTCGGTTGCGGGCGTTGTCGGCCGACTGCTGGGCCTTCTCCCACCTCTCCCGGAAGTCGGCAGCCTTCCGGGACTGCTTTTCGGCCCGCTCCTCCGCCTTCCTGATCTCGCTTTCGAGACCCGAGGCAACCTTGAGTTGCTCCTGAGCCTCCAACAGTTGCCTCTCGAGGGCGGCGAAGCCGAGTGCCCGCTCTTCGGCCACCTGGAGCCTCGTCTCGAGGTCCCTGGTCGTCCTCCCCGCCGCAGCCCGGCCTCCCTCCTCTACAGCTTTCAATCGGCTCTCGGCCCTCGCCAGAAGCCTCGCCTGTTCCTCGTGGCTCTCCTCCAGGCGGATCATGTATTGGGCGAGCTAAGAGGTAGGAAAAATGAGAGCGTCAGACGGGGATCAATAGAGCCTATAAATGACGAAAGCGACCAAAAGAACACTCACCGACATGAGACAGACGCAGCTGGCAGCTCCAACTTCAGGGATACCCATCTGCCGGACCTGCCTACGGTCCCCCTCCAGCAGCACCGTCTCGACGAGGTTTCGGGCGCCGGCGAAAGTGAAGGCCGACCCCGACTTCGCCCCGGAGCCGGATGGTGGTTCTGCAGCCTTACCCTTACCCATCGCTTGGGGGAGAGTCATGCCGACCGTGCTCGGGGCGGGGGCCGCGCCAGAAATCGACAGGGTCCCGCTCGGCCGGGGCCTCGGCGCGCCCCTCCTTCCCGTATCATCCGAAGCCGACCGAGTCGAAGGCCGGGCTGGGGACCGACCGCGTCCGACCCGGCCGTCTCGGGCGCGCCCGGATGACACCTCCAGAAAAACGGTAGTCTCATCACCGGAGGGCTGATGCGGCGTCAACTGTCGGTCCGAGCCCGTGGCGTCCCCCTGATCGGTGGGCCCGGACCCGTCTGTCGACGTCGGAGTCGCCTGCTGGCGGGGCTTCTTCGCCGGTGGGACCCCGCTCGGAGGAGTCCGTTTCTTCCTCCGGACCGCTTCCAGTAGGGACGCCCTACTAACAGCCATTGCCTTGTCCGACTGCATGACGTCGTCGATTTCTGCAAAAAGGACGAGATGGTTAGAAACCGAGAAACTGATGGAAAGAAGAAATGAAAGAGGAGAAAAGAGCTAAAAAGAAGAAGTAGTGGCGGGCTCACGGTCGGCGGGGACCGAGCTCAGACCGACGTTCACCAAGGCATCCTCGAAAATAAGGCGAGCCACCGGGGGGAGCCGGCCCTCGGGAACCAACCCCCTCAAGACGGCGACGCCATCGGACTCCTCCCTCGACAACCTCGATAGGCCGATCGGGGACTTCATCGGCGTCTCCCAGGTTGTCCCGATTCCCCAAGAGGGATCTACGTCGATGAAAAAGAAACGCTCCTTCCAGCCATGAATGGAGGAAGGAGCCTCCTTGACGAGGCCGCACCCTCGCCGCGCCGCAAAGCACCACCACCCTCTGTCCCGGGGGTGGCCGTTCAGGCCGTAGCATTCCCAAAAGACGTTCAGGGTGGCGGAAACCTCGTGCATGCGGCAGAGAACCTGGAAGGCCGTCAGGGTACGCCATGAGTTCGACACCAGTTGCGTCGGCGCCACTCTTAAACCTCGAAGCACCTGCACGACTAAGTCCGAGAGGGGAAAGCGGAACCCAGCCCGAAGGATGTCCTCATTGATGGCGACCTTCCCTGGAGGAGGATGGGACATCCTCTCCTCAGGCCCCGGAAGCGTAACGTTGCAGGCTTCGGGAAGGTGGTACCGGGCCACGAACCTATCTAGGTCTTCGGGGACCAGCTCCGACTGAATGCGGTCCGCTCTTACTTCGTCCATCCCTAACGGCCAGTGAATCTACGGTCGGGACGGGGTCAAGAGGGGAGAAGGGACCGGAACGACTGGGGTACACTAATACGAAAGGAGAAAGTACGGAGAGCCCTAAATTGAAGAGTGGGGCAACTCACCGGAAAGGAAGGAAGAACGGCTCCGAGAGCGTCAAAGGAGGAGCGAACGAACAGTCCGACGGCAACGGCAGCAGCACAAGGGAGAAACTCGAGGATGCCTGTGAAGAGAAAGGCGGACGGGGGAGGGCCCCCGGTTAAATAGGCAGAAAGGCGGGTGACGCCTCAGTGACGCCAGAGGACGCCTGGCTACCGAAGGATCGTTCGCGCCCCAAAGGCGAATCGACGCCATTAAGGAAGGATGTCCGCCGAAATCCGCAGACCGCCAGATCAGCGACAGCCGCCATACGCCATAAAGAAGGCGGGGAGCTCGGAGCGCGCGCGCCTTTCCGAGGGATGGCGGCAATCTCGAAGCATCACTCCCTTCACCCGTTCCCCTCCTGGTTCCAGGCTCGGAAGTGGGGGGCTACTATTACGGGGGAACTTAGCCACCATGCCCCACGTGACCGGCACGCGCGCCCAGGAAGACTACGGCTGCCCCTTGATCTAGCAATCCGACCTCGGGTCGGATATCTTCGGCTCTGCAGCCCGACCCCGAGTCGGCTGCCCCTTGGTCCAGCAATCCGACCCCGGGTCGGATATCTTCGGCTCCGCAGCCCGACCCCGGGTCGGCTGCCCCTTGATCCAGCAATCCGACCTCGGGTCGGATATCTTCGGCTCCGCAGCCCGACCCCGAGTCGGGTGCCCCTTGATCCAGCAATCCGACCTCGGGTCGGATATCTTCGGCTCCGCAGCCCGACCCCGAGTCGGGTGCCCCTTGATCCAGCAATCCGACCCCAAGTCGGCAATCTCTTGACAACAACAGACTGTTCCCCTGAGGCACGCCGCGGCCCCCTGCTCCACTACTCCCTGCAACGGCCGTATCCGGCGCTGCCCCACGATCCCCTGTAACAGCCGTACAAAGCGGAGCTCCACTACGCCCTGCCATGGCCGTACCCGGCGCTGCCCCACGACGCCCTGTAACGACCATGTCAGTGGCAACCCCATCGTGCCACACGATGACCAATCCCCAAAAAAACCCCCCAGCCTGATATATATGCGGCTGGGGGGGAAGGGGAGGGTAAGCAAGATTTTCCAGAGTATTATCTTACCTGCTACCTCTTCTTCTCCTTCGATCTCCCCTAACTTGATCGTCGGAGGGCCCCCACTACCCCGGTGGTGGTGCGAGGCTTGCTTGCAGGTCTCCCGGCGGAAGGCGGAGCGCAACCGAAGTAATTCCAAGGGAACCCCATTCACACCGCTGTGCCAATCGTTCTCGGTTTGGACCCCCAGCAACAATATATATATAATAGTAATTAGAAAAACATATGGTACACATATTTTTTGCTTAATCAAGTTAAAGCCTACCTTTAGTTTAGTTCGTATCTTAATCAAGCGAGCCAAATGCAACACTAGTAGGAGCTCTTCGCAAATAATTACCGTACTTGATGTACCTACTTTTGCTTTAACGAGAAGAAAAAGTTTTTGTTCTATTGCATAACTTTGAGTTTTTGATGTTGAGATTACCATTAAATGATGCATCTTCGTGAAATTCAAAATTTGAAATTCTTATTTTTAGTAAAATAGTAAAAAAAATGATGAATTGAAACAACCATGTAAGTATGTAAAACCCGCACATAGTATTTTGCCATATATTTTGCAAATTGGTCATCCCAACTAGTCTAAAGTCAATCGTCAAGAAGGTTTTCATCATCTTTTGAATAAAATATTAAAAAATAAAAATAGTAAAAATAATATTTAAGTTTCTTTTTTTATTAATAATGATAGACTGAGTTACAATACCTAAATTTGTATTAGTAAGATCTGTTTTTATGTAATTTAAGTCAAATTCTTCTTATGGTTAAATGATGCAACAATTTTCTCAAAACATATATTATTACGGTCCACTTTTGCACAATCCAAATTGAATTCTTCTTATAATTAATAATCATGAAATGCTAAAATCCTAAAGTAGATAGATTTTCATCTTTATGTCGACTTTATGTGCAGCTTCATTGTTTAATTCTTTTAAGGTTGAGAAATATGCCTGGTCAAAATTAAAAAAAAAAAAAAATCTAATCAAGCTGCTTCAAAATTCATTTGATGGAATTCGGCCATAATTGCTAGGTACTTCAAACTATCCAAACATCGGCATTATATTATGGATTGAACAGTTACTTAATAATTAAAATAAATTATAAAAATTTGTATGGGATTCCTCCTCCCCTCCTCCTCCTCCTCCTCGATTGCCGCCACCGCATCCCCCGTCGGCGCTTGGTCCACGATGCACCTGAAATTCTGATAACTTTTCCCTTCGGTTCTGCGCCGCCGCCGCTTCCCGCTGGTATGTCGGCCCCCCCTCTCTCCACCGCCGCAGCGGAGGCGGCTTCTTCTTGGGATGAGGTGGTGGAGGCCAGGCATCCAAGGGGGAGTGGGAATGGCTGTGGGCGGTGCGAGACTAGGCCTAGGGGCCACCGGTATCTCGGCCCCTCTCTCTCCGCCGCCGCAGCGGAGGCGGCGTCTTCTTGGGATGAGGTGGTGGAGGAGTCAAAGGGGGAGCTGGAATGGATGTGGGCCGCGCGGGAGCGATCCCAGGGGCTAACGCAGCAGGTGATGCCCTTGAATCGTAGCCGGTCCCTGAACCTCCTCCCCCGCTGTCTCAAACCTCTCCACTCCCTCGCTCAGCCCAGTTGACTTTGTCCTCAACAACTCAACACCACTCAAGTGCCTCTCCCTGTCCTCAAGCCTCCCTTCCACCATCTGGGCTTTCAAATATCCCACCATCTCATGCTCAACCAAAGGCAGTCCAGAGCTGCTCTCAGGCCTTGGAGTTCTCATGAAACCGCCCAACCAACCGTGTGAGCAACTCCACGCATGGCTTCAGCTGAGGCACCGTATGACTGATGATATCTCCATTTCCCATGCCGATGGAAACAGGAAAAACCATGGCTGATATGAGGAGCAATGATAAGACTATCATTGTAGCCTTAGCCGAATACATCACAACAGCCATATATACTCTTCGCTTGTCTTTGGTTCATGTTTCTCTCATTACTCCGACATCCGAAAATTTCTCATGGGCTCCATGCACTCTCTCGAATTCTATGTTGCTGGCATCAACCATACTAGATGAATCATCTTTGCTAGGTTGTTGGATTGCAGGTTCTGCTACCATGCGATGCCGACTGATTCCAGGGACTGCAGACTTTAGCGAGTTGCAAAAATCTAGGGTAGAAGCAGAAGAAGTAGGAGGAGAAAAAAAAGAAAGAAAAGGAAGGAAAGAAAGTAGACGGAGAAGCAGCAGCAGGTTACTTTACTTATTTTTTTTAAAATTTTTTGACGCGCGCGACATTGGATTTAATTTAAAATTAATAGTTTGACTAACTTTTCATCAATTAAAGTATTAAATAAAAATAAATCTCATAAAAGTAAGCATAGATTTTTTTAAATTATTAAATGTAAATATAATTTATCTCTAATTTTGAAAAGAGGAAAAGAATTTGTAATGTACTTTAATTTATATATATATATATATATATCAATCGGAGATCATATAAGTTTTTTTAAAATATTTTTTAATTATTTGAGTATTTAAAAATATGATAAATAATTTAGCTTTTCGATGAGATGGATGCAGCCTCAAACCCTGTCGAAACCGCTTTATAGTGTCCAAAATGGTCCAAATTGGTTCAAATTGATTTCGGTGATCCTCTTTATTTATTTTGAAAGTATGGGTTGGGAGGCTACAGGGACAAAAAAGCGGTGGAAGATATATGGACAACCAGGGATAGCCCCGCCCCTCACCATTGGTATGTCTAGATGGGTACTTCTCTAAAACCTAACCTCATTTCCATCCTTGGTCGTGTCCAATTTCTGTGACAAACTAATGCAGATACAGTGGCATGTCCGGGTTCTGAAAACAATGAGGATAAATGAGGATTTCTCTTAATTAGATTAAAGTCTGGTTGTTAGAGACCAAGTAACTATAAAGGTGCCAAGTTTGGCGCTGGACCCAGCAAATAATTATAAATTACAGAAGTCCTAAAAACAATTCTTAGAACACTTGAACACTACCATACTAGTGATAGTTTGGTTGGCCATGGGGGAACAATTAGAAAGTTATATTGCCTGCTAATAAATTAAACAACTAAAAATATTGAGAACTGATATAGCTCAAATTTGTCATTCCTAAAATCTCATTTGATAACTTAACCCGCCAACCAAACAACGATATATGTTCAATGAAATCAACGGCCAATCAAATCTCTTAACTTACAGCACGACACAATCTCAATGCACTCAAAATTCAAAAAGAAATATTGTGACTGACTAGCATATAAGAAAATCATCCGATCATAGTGCACCTAAAAAAAAATATATGAACTGCCCCAACCAGTGGATATAAAAAGAGCTCAACTACTCACCATGAATCTCGTAATTCTAATCACGTAGATCTACTTCTTTTCTTCTATAAATACTAGGCACAAGATCCTCCCGGGTATGGAGAAAATCTCAAATACTATACTCTCATACCTATTTGTTTCATCTCTCCTATTTTCTCTTGAAATTTTGCCTGGCTTAATAATCGGAGGGTTCCTAGACGAACACGTTCCAGCGACCCTTTAATCATTTTCAGTGGTTGTAGAGCAGCCTCAGCATCGTGCTTTGCTCCTCTGACTCATCCGAGCAAATCAGCGCATCTACCTGTCCGGTCGAGCTCTAACCGACAATAAGAGAAAAATAGAAAAAAAATAGTGTGTAGAATTCATCATATTCTTTAAATTTTCTTTGCCTTCTCATTTTATTTAGATGCCCAATCTTAGATCTCTCCTAATTATTGGTCCCATTTTATTTTCGCTTTCAAGACACGACTCGTGAGTAAAATTTATCCAGATTGATGGATCCATATAGTATGAACATACTAGCTAGATATGGGTTCAGACTTCTTTAACTTGATTATAAATAGATTGGATATGGCTCTCTCTCTCTCTCTCTCTCTCTCTCTGTGTGTGTGTGGGCGCGCGCACGCGCGCGCGCGAGGCTCAACGCAATGACCTTGCACGAATCGGACCCTCTCCATTCCCACTCCTCTCTTTTGCTGCAAATTTATTTATTTTTTTTTTTTTGCTAATACGGGTGGATCATACCTGACCGGTACGGATATACCCAATAAAGTCAAAAAATAGGATACCTCGGAGTGCTAAAGGCAGCTCCCCATCTCCAGTCCACAAGGTGTCTTCGGAATGGCAAGCTACATACGCAGCCACCCAATCCGCAGCACCATTGGCTTCACGGTAGATATGCTTAGCCTGAAAGGCCCATCCATCCCTCGCCATAGTTCATATGTCACGAAGCAATGGGTGGTCACTGACGTCACCCCTAGGACCCTCTCGGATCCAACTGATAACGGTGGCTGAATCACCCTCTAGGATGATAGTCCTAGCTTGTAACACGCATCGGACATGTCGAAGGCCCGCCCAGGCAACTCTTAGCTCCGCGCTCGGAACCGAGATGTCAAATAAATGACTGCCACCAGCGGCCACAACCCTAGCGAGAGGGTCCCGAATGACGAAACCCGCACCTCCCCTCGTGCCACCATCCAGGACTGACCCATCAAAGTTGACCTTGAGGAAACTCGAGGGTGGGGGCTCCCAGGTGAAAAACACCGTGTGGGATACTGCCGAAGTAGGGTGGGAGCCCCAGATGTCCCGAGCTGTCAAGGTCCCTCCGGTGGTGGAGGTGTGACACATCTCTGCCGCCTAACTACAGGCACTCTCGACCACAAATCTCGGCGACATACATCGTTCACCGAATATACGGGCGTTCCTGGCCAACCAGATCTGGTAGGCAGTACAGCTCACTCGAGTAACCTCCCGACGAAGCGCCGGGGACTCCGAGCCCTGGCGCATGGCCTGTAAGAACTGGTCTCCATAGCTCCACACCGGCTGCGGAACCCCTACCAGACGCCAAGTGTCCCTCGCCCATGAGCACCGAAACAAGGCATGGTCGACCGTCTCGGCCACACCGCAATCCCCACACTCCAGGGGGATCCTCAATCCTCGTCCGCCAAGTACTGCTCTCGTTGGAAGACAGTCCCAGACCACCTTCCAAAGGAACAACGCAACCCTCGGGAGGAGGCCCAATCAAGACCCGGCTCGTACTCCCGCCTAAGAATGCGGAAAAGGACGCCCATCCTGACTCTGGGACTGGTCGAGGAACTCCACACTCGTACATCTGGTCCACCGCTCTGTGGCAGAGGGAGGGAGCGAACCCGTTCCGCCAGATGCTCCCCGAAGAAACGGGCTAATCGAATCTCGTCCCAGCCGGCCTCCCCGGGGGTCATAAGATCACAGACCTGTAAACCCTCCCCAGCCTCGACACTGACAGTGGTCGGCCAACGGCACAAGGGGAGGCCATCAACCCATGGGTCCCTAGTCACATCGATGCTGCGGCCATCGCCTATCAGCCATCGGGTGTGATCCGACACCATGGGCACGTATCTCGCTATCTCACGCCATAAAAAGGAACATCTCCGCCCTCCTCGAACCCCGCCCTCCAGGCCTACCCCTCCATAGCGGGCAATCATGATCCGGCTCCAGAAACCCTGCGGCTCCAGGATGAGGCGGGAAGCATGCCGGGCGAGGAGCAGCTCTCGTCTCTCCAGGAGAGACAACACCCCAAGGCCACCCTCCCTGAGAGGGAGGCAAATACTCTCCCATGCCACCAGGTGCACCCCACGGCCCCCACCAAGCGAGCCCCATAAGAAGCCCCGAATCAGTCGCTCGATCTTCAGTAGGGTTGACCTTGGTACCACCGTGTTGGTCATGAGATAGATAGGCATAGAGCCCAAAATAGATCTAATCAGCAAAACTCTACCCATCATAGATAGAGACGCTGCTCGCCAGCCCTCTAGCCTACTCTGGACCCGTTGCACCATCCCGGAGCACTCAGATACACGCAGTCTCCTACCTGTGATCGGAACACCCAGGTATGTCCAGGTCTCGTCCTGCTCGGCATCTCCAGAATCCTCCGAATCTCACGTCGAACCCCGGATGGCGAACTTGGGCTAAAGGAGATGGAGGATTTCTGGGCATTCACTCTCTGACCAGATGCATAGCAATAGGCGGCCAAAGCCCGCCTAATAGCCTGGGCGTCTGCTACGCGGGCACGCGTTAGGAGGAGGCAGTTATCGGCAAAAAGTAAATGTGATATCGGCTGGGCCCCTAGAGTTGGGACGTAAGCCTCCAACTCTCCGACAGCACACGCAGCCCGCAATGATCGAGACAAGACATCAGAACAGATGATGAACAGGTACGGGGATAGCGGGCATCCCTGCCGAAGCCCCATCATAGAACTAAAGAGTGGGGACGGAGAGCCGTTGATCAAGATGGAAAACCACGGACTCCGGACACACCCCATAGCCCAACCAATCCAGGTCTCATGGAAACCCAGACTCTCCAAAGCTAGCCTAAGAAAGCTCCACTTGATTCTATCGTAAGCTCGTTCCATATCCAGCTTGATAGCCATCAGGCTTCGTCGCTTTGGGGCCCGTCGAAGATCCCATATCATCTTTTGGGCCACCATAACGTTATCGGAAATACTCCTACCTCCAACAAAAGCACCTTGCTCTTGACAAATAATGCCGGAGAGAAAGGGCTTCACACGATCCATCAGTATTCTTGCCACAACTTTGTATAAAGTAGTGCACAAACTGATCGGTCTAAAATGGCTCGGCTCGGACGCGTCCGCTCGCTTAGGTATTAGCGTGACAAATGTGGCCTTCCAGTCGTCAGGCATACCTGACCGACTAAAGAAACACAAGACCGCTTCTACCACTACGATCCGGACGATACTCCAGTATCTCCGGAAAAAGAAAGGGGGGAAGCCATCTGGGCCCGGAGCCCTGTCCTCACCCAGAGCCCAGACAGCCTCTCGCACCTCCCCCTCCGTCACTGGTCGAACCAACAGTGCATTCTCAGCCACCCCGATTTGGGATTCAGCTCTCGGGAGCAGGCCGGCGACGTCCGACCCACTATCCTCCGTCCAACGGGAGCGAAAGAACTCGAGTAGGATGTGGCTGATCGCCGAGTCATCTTCCACCCAGTGACCCCGCTCATCCCGCAAGGAACGAATAGTGTTCCTCTGCCTCCTAATAACCGTCGATCGGTGAAAGAACCTAGTGTTCTGGTCACCCTCTCTGACCCACTGAATTCTGGATTTTTGTCTCCAGAAGCATGTTGACGCAGGATCGAGTGGTGGGTGGCGAGAAATCCCCGGAGGCTCACCATATCAGCCTCGGGGAGCCCGCCCACTTGATCTTCCCTACTTTGGAGGTCAGCAATTGCAACCTCCACATCTTCCAGCTTCCTAAAAATATCACCTACGACCTTCCGGTTCCAGCGACGTAACCGTCGCTTGGTCAACTCCAGTTTTCGTGAAACCCTCTGCATGGCGTCGCCGCGGACCGGCAGGCCCCAAGCTCCCCGGATAATGTCCCAGGATTGAGGGAAGGATAGCCAGACTTTCTCGAAACGGAATGGGCCCTGGTGACTCGAACCTGATACCGTCGAAAACAGCAAAGGACAATGATCCGAAGCAATCCGAGAAAGATGACTAACCCTATAGGATGGAAATCTGATGAGCCAGTCAGTAGAAGCAACAACCCTATCCAGTCGCTCCCACACCCTAGCTCGTCCGGATTGGTTGTTACACCAAGTGAAACGCGGACCGGAGAAACCCAGATCTACTAGGCCGTTTCGCGAGAGGAAATCACGGAACTCCCTCCTATCCACAGAGTCAGTGAAGGCCCTGCCTCCTCGTTTCTCACACTCCTCCAAGATGCAATTGAAGTCACCCACCATCGCAGACGGAAGTCCCTGAGCAATTAAGTGGGTGAGCTCGTCCCACAGAATCCTCTTAGTCCGATGGTTTATACTAGCATACACTCCGCACAAGACCCACGGTGCAGCGTTAGGTTCCGAGATGATCATGATGACCTGTTGGGAGCAGTTGTGGAATACGTCAACCGTAGCCACACCCCGCTTCCACAGAGCCACAATGCCCCCCGACAACCCCTGGGAATCTACTGCATACGACTCCCAGTCAACCTCTAACCGCCGTAAAATACGACTGAGTCCTCTACCGGATAGTCGTGTTTCATAGAGTAGGCAGATCTTCGAACTATGGATCTGGACCAACCGCCTAAAGGATGACATGAAGGCCGGCTTTGCCGCCTCCCTACAGTTCCACGCAAGAATCCTCATGGGAAAAAGTCCGAGAGGTCGGCCACAAGCACATCAACCCTCTGGGCCATAGGGTCCATCACCACCTCGTGATCAGGGTCAACCTGCTGACCCTCATCCATACTAGTCCCGTACATGACTCGCAGCACAGCCGCCTTCACCTGTTGAACGACAGTCGAGTGATCCACGGTCGTGCGAGTAGCCCCCTCATGACCATTCGAGTCACCTACCCCCGGCTCCACCAGTGCAAGCGTATCCCGCCCCACCAAAGAGTCACTCATAGGGCAGTCAACGCAGACAGGAACCTCACTCGTCCAAGTCATATCACCCGGATCTGGCCCACCAGAGGCACCATCTTCCTACCCCATATCCACCTCTAGAGAGCCTAGAGTAGTGGGGCTCACAGACGACGGATCCACCCCAGAGGCCTGGGCCCCAAAGTGGAACCCACCATCACTGGGCCCCGCAGCCTGGGCCACAGGCCCTATGTCAGGCCCCATAAGGCCCGTTTGGGTCGTGAACAGCGGCAGACCCCCGCCCATAGGGGCCTTACCGCGATCATCCGCGCGAGACCCAGCCATGCTGGGCCACGCACGGACCTCCGCGCGACGGGCCTGGGAACCCGACGCGCGGTTCACCGCGTAAACCACGCGGGGCACACGTGCCCCGCGGGTCGCTGGCCCGGCTAGGCCGCCCCTGTGGCCCGCCCGACCCCGGCCCAGAGAACCGCCCACATCAAGTAAAAGCCCAGGGTTCCTGAGCCTCTTCTTGGGCTGAACCTCGGGCTGGCCCATCGACCCAAAGCTCGGCCCGGCCTGATCCGACAGGCCGGCCCGAGTCCCCGGCAGCCCGATCCCGATCGCTGAGAGCATCGAGTCAACCCGTCCCACGATCGAGTTGCCGGCCGAATCAACTCGGGAGCTCCCCTCTTGGCCACCGGGGGCCAGGTCCGCCGCCACCGGCGGGGACTGTCGGCGAGCCACCTTAGAAGGCTTTTGCCAGCCCTCTAGATCCGGCGGGGACACCGGAGAGCTGGACAGGGGAAGCGGCGGAGTGGGTCGAGGAAGGGGGGACCCAGTAGGAAACACGGTCACCTTCCCCCGCTCCGGCGGACCGTTCTCCCGTGGCTGTCGGGCGCGGGATGTCACCAGCCACGGACCGTAGATCAGGCCGGAGCCCACCTCCCCCGATGAAATCGCGTCGGTCGGAGCCGAAACCCCAAACCCACACGCCGGCTCGAGATGCCCTATTCTACCACATCAGACGCAGAGATCCGACACATTCTCGAAGACGAAAGGCTGCCAAATAGCCTTCGTCCTCCCCTATATCCGAATCCCTGGGAGGAGGGGTTCGGAGGCGTCAATAGCTGTTGCCCAGATAGACAACCCAAGAGGGGGGGTGAATTGGGTTTTACACTAATTTTTCAATTAAAACATTTGTGGATAACTAATTAATTCTTTTTGCAAGTTAATTAATTAGATGCTGCGTGCAGTGAATGAAAAGAAAGTGCAAATAACAAGACAATCACAAACACAAGGATTTTATAGTGGTTCGGAGCTAACCCTTGCTCCTACGTCCACTCCCCAAGTCTCACTTGGGAATTCACTATAACCCCTCGGATTACAGCAGGTTGTTTTGCAAGCTCACAACCCAACTTGTTGTTTTACGAGATCACAACGAACTCGGTCGGTTTTCCCAGGCTCACCGACTAGAACCATCCCGATTGTTTTTTCGGGATCACAATCGAACCCTTACACGTTGGTTTCAACCTAGGCTCACCAACAAACCTATATACCCTTGATTCAATCTCCTGATTGAATCAAGTAAGAACCAAATGGAAAGAACAAAGACAAACAGAAAAATAGAGCTTCTAAAAAGCAGATATACAGCGATATATATAAGAGAAAAGTTAAGAGCCCTCAAACACGTTTGAGATGAAGTAGAGAAGGGCTTCTTGAACTTTGGGTCTCCTCTTGAATGTCTGGATGACTTGGAGGCGGGAGGAGACTTCTTTAATGCTGGGAAGAGTTGGTTGACTGGAGTTAATGGCCCTCTTCCTTCTTTTCCGTTGAAATCAGTTTGCAGATGAAGGATTCTTGTTTTCTTTGAGTGAAATGTTACTTCTCTTCTTTGCTACAGTCCTCTATGGCTATTTAAGCCATTCTCCACGGAAACTAGCCGTTAGACACACTTTACTAGCCGTTCTGCACATTCTGCACATCCTGACAATGTGTCCGTTGGGGTCGGAGTCGACTCGCGCGGTCTGGAGTCGACTCGGCTGTAGCAGGAGTCGACTCATGCTTTTCTGGAGTCGGCTCGGCAACTGTTCCAGATTTGAATTAAAGTGGTCTTCTCGACTGGGAGTCGACTCGACTTAACCCGGAGTCGACTCGCCAAAATCTGGAGCTGACCTTGCACTTTTGGAGTCGGCTCATCCCAAGGAATCCATAGATGTATTCTTCAACTTGGCTCACTCGAGTCGACTCATGAGTTCTGGGAGTCGACTCGGCGCTCAGAGGTCGAACTCCCGATCTTCTGTCTTTTGGCTCGTGCAGTCTTGGAGTCGACTCGGCTCTCAGTATCCGAAAAACAGTCTTCTGTCTTTTTGGAGTAGCGCTGCCTTGGAGTCGACTCGAGCTGTCTTGGAGTCGACTCGCGTCTCAGAGACAACAATACTGTCTTCTGTCTTTTTGGGGTCGCGCTGTCTCGGAGTCGACTCGGGCATTGTGGGAGTCGACTCGGATCTCAGTGTCCGAAAACTGCTCTCAGACTTTTGCCTAGTATAACACTGAGAGTCGACTCTAGCTTTCTTTGGAGTCGACCTGCCAACCATCGGAGTCGACTCGCGTTCCTCAGGAGTCAACTCGGCTCTCAGGGTCCGAAAACTGCTCTCTGACTTTTTGTCTGTAACTCCCTGGAGTCGACTCATACTGCTCTGGAGTCGACTCGGCTAGCATCGGAGTCGACTCGCGCTCTTCAGGAGTCGACTCGCTGACAGGTTTTGAGTTGTATCTTTCTGCTCGTCTGTCTATTCTCAGTCGGAGTCGACTCGTAATGTTCCGGAGTCGACTCGAGCCTGTGCCAGTGCTTCTGATACGCTTGGAGTCGACTCGTAATATCCCGGAGTCGACTCGAGTCTCAGACTTTGGTTCATCTTGACTTCTTAACTCATCCAAATTGTCTTGAACCAAATCTAGAGACACTTAACCATAAATTTACAAGAATATCACTGAAACACTAGATTGAATTCATTAGTAAACATAAGATATACTCAAATGCTTTGAGCTCATCAAAATCAAATAGGGTTATAATCAATCACTCTACAATCTCCCCCTTTTTGATGATGACAAAACATTGAGTATATGTAAAGTGAATTGCTCAACAAACAAGGAGAATTATAGTAAAATTTTAAAATGAATTCAAATGTCTGGTTATTTAATTTATCCAAACCTGAAAGGTGTGAAACAATAAATTTTGAAGTTAAGGCTCTTCCTTTCATTTGGAATTATATAAGCCTTCATATCATGCAATCAATTGTTTGGCTTATATATATTTAATGATTTTGCTTTCTTAAACATTCAGATTCTTCCCCTCAACACATGCATTCAACTTAGTTTTGATTCTCAGAATTTAACCTCAAATTTTTGATTTTTAGAGGAAAAATCTGTCAATTTGTTCTTAAGTATGATTCAACTAATCTCTGAATATTCCTTGAATAGATTCTGGAAATTACTCCATTAGGAGCCCCAACAGAGAGATAATGAGCCTCGAGGTATCGAATCCACTAAGAACAAATTCTTGTGTGTTATAAAAATTTTCTTTTTATTGATTTTCATTGATTCCTTTTACATATCTATTAAATATATTTCTCCCCCTTTTTGTCATTGCATCAAAAAGGAAGTAAGCAGAACACACAAGCAAGCGGAGATCAATTTGCACAATTTTGAAGAAATTTGTCTACTCATTGTATTGATGTATATGTAAGTACATTTGTGAATACAATAAGTAAAGCAGTAAATACATGTCAAAGTAAACAAAATAAGCTAGGGCTTCCTCGAGGAGGATGCGGCTCCCTTGGGCAGTCTGGACTGGTGTTCCATAAGTACGGTGACCGCATCGGTGACGTGCCCTAACTGTGTGATAATGGCCGAGGTGGCCCTGCTGTGTGTCGTGGAGAGCTCGGTCAGAGTCTCTTGAAGTGTGTCCAGCTTGGCGATCAGGACATTCGCCAAGCGCTCGGCCCCCTGACTAGTGGTGCCCATATCATGTCGGATGTCATCTCGCATCTTCCGTGTGTTGCTTGTGACATCGCTCATGTTGGAGAACTGGGCTTGGATCAGGCTCCTGACATTGAAGATCTCCTCTCTCAGATGAGCCGTCATCTCGGTCACGGCTGATAGGGAGGGAACCAACGCAGAAGAGGGGGCAGTGGGTGGACCTCTGAGCTCCCTCAGAAGATCGTCCCGAAGATCTCTGACAATCTCCTGCCGCAACTCCCGGAGCTGCTCAGGAGAAATCTGAACCTCCATCTGCTGAGTGGGTGGAGCTGAGGAGGAGGGTCCGGCTGAGGTGGTGGGAGCTGAGGTGGAGGGAAAGGTAGGATAATCTGAATCTGGGTCAGGACTGGGGGAATGTCTGGTAGTAGGTGTGGAGGAAGATGGTTTCCTAACCCATGTTCCCTCTACCTTATGAAACCCCATCCTGTGTAGGGTTCCCTCACCCATGCGATCTGTCCATCGCAATGCGCGAGAGGGTTTCCCCTCAGGAATAGAGATCTCGGACTCCCTAAAGATCAGGGTGTACAGCATCCCATACGGAAGGGTGAGCCTAGGTCTATCTAGTGGCTCACATAGGTATCTATAGATCATCTTGGGGAAGTTGATAGGGGTGTCCTGGAGAATGTGGTACATGAGGGCTAGGTCCCTCTCAGACACAAAATCAAATCGGCCGGTCTTAGGAAAAAGGGTCCTAGAGATGATGCTCAGGAGGAGCCGCATCTCAACTGACAGTGAGCTGGCGGACACCTCATCTAATGGGGACTGGGGTGGACTCCCTAAAATGGCCGTAAGGGCCTCAGTCCTATCCTCAGGATGAGTAGGTGATACCCCTACTTGGGGAAGATGGAGGATTTGAGCAATGATATCCTCCGAAATAAATAGTGGGACACCCGCTACGGTCCCCTCTATCCCACCATTTCCCCTATGTACTGTTCCATAGATGTTGCCCAGTAGATACAACCCAAGAGGGGGGGTGAATTGGGCAATAGAGAGATTTATCAATGTCAAATCAATTTCTTATTTCCAAAATCAATTTAGTTTAGATTCTATTTGCTTAGGATAATTATCAATAAGATATGTTAGCTAAGTTTTAATCAACTTATCTTAAACGGTTGTTTCTATCAAAATTCAGATTATGATTTATTTGTTATCAATGAAATATGATTCATTAAAGTTAGATTGAAGTCTTGCACAAGATCACATAATGAGCATACATTCAGGTCTACTAGCTGTATGATAAAATAATTATTCTATCATGCTTCAATACAGCTTTAAACAATAGATCTACTTTGCTCATCCTTTTCAAATTCTACAAGATGGGGTCATAGATATACCTTCTTCATGCCAGTCTTCTATAAGGGTTTTCTTGTGGACTAACTTTGGACAATGAAGATCCCCCTTTCTTGTTTGTCTTAATTTGGAGTTTGAGAGAAGATGTTAATTCATTCATTATATATATTTCAAACTCACCTTACATGAGCTAAGTAAAATCTTCATATAACTCTTCATTAGTAGAACCAAAAATGATGTCATCAATGCATACTTTGAGCAAATAA